>NW_023270418.1:37049730-37085786 GCF_011800145.1 Mirounga leonina | reverse complement strand
CCCCGGGCTGACCCCTCACACCCCGGCTGACCCGTCACACCCCGGGCTGACCCCTCACACCCCGGCTGACCCGTCACACCCGGGCTGACCCCTCACACCCCGGGCTGACCCCTCACACCCTGGCTGACCCCTCACACCCCGGCTGACCCTTCACACCCCTGGGCTGGCTCCCTGCACCCTGGACTGTCCCCCTGCACTGGGACTGTCCCCCTACATCTGGGCTGTTCTCAGCCCTGCATCTACACTGCACCCCTGTGCCCAGTATGCCCCCTCCTCACTCTCAGAGGGACCCCTCCAGAACTCCTTTCCCCTTCACGTCTCCTGCTGCCACCTGGCCTTCTTTCCAGACCCAGGAGGGCTCTCAGGTGCCATCAACAGGATGGTTTAAGGTGGAAAGGGATTTATGGACAGACGTAGGGCAGCTCACAGCGCAGCCGGGACAGCTGGAGGGCTGGAGGACTTCTGAGGCCATGCATCTGACCAGGGGCCTCTTGGATGTTTCTGAGCCCCTGCCCTCCTGCCGTCCCCAGAGCAGAGAGCAGCACGGGAAACCTGTCGCCCCCGAGCTCCCTGGTAGCAGTGGGAGGCAAACCAGACGTCCATGGGCTTCCCTTCCCGACGGAAGGGCCAAGCCTCGGGCAGAGAGGAACCGGGGCTCCGGGGGCTGATGCAGGAGCAGGATGCCTGGAAGCCCAAGAGCCATCCTGGCTAAGAAGAAGGAACAAGAAGACGGAGCTGCTGTACCAGTGGGGGCTGCCTTCCTCCAGAGTCCTCCAGGCCAGAGAGATGGGGACTCCGCTGGAGTTCCTGCTGGCATGGCCGGGTCCTTCCCGCCCACTCCACCTGCGATACCCCCGGCACCCTCAGATGCTGACCCTGGGAATGCTGACGCGCGGGGGCCTGGACTGCGGTCACTGCCTCTGGTTCACGGCCAGCAGGTGCTGCCAGCCACGGAAGCCTGGGGCACTCACCTCTGCCTGGGCTCAACGGGAGGCTGGCAGCTTCTAGAGGACGAGGCAGACCCCACCTGCCAAGGAGAGGATCCCTGGGAAGGAAATTCCAGTGGAGGAGGTGAGGAGCAGAGCCCACCACCACAGTCCACCCCATTTTGCCATTTTACACCAACACCACTCTCCCCACACCTATACTTCCGAAAGGGGGGGGAAAAGAAAAGTTCTGTGCACCATAATGCCCCTGCCCCTAATACCCTTGAAACTCGGCTCACCCCTCCCTGACGGGCCCGACTGAGTCTCATTGGCGACGGCCAGGATCTGCAGAGATCACTTTTCTCCCTTTATTGCCTCCATGATTGTGAAGCTTACGGGGGGATATTGCAAACTTTACCACCAACAACCATCTGAGATCAAGGAGTGAGGAAAGACAATGGAAAGAAGAGAAGAATTCGTTTAATATGTAGTATCTCTGAGAGGAAGAACATGCAGATACATTCTAGGGACCTCATCTCTACAACCGGACAAGGGGCTGTGGTTGATATTCATGTCTGCCTTCAGCCAACCCCTCCTCGGGTTGCATCTCCACCTAGTACAGTGACTCTGAGGAATATGAGCTCTGGGTGGCCCCGCCTGCATCCAGCTGCTGTAACCATCCATTAACTAGTACCCTTGAGCCTCGAGGTCCTAGGAAGTGCCGCAGGCTCCACCCATCTCTCTTCCTGCCCCCACCGTGTCCAGCAATCCTACGTCCCCTCCAGAGTCTGGGGGTCAGATCCCCGCTCTTCCACTTACCGGCTGGATGACTTGGGACAAGTTGTTTAATGTCTCTGTGACTCAGTGTCTTCCTGTAATGGGAATAATAATGTTGCCAAATGTGTCATAAGAAACTTGGTGAGGTCACAGGTGTAGGCTGAAGGTGAGGAGGCAGAGAGTATAACTAAGCGTATCAGGAGTATGACCTACCTGCTCATGGCGATTTACCTGGGCTCAAGGTCGGTCCCCTTTCCCTTGATGATGGTGTGTTGCTGGGCACACCCCGCTTTCTGGCTCCATGTCGCCCAGTCCATAATGGGGAGTTCAGATCACATGGGCCTGTGAGATCTAACGTATAGTCTGCACTGGTGCCCAGTGGCAAGCCGAAACCACATCTCAAAGAATCGTGATTTATGTTTTAGGAGGATATGGCTTTGCTTCAAAGCCCTGGGGCCCTCCTATCTTTCTTTCTCTTGTATGAGAGCTCACCGCTGTCTGCATGCAGCACCTCATTGAGCACGGCTGGACCAGTGGGCTCATCCGCGGTGTGTGGTGAGACCACTTGTCCGGCAGCTGCGGCTAACCCTTCCCAGGCTGGGGCATAGTCAGAGCTGGTCTGCTCTGGGGCCCCTTGCTAATCGGATGAGAACAGCACGATCAGTGAGCACCAGTCAGAGATGGTAAAGGAACTGCCCCCGTGTCCAGACCCTTTCTCCTCCTCCATTTTCTTCTCTCCCTCTTCCTTACCCTCCCCACTTCCTCTTTCTCCCAGCTTCCCATGTGGATGGGGTGGCCAGCGAGGTGGAACTGGAAGTTGTCGGGTGGCTTCCAGGAAGTCCTTCCTCTCTACCCTGAGCCCTGGTCCAATCTGCTGGTTCCTGCTGGGAATAGGCAAGTGATGGCCAAAGATCTTGCAGCCATCTCGGGCCGTGAGGCATGCTGATGACAGCAGAGCAGAGAGAACTGAGGTTCCTGCCACCACTCAGGAACACTCACAGCAGTCCTGAACTTCTTGCTTCCGGACTTCTTTTAATTGAAAAAAATCTCAGGACATCTGGGTGGCTCAATCAGTTGAGCGTCTGCCTTCGGCTCAGGTCGTGATCCCAGCATCCTGGGATCAAGTCCCACATGGGGCTCCTTATTCAGCGGGGATCCTGCTTCTTCCTCTGCCTGCCACTCCCCCTGCTTGTGCTCTCTCTTTCTCTGACAAATAAATAAATAAAATCTTAAAAAAAAAAGAAAAAAAGAAAAAAGTCTCGATTAAGTCACTGTTCTTTCCCGTTTTTGTTACCTGAAGCTAAAAGCAATTGCCTAATTGATATGCTCATGAAAATGTATGTCTTTTTCCTGGTGTTAAGATGATCAAGGCATAGGGCGCCTGGGTGGCTCAGTTGGTTAAGCGACTGCCTTCGGCTCAGGTCATGATCCTGGAGTCCCTGGATCGAGTCCCGCATCGGGCTTCCTGCTCGGCAGGGAGCCTGCTTCTCCCTCTCCCACTCCCCCTGCTTGTGTTCCCTCTCTCACTGTGTCTTTCTCTGTCAAATAAATAAATAAAATCTTTAAAAAAAAAAAAAAAAAGATGATCAAGGCATAAAAACTTGTCCTGCACTTTGCAGGGGATGTCATGACATTCCCAGACCACTGAACTCCCAAAATTTCACGTGGGTGTGTCCAAGTTCCTAAATTGTTGGGATATATCCCTCCGGCAAGCAGGTGTATTTTATCAGTGTCTAGAGCATCACTAAGTCCTGGGCTCCATGGCCTGTTGGCAGGACGTCATCCATACGACGGAGTGGTGCGAAGTCCTGAGGCATGCTGGGACAGTCAAAATCTGTGTGGGCTGAAGCGTGGTGGGAAACATCAGCGACGATCTGACCCTGTGTCATGAAGGCAGAGGCACACCACTGGTCTCGCCAAGGACAGCGCACTGCTCCCGGCTTCTCGGTTTATGGGATGGGGCGGGGCCTCTCTGCATGACCCACGGCTGAGTAATAAGTGTGCTGACTCGCTCCAGGAAGGGCATCACATCTGGAGGGACAGTGGCAGTTGGGGTCATCATGTCTTCAAACTTGCAGGAACACTCGATCCATCACCGACGTATCTCCATCCCCTGCACAGGCAACGTCCGAGAGTGACAGAAGCCTTGTCCTCTGCGTCTCTCAGGTCTCGGACGGTGGTGCTCACCTCTGTGACTTCTCTGGAGATGAAGGGCTGCTTGCAGTCTACTTGAGCAGGGAGGTGGAAATGTAGGATTTTCAATTAGCCCTTCCTTCTTGCCATTCCTTCATTCATTTGGCAAATAAGTACCGAGCTCCGATTATGTGCCAGGCACTCGTAAAGTGCGTGGAATAGAGTGGGTAGACAGAACAGACAAAATTCTACCCCCCATGGAGCAGACAGGTGATGAAAAAACAGGAAGAAAGACACAAAACACGTCAGACACAGTAACACCAATGACAGAGACAAGGAATGCTGGCTGCCCCCTCACGACCTCAGAATGGGACCTGACTTGTAAAGAGAGTAATTGCGGATTAAATTAGTCAGGATGAGGACCCAGAGATTAGGGTGGGCACCTAATCCAGTATGACAGGTGTCCTTATAAAAAGGGAGGAATCGAGAGCACAGAGGGAAGGCCATGGGAGGAGACGCAGAGAAGACAGCCATCTCCCAGCTGGGAGAGGCCTGGGCCCCATCCTCATCCATAGCTTCAGGAGGAACTGGCCCTGCCCACACCAAAGATTTGGGGTTTCTGATTTCCAGAACTGTGAGACAACAAATTTCTGTTGTTTTAAGTCACCAAGTTTGTGTTACTTTGTTACTAATATAGGCTCCAGTCCTCAACCTCACCTCATCCACCAGGCACCTGCCTCCCGCCTGGAATCCAAGGGCCTGTGCCAGCCGGGAGTTCCTACACTGGGAAACGGGGCTTGGTTTTCCCAACTATGCTTTGCTCTAGATGGGGACCTGCATGAATGCCTCCAAAGGAAATTGTCCTCTGTTGTGGGGTGGAGGATGACGCTTTGGCATAAGGGTGAATGCATGGCCAGGACTCAGGGGAAAGATGAATCTCTGCTCCAGGGCTGACCGCCCTGCTGGGTCCTCCTTCCGCCTCCTTCACTGCCTCTGTCTGCACTGATCCTGTCTGTCCCAGGGGCTTACTCCCCGCCCTCCAGCGGGCCCCTCCCCACAGTGTGGGTCGGTCCAGAGCATCCCTTCCCTGGGCTCAGCTGCCCTGCCAGGAGGCCTTGGCACCGGGTGGGCCTCGTGACACACACTCCCCTAGTCTGGAGCCGGGGAACAATGGCTCCCTCTTGCCTCCCGCGCTGACCCCTTGGTACAATCCCAAGTAAGGCTGAGGGTAAGCGACAGCAGTGCCGGGGGCAGGGAGGGCCAGCCGAGGGTCAGCGTTTGATTGTCTGAGAAGCCTGGGGGTCTGCCTTGGGAAGGGTACTGTGGGACGCCAGTCCCAGGAGAGCTCCCGTGGTTGGTGGCCCCCTTGTCTCTCCTGAGGCATCAGCAAACCCCGCAGACCCGCAGTGTCCTCCCGCAGACCCCGCGGCGCCCTCCCGCAGACCCTGCACAGTCCTCCTGCAGACCCGCAGCGCCCTCCCGCAGACCCTGCACAGCGCTCCCGCAGACCTGCAGTGTCCTCCCGCAGACCCTGCTCAGTCCTCTGGCAGACCCGCAGCGCCCTCCCGCAGACCCTGCACAGTCCTCCCGCAGACCCACGGCGTCCTCCCGCAGACCCCAAAGCGCCCTCCTGCAGAGCCACAGTGGCCAGGCTGCTGTGCCCGCGCTACTTAACTTACACTGTACACCGTTTGGGCAGTGATTGTCAGGAGGGAGACTGAGGCTCTTAGAGGAGCAGGGACTGTCCAAAGTCCCTCAGCAAGCAGCCGGCTTGGGGGGGGGGGTTGGATTCCAGGACCACCTGCTCCCAAGCCCACCATCTTGTCGCTATGTCCTGCAGCCCAGTGGGGCTCTCCTCCCTGAGTCTTAAGAAACAGTGGCAGTGGTCCCTCAGGGGCACAACCTGCCCAGTGGCCCTACAGAGAAACCACAGCACAGCTGCCTCCAGAGACCTCCAGGCTTCAGCTCCTTCCCCCTGCAGAGAGCAGCAAGCCCCTCTGATGGTGCATTTGGCTTAGGTGCGGAGGGGGAGGACCCGTGCCCACGGGGCAACTAGGGCTCATGGCCAAGACATCAATAGGGATGCTCGTAATCCATATCACCTGGGATCACATCTGGGGTGCTAACCAGCTGCCAGGCACCAGGCCCCTCCAGGTGGGGGCCCTCAGCTCCCTGTCTTACAGGTATGGCTTGGCAGGCTGGTCCACGTTACATTCTGGGAGGCAAGAAGGCCAGCAGTTCCTGCTCCTAGGTTTCTCACCCTCCCGCTTCACACCTGAATTCCAGGTGCTCCGTCCTCCTCCCCTGGAGCCTCCTCCAAGCCTCCCTCCCCAGAGCACGCAGATGACTGCAACGGCCAAGGTCAGAACTCTGGCCAGCCGAGACCCCCTGAGAACCAGTGACAAGCAGAGCCTCTGCTCCAGAAATCCACCTTGCTTACTTACCCAAGGGCGGCCAGTGCCTAAAGAGTAGGACCTTTTACATTAATGACATCTTGGGTTTCCTTCGCTGTCTGCAGCCTCATCCTTATGCTTAAGTTCAGAGGCTGTGCCCGTGCCCACCCCCACCCCCATACTGGCTGTCACTCCGGGGACTTGTGTGTGTGCAGACTTAACCTTTACGAAAACCAGATTGGGATTTGGGTGGGAGGCTGTCTTAGTTCCTAGGGCCGCTGTAACAAATGACCACAAACCGTGTGGCTTAAAACAACAGAAGTACATTCTTCCACAGTCCCGGAGGCCGGAAGTCCCAATCGAGGTGTCAGCAGATCTCAGGGGAGCATCTTACTTGCATCTGCCAGTATTTGTTGGCTTGTAGGCACCTCACTCACTCCAGTCTCTGCCTCCCTCTTCACACCACCTTCTTCCTGTGTGGGTCTGTGTCTGCCTCCAAACTCCTCCTTTTTATAAGGATACCAGTCACTGGATTAGGGCCCACCCTCATGACCTCACCTTACCTTGATGACCTCTGCAAAGACCCCATTTCCAAATAAGGTCACATTCACAGTGGGATTAGGACTTCCACGTATCTTTTTGGGGCACACAATTCAACCCATAACAGGGGTGGTTCCTTAGTCACATGACCCTCAGCACATATGACACGCTTTCACTGGGATTTAGGGGGGACTCGGTAAGTCCCAAAGACTTACCGCTTTGCCAAGTGTCATGGATCTACGTGTGACTTGTCGTGAACCAAACACCGGGTTCCAAGGTGGTCGGCAAGCTTCTTTCTTAGGAATGAATCGCTAAGGCAGAACTTGGAGTTGTCCACGTGTTCCCAGCCTCTTGACTTTCCCCTCACTTGAATCTCCAGTTGGGATTTTCAACAGCATTGCTAACCCTGGTTCTCTCTGGGTCTTCACTGCAGGAGAGGTGCACCCTCTTCCTGGACCCTCCGCAGCAGAAGAGAAAGCACGGGAAACCTGTCCTACCTGCAGGGCCCTGAGCTTCTCTCCCATGGAGGGGATGTGTTCCATTTTATTGTTTGCTCTGCCGTCCAGCCCAGGTCAGCAAGGAATGACTTCAGGAAGGTAAGTGTCTCCATATAAGTTTTCACACGTCCCATTAGCAAAGGGCCCCCGGCCAAGACGCTCTCCCTCTGATTATTGCCCCCTAGGACCCCAGGCCCAGCGCTGTCAGGTCTCCCAATTTTTCAAAAGAAGATGAACGTGGGAGGCGCCTGGGTGGCTCAGTCCGTTAAGCGCCTGCCTTCAGCTCCAGTGATGATCCCCGGGTCCTGGGATCCAGCCCCCTATCCGGTTCCCTGCTCGGCTCTCCCTCTCCCTCTGAGTGCCGCTACCCGTTTGTGCTCTCTCTCTCTCTCTGTCAAATGAATAATAAAATCTTAAAAAAGAAGAAGAAGATGAAGATGAACACGCGAGCGTTTGCCGGACGTGTCCAGCTTGCCGCAGCGCTGGTCTTCGGCCTTCCGCCAGCGATCCCAGCAGGAGCTGCCCCCCGGAGCGGTGTCAATGACCACGTGTGCGTCAAAGGACACCCTGGCCCCCAGCACGGGCTGGAACCCGGGGGGATCCACAGAGGAGTCTCAGGCAAGGCCACAAAGAGCGGGGAGGCGCTCGCCCTCAGCGTCGTGCTGGCCGCCTAGGTGCCCCTCTTGCCTCACCCTAGCCTTGGCCCTGGCCCCGGGACCCCCTCCTAGACCCGAGCTCAGAAACGGAAAGTTCAGGAACAGGAAGGTGGGAAGGTGCCGGCCTGCAGACGGTGCGCTACCAGGCCAGCCTCCCGCCTCCCTGGGATCCCGCCTCCGCCCTGCTTCCCGGTGGAACCCACCCCGCCTTCTCCCCAGGGATCCCGCCCCCCGGGCGTCCCACCCCGCCTCGCCTTCTGGGGAATTCCGCCTCCGGGGTGGGGGGGTCTCTCGCCTCCGCCCCGCCCCGGGGGTTCCGCCCCCCCTTGGGGGGATGTCCCACCCCGCCTCTCCCGGGGAGGGGGTCTCGCCCCCACCCCGCTTCCAGGGCGTCGCGGCTCCTCCCCGCCTTCCGGGGGTCCCACCCTGTCCTCCCAGAGATCCCGCCTCCCTGGGAGTTCCACCCCGCCTCGCCTCCGGGGGGAGGGGGGAATTCCGCCTCCCCGGGGGTGCCGCCCCCGCCCCGCCCCGCCTCCTGGGACCCCGTCCCCCCCCAGAGGCCGGGATGCCGGAGAGTTCTGGAAGGAAGCCTCATATTCCTCCACTTCCAGGCGAGGGGAGGAGGCGTTCAGGGGATGGGGGTGCCCTGACCCCAGCAGGATCCTCCGCCAACAGCCAGAGCTGGGTTAGGAGGGGGTGGGGCTCGGGGACAGGGCCCAGGGGAGCCCTGGCAAGAGGAGAAAGCAAGAGTGACGGGATTTCCCAGGCCAACCCATGACCCACTGTCCCAAGCCTGGTAGGAAGTGCCAGCATCCCTCCCCACCATGTCTAGCCCACCCCTCCCCACTATGTCTAGCCTCTCTTACCTCTCTGTCCTTCCAGATGCAGATGAGGCCCCCTGCCACCTCCCGCCCCCACCTCCAGTGAAGAGAGTACCTGGAAGGCAGCAGGTGAAGGTCACTTACTCAACCCCACAGGGTCACCTGCAGGCCACACCTGGGGCAGGGAAGTCGCTGACCTGCTGGGTTAGGAATTGCCCTTCAGTCTGTGCCCACCACCGGTCCAGCCACCTCTACCCCATAGGGGAACCACCACTCCTCCCTGGCTCTGTGCTGCCAGCCCCCTAGCACCCCTTTCTGCGGTGTTGACCCGGTCTGCTCTCTTCACCCTCAGGACAGAATCCAATCCTTAGGGGCTGATGCAGCCCCATCCTTCTCCCCACACTAACCTCATTCTGTACCCTGGAGAGCGTCTGGCCCAGGGTAGATGCCTGGTCAATAAATGACTTGTGTTGCCTGAACTAGTAGGCTCTCTCACATTACAGGACTTTGCACATGCTGTTCCTTCTACCTGCAATGCCCTTCCTTCTAGAGAACTCCTGCTCATCCCTCAAAGCCTCTGTCAAATGCCCCTTCCTCCAAGCACTACTCCCATCAAGTAGTGGCGTTCCTTGCACATACCCTGTCATGGGAATGATATTCTCTCCCTGCCCCACCCCCACCTCACAGACCCTTACCGAGGCCCTGGGAGGGAAGCACTTGCCCAGCGTGGTGCTGTGGGGAGCTGGTGGAGCCAAGCAGGACGTGGGCTCTGACTCAAGACTCACGGTCAGGAGGGGGCCACCAGCTCTGCTCCCACTGCCTTTCCCATCGGGGACCCCGAGGCCCACAGGACAGGCTGGGTACTGGCAGGCCTGCTGTGCTCTGCAGGAGGCCTGGGGGAGCTGACGCCCACCCCATCCCCAGCAGCAGCCCAGAGCTAGGAGCCAGATCAGCCAGATCAGGTGGGGCAGAGGCTGTCCTGGTGGGAGCCTTGGGCCCCGCCCCGGGAGGGGTGCTGTGGAGATGGGCTGGGGGTGGCCTGGGGCTGTGGGGGGCTTGGAGGGCCTTGGAACAGCAGGGCCCGGCTCCATCCCCAATTTTGGCTGCGGTTTGGCCATGGCAGGGATGGCTGGGCCTCCCGTGCAGAGACCTCAGTGGGGCCTTAAAAGGCCACCCTCGGCCCCTCTCCCCTGGGTGGGGTGGGGTCCCCAGAAATATCTGAGGGAGAAGAGGGTGGGCAAGGTGCTAGGGACCACAGAGGTCTCACATCCTTCCACCTACTCCTTCCAGGGGCTCTCATGGGACCCCTCCCCAAACCCTCCCTTACTGGGTGGCTTTGGGCTCCAAGCAGCCAGCACAGCCTGCAGGTGGCCTGGGGTCAGGGCTAGCAGCCACTGCATCGCCAAGTCTCCTTCCCCCCACCCCCTATTCCATACAGCCCTCCCCAGCTCCAGTCCAAGGGTTGCCTGGGGCAGGGCCCTGGGCAAGTGGGAGTGGAAGGAGCAGGCCTGGGAGGAAGACAAGAGACAGCCTTCCTCTTGGGCCTGCCACTAGCCAGCTCGGGCTCACCCCTTGTCTCCTCCATTCCATGGGTGGGAGCCATAAGACTGGGGGTCCCAAATGCTAGATCTCCCCATCCACTGGCACAGCAGACTCCCTGGAGGGATTCCTGAGCCCTTTTCCTCCCTTAGAGTCAGACTTTGTAGGTCTGGGTGGGGCCACAGGATCAGCATATAAAGATGCTCCCAGGTGACCCTGAAAGGTGGTCAGGTGAGAAGCCCTGGGCCACATGGCCCCTACTGGCTTTTCCTGACCAACCTCTGTTCTGCAAAGTCTCCAGTCAGCCCTGGAAGCTCGCTCTGCAGACCCACAGCCACAAAGCCTTGTGCCCAGGCAGGTGGCTGAACAGGTCTGTGAAAGTGGCTGAGGGGCCTCCCCAGATAGTCCTAAAGTATGTGTGGGTACCTCCCTCCCTCCATCCACTGATACTTGTTATAAGCTGAATGGTGTCCCTCCCACAAAAGATATATGTGAGTCTGACCCCTAGAACCTCAGCATGTGAACTCACTTGTAAATAGGGTCTTTACAGATGAAATTAGTTAAGATGGTGGGTCCTAATCTCATATAAGTGGTGTCCTTATAAAGAGGGGACATCTGGACATAGACACACACAGGGAGAACCCCATGTGAGGATGGAGTCAGAGAAGGGGACTCTCAGTTTTAGGCCCTGCTAGACAGCAAGGGGCAGAGGCAGACCCCCAGCAGAGGGGGACAAGAGTGTATACCCCCTCAGCAGCGAGGGGACTCAGGCAAGGCCCTGCATCTAGGGCTGGGGGAGGCCAGTGAGGGCGTGGAGCTCCTGGGCAGTCCAGGGGAGGGGCACCTTCCAGGAAGAGAAAAAGAAAGTGCTTGTAGACAGCTCCTCGGGGGATGGGTGGGTGGGGGTAGGGGTAGATGGAACCATCCAGGTGAGAGGTGCAGAGGTGGGGTGGGGGGCAGGTAGGAGTCAAGAACAATAGCTAGTCTGTTTACTGGGGCTGCAGGGGGGAGGGGAAGGGAGGGAAGATGTGGGGCAGAGAAGACAGTTGGAAGGGTTGAGGTCCAGCTAGACTGTAGATGACACCCAGCAGCTTGGCATTTCCGGGTCTGAAGGTCAAGGATGCAATCTGACTGCAGATACAGCTGGGGCGGTTGACTGCACAAGGGTGTCCCTGAAGCCCTGGGTGTGGCCCACCCTCCTGCGGGGCCTGGAGACCCAGAGTAGGTCTCGGGCAGTTGCGGCTGCCGATGGGCCAAGGGGAGGGCCTCTAGAGGGGCAGGTGGGAGCCACGCGGCTCAAGACCGCCGGAGACCCAAACCCCCAAACCCCGGACAGGTGGGACGCGCAGGGGCTGGGGCTACTCCGCCCGCGAACTGGCTGCACCCCCTTCGCGGGCGCGGGCAGCAGATGGCGCTGCCGGGCTGCTTTCTGTCCTCGTGGCTCCGGGAGCGTCGGGTTGGCGGCCAGCCAGGCCAAATCCGATCCCGAGGCCCGAGGACGCACACTGCGACCCCGGGGTCTAGAAGGCAGTCGGGGGGGCGGGTGATGCTCGGCCCCCGCTGCCCAGCAGATGTTTGGCCACCTGGGGCCAGGACCGGGGCGTGGGGTGGGGGCCCGATGGCCTCGGGCTCCGACGCCGCGCAGGTGCTCACCGCGCCCGCCCTGGGCTCCAGGCCGGGGCCGGCGAGGGCGCGCGGAGGGGAGGGAGCCGGGGGGAGCGCTGGAGCGGCGCTTTGAGGATGAAGGGCGCCGCGGCGGGCCGGGCGGGCGGGCGTCGGGGAGCGGGCGCGGCCCTTCCCGGCGTGAGCTCATCGCGAGCGGCGCGGCGCACCCACCGCGCCCAACCTCCCGACCCTCGGAGCCCGGGGCTGGCCCGGCACTGCGGGCGCGGCGGGCGGGATCGGGCCTCCGGGGAGGACGCCCCGGGGGTCAGAGTGCGGTGGGGGCACTTCTCAGGGAGCCCAGAGGCCGGCTGTTCACGCTCCAGCTGCGGGGCCCCGAGCGGCTCTGTACCTGGGCTGACGTCACCGCCCGTCCCGCGGCCCCGCCCGCGCCAGGGGGGCCGCGCCCATTCTCCCAGTGGCGGAAGAGCGGCCTCCTTCTGCAGCTGGGTCCTTGGCTTCGGGGAGGGCGGGGCAGCCAGCCACCTGCAGGGAGAGGGGAGGGCCGCAACGTCCCCTCCCCCACCCCGCCCTAATGCCCCCAATCCTGCCTCTCCTGCAGTTTCCCGTTAGGGCTGACTCGCAGGGACAGGCCTTATCAGTGGCGCCCGAGACACCCCCTCGTTCTTTAGCCACCAGCCTGCCCACTCTGTCTGCAAGACTGACCTCAACAGAGATCAGGAGCAGAGAGGGGCGGGCGTCTGGGAGGAGCGTCCCCGGGGTAGGAACCTGGGCGGAAATCATGGGGAGGGTGGGGGTGCAGGGAGGAGTCCCTGGGTTTCAACCTTCCACCTCTGGGCCACACTAAGTCCCCAGACCCCCAGAGAAATAGGTGGAAGAGAGAAAAATCCCCCTCCCTCCAGGGCCTCCCCATCAGCTACAGCGTGTCCTGTGCCTCTGAGCCGAGAGGACGTTCCTGCTGGACCTTGCAGGTGCTGGCGTGCCTAGTAGAGCCCCCTTCCTGACCAGCCTGGGCAGGCTAGTTTCAGTCCCTGGGAGCTGTGTGAGGGGTGTTGGAAGGGGCTCCGGTGCCAGGGGTTGAACTGGGAAGGGAGGAGGGAGACGCACAGAATCTCGCCCCTGCTAGGCATCAAGAGGAGGGGCCACTGCCACCTGGGACAGAAGGTGGGGAGCTGTGACCGGCACAGGTACAGCTCAAGTCAGTCAAGGGCCAGCCCCCTGGCCCTTGGTCACTACCCCTGCACTGGGCCGGCAGGGTTCTTGACTTCACCCTTCTTCCCCCAGCTGTTTCTGTGTGCAAACACCCCATTAGACGGGCTGGGTGGGGGTGGGGCGCTCTAGAACGCCTTGGCTTTGTTTTCCTCCTCTGGCGTCAGGCGCTCTGGCCTTTTCTCCTCTCCACCGGCTCCAGGAGTCCAGCCTCCTCCCCCTCCTCTTCCCCCACTTCTATTTCAAGCTCTCCTTGGCTATTTATAGCTACGTCCGCCAATTGCGTCAGGCTGAGTCTGGCTTAGGCCGGCCCCATGCCGAGGGTGCCACCACACCTGTGCGGGCAGCTACCTGGCCTGCTGGGTCCCAGGCGGCCAGGTGTGCGTGCGTGTGTGTGCGCGCGCGCACGCACCAGGTTGGGCGGATAGCCCCCTGGCTGGAGCTCAGATGTGGGCTAGGAGCCGAAGGAGCACAGGAGCTGGGTTAGGGGTGGTAGCCCCCTAATTCAAGACCGAGGTGGGGGGGAGGAGCTTTCCCTTCTGTTCCTGGAGGTACCTGCTGGGCTGCCCTGAGGAGCTTTTCGGCTCTGGTTTCATCTTGGGAATTTGCAAAGAGCCAGGGAGAAGGCTTCCACAGGGCTGCACAGGGCTGCCCACGGTGGCCTCAGCCTCTTCCCTCTGGAATGAACCGAACCCTATCTGCTCTGGTCCTATCCGACTTCAGGGAGCCCCTCTCCACCCACCCCTTTCCTTCCTGAGACCACCCCACTCCCAGCCCCTCTCCTGGTGTTCCCCAGGAACGGGGTCATTGGAAGATTTGCTCAGCTTTGAAAGGCTGGAGGGGCTCCCCAGGCACCTGCTTAGTTGGCAAAGCCCCACCCCTGGCATCACCCTGCCCTGCGGCCTGTGTGTGTTTGGGCAAGGGAGCATGTTTGTCTTTCCTCCAGCCCACTAAGACCTCCTTGGGGCCCTGGGCACTGGCTCCCACATCTCAGCCTGGGGCCCTCCTGCCTGACCAAGACTAGCTCTGGTTCTGTCCTCGGGCCAGTGCTTTCTGTCCTTCCCCTCACCTCCATTAAGCTACCCCCACCATCATCGTCAGGGCCTGGCCACTCCTTCAGAGAGGACCTTGTGTCTGGAGACCCCCCCCCCAACCCCAGGGCCAGGAACAGATCCTGGGACTGCCTCGCCAGCCTAGACCCTCATCCCCTGACAAAAGGATAAAGGTCACTCTGGGGGGTCGGCTGGAGGAGCCCTGTCCACTGGGAGGGAGAACTTTGCTTCCCGCGTGCTCATGCTAGCTACACAAGGCACCCCCTATAAGCTCCACTAGCAGTCAGCCTGTTTGTCCAGGACCCACCAGCCTCTGTGCCCCTTTCTGGAGAATGGGACACCCAACTGCCAGTTTGCATTTTTTTTTCAGACCCTTGGGGACTCCGTGGCTTCTCAGGAAGGACCACTTTTCTGTGAACAGATGACCCCCTCCACCCCCCTTCAGTCCAGAGCCAGACACTCCCCCTCCCATTAGACCTCACCTTGGCCAGAGGTAGTCAGCTTCTGCCTGAACCCCACGGCACGCAGTCCCACCTCCAAGGTTTCTCTGTGGCCCTGGCTGCAGTATCCCCTTCACTACACATGCCCCAGCCCTCCAAATCCAACCTGGCCTTCAGAGGCCAACCCCCTCGCCGCAAGCCTTCCCGAGAACCAGTGGCTTCATGCTTCCCCAAATCTAAGCCCCTTTATGTCTGAGCCTCAGAAGCACCGTCTGAGCTGGAAGGGGCCTGAGGGGCCACTGAGGCTGGCCCCTTCCAGGACACCTCCAGGGACTGCTCAGCTGGGATGAGCAGAGCCCAGGGGTCAGGAACTGAGCCCACCCCAACTCTGCCCCAACTCTGAGGGACGTTGGAAAGTCATTTCCCCTTGTTAAAAAATAAAATTCAGCTGAATAAATTTGAAGATCTAATTGGCTTTATTCAAAGACTCATGAATTGGGCAGCATCCCACCTAGCAGGTAGAAAGAAGCTCTGGGGAGTTGTACAGAATGGAAGGTTTTTATAGGCAAAAGGGTTGCGGGGGACAAAGAAGCTGAAAGTGGACTGTTTCAGGAAGGTCACCTTCCCTCAGGGAAGGCAGGGATCTTATCCAGCAGATGACCTCACTGGTGCTGACCAGGAAATTCCAGACTGAGTCCAATCCTGGGAGAGGCTGAAACTGCAGTTAGGTTAGGTGTTAAGTCTTGGTTTGCTGGTGGGGGGCTTAGCACAGATGACTCCATTCTGGGCCTGTTGTCTCTCTTTCAGCACCTCCTTGGGCCTTGGAGAGGGCTGAACTGGGTCTCTGCAGTGGTGTCCAGCTCTGAGCCTGAGGTTTATACATTGAACATTTACTGGTCATCTTCTGTACGCAGGACTGGGTGACCTACACAGTCCGGTGATAGGATGGAGGTAAGCACACGGCTGTAATATAAGGTAGACCAGCAGAAGTGCCCTATATAATATGTTACTACTTACCCACCTTCTTTCCCTTCCTCCTCACCTTCCTCCCATTTACCCATCCGTCAACCTCCTGTCCACCCAGTCACCTACCCACCCAACCACTAACCCACGCAGCCAGCCTCCCATTTACTCATCTATCCACACATCTACACACTCAACTATCTACCCACCCATACAGCCATCTCATCCCCCCATCCATACACCGTTATTCACCTGTCCACTCCCTCATCACCCATCGGCCCAACCACTAACCCAGCCAGCCCTGGATGGTAAGTGCCTGACAATTAGTTTTTCTGATTGTTAATATAAGTGCCTGGCATTAATCTTTTGATTGCTGAGACAGTCACTTCGAAGACATCCATCTCAAACACGTTGCCAGCTACCCAACTAGATGGCGAGCCAGGCTGCCCCACCCATGCAGTTCTGCTCTAGAAGGTCCTGGGTGACCTGATAATCGACCACTCTAGAAACCCCAGCCCCCAAAAGTTAGAGACCGGGGTCCACGCTGCCTCCCTCTCTCCCTGCGACCTTGCTGTGCGGCCCCAGCTGTGCATATGCCCCCCAGGACCTGTGAGTAATAAAGCTTCCTCAGAGCCCCGTGATGGTTCTTGCTGAAGTGTGTCCTGTCATCACAGGAAGGACCACCAGGGCCCGTCCAGCCACAATGTAGGCCCCTGTGGGGAAATGCGTCTGGCGGCCCACCACCAGTAGTACGGACCCAGTGGAGGGCCTGGGCATCCCAGCATCACTAACCACAGGCCGAGACCCACACAGAACAACCCTTTATTGACCATGTACTCACCCATCCAAGACCCATCAAGAGCTTAAAGCTCTTGACCAAGGCGGGGCGGGGAGGGAGAGACAGAAGCAGGCAGGATGCCCGGTGTTTACCGAAGACACCTTGGGACAGCACCAGACCGTGTGGCCGAGAGCAGGTGGAGGTCTGCGCACCAGTGTGCAGGTCTGGCCTCACCACCTGCTTCCTTCAGCCCTCGGGCCAGTTGACCTCCAGGAGCCTGAGCAACTTAGTAGATGGCCTCCCCCCACCCCACGTGCATTCTTACACTGCCCCCCGGGTCCTTTGGCCTTCTGTGCCCCAGCTGGTCTTCCTGGGAGAGGCACCATCAGCCTGCGTCCTACGCTGCAGGGGCTCACATGCCTCGGAGTGGGAGGCACCACGGTGCTGCTTGAGACAGCCATCAGCTTTCTTCCAGTCCTGGGTTTTATGGACCCCAAGGGGCTGCCAGAGTTATAAATAGATGTTCTTAAGCTAAAAATAGCCTTGCTTTAGCGACAGCCCCATGCTTCTAGTTTCCGGCCTCTTGAGGGCTCCTAGGGATGCTGGATTCAAGGACCCTCCTCCTCCCGCAGTCCCTGAGAGGGGCCAGCTGAGCCCTTTCCCTGTCTCCTGCTTCCTCTTCTCTCCCAGCCTCCTGCAACACGCACATCCTGCACACGTGTGTGGGCACTCATGTGCACGCGCGCGCACATACACACACGCAGATCTGGCCTGCGTCCCTGGTTTGAGCTCCCTGCCACTTGGAACTAGGGAAGTGTCCCTAGGAAGAAGCAGGCCAAAGCTCCAAGAAGGCTCAGACCCCCTTGGAGGCCTTGCACCGCATTAGCCAGAGGGCCGTGGGGCTGAGGGCACAGATCTGCCCGGCAGCCCCCCTGGAGCCTGGGAGACCCGTTCCCAGGAAACGCCCGGATGTGTGGAGTCGTGCAGGCACACGGTGAGCTCAGCACGCAGTGAGCTCAGTACACAGGAGCCGTCGTTATAGTAACGGCCAGGGAGGCGTTGGAGTGACCCAGAGGAGTCACGTCTGAAGATCTGTCCCAGGAGAGCATTGCCTGAACGCTGCGAGCCGCGGCCGTCACCACACTGGGCGGACGGAGGGCAACCCTGCCATCGGGGGGCTGCACGCTCGCGGCGGTCGGTGCAGATGCGCAGCCGCAGTCGGGCTGGCTGACTCCAGGGAGAGGAACCCCGGGGCTGGGGACAAAAGGGGGTGGGTCACCCCAGTACCTTCCACCAGATACCCTCGTGTGCCTTTGGTCCTTGTAGCACATGCATGGATTCTTTCAATGGATCGTTTAAATAATTAAAAAGCTAGTTGCAGACATTCTGTAGCCAGACCCCCGTTTCCGGTGAAAGGGAAGGCAATGGTGTGGTGTGCTCGGGCTTGTGCCCACACATGCACACGGAGCCCTGCCGAGATGCAGCCAAGTGTTCCCGTGCTTATGCCCGGGGAAGTGGGTGAGGGGCAAAACGGCATTTTTATTGGACATAGTGGTAACTTTTTAAAAATTTCACTAGCAGGTAACAACAAACAAGGGTGTTCTACATTCTAGGATGCAGTGGGGCCTTCCTCACGCCGGGCCCTCCCCCTGCACAGTCCCCCGCCCTGCCCAACCTGCCCTCGGGGTCCCAGGGGCTGAGTCCTGGGGAAGTTGGTCTTGTGGGCCCAATGCCCCGGCCTCCTGGCCTCAGGAAGCCTCCGGGGCCGCTGCCCCACACTCTCCATTCCAGCCTCCCACCAGCCCGAAGAAAGAGACAGCCAGAGACATGGAGAAAACGTCCATCTTGGGATTTATTACAACACATTGTCTCCAAATACAAAAGAAGGGGACAGGACAGGGAGCAGAGTGTGGCCGCGCTGGGGGAGGGGTTCTGAGGCAGGAGCGGGACACCCAGTCCAGAGAGACTGGGAGCCATGCGGGGGACCTGCCACCTCCCCTCCGCTGGACTTCCCAGCAAATATTAGGAGGGGGCAGGGTCCATTCTGGGGCCACCCCCAATGCCAGGACGGGGGGGGGAGGGGGGTGGGGGAAGGGGAGGAGGGCTGAGAGACTTGGAGAGGGCTGGGGCCTGGCCCTGGCCCCACCTCAGGCAGTGTGTGGAATTGACCGGGGAGGGGCTTGTGCCAGGGCCTGGTCCCCCCGGGACAGGAGAGGGGGTGGCAGGGACAGGACCTCCCCCCACATTGCAGCTGCTCACTTTGGGGTGACCAGGGCCTCAAGAGCAAGAGCCCCCCACACTCCAAGACCGAAGTCACAAGAGATGCTGGCGGCCCTAGAGAAAGGGCAGAGGGCAGAGAGAAGAAAGGACCGGGGGCTGCGGGACCTGCCTCCAGAGTTCGGGGCCCAACCAGTGGCCCCAGACCACTGTCTCCTGGACAGCACAGGGGTGGGGCGCGGAGGTGGGGACCAGTGCATCCTCCACACCCAGGGTCATCTCAGAAACCCAACGCGATAGACAGACAGAAGGCAAGTTTACATAATCAATCATAATAATAATTAACCAATAATAAATACTTAAACCTCTAATCCATAGATTGCAAACACAACGATGATAGCTTATTTTCTTGGGGAATGGGGTGGGGACAGAGGGAACAGGAAGAGGACTTTTGCTTAAAGGAGGGATGACAGGTGCACAGGGCGGCAGGTCAACAGAACAAACGGAAGAAACAACCAGAGGGGCAGCTGCCCCGAGGACTCGGCCCCGCCCAGCCGCCCTCCTGCCAAGCCCCTGGCCTCTTCCCAAGGCGGCCAGCAACCCCCCCACACACTAGACTCTAGGACATCTGAAGGTTGGGGGACATCTACGCCTGCCTCCAAAAGCCATGGGTCCCAATGACCCAAGAAGGTGTGGGACGGGGGGCAGCTGGGGCTTTTTCCCTGCCTTTACTGCCAGGCTGGCCCACCTGGGCCCAAAAGCCACCTGGCATATCACCGTGAAGATCCCAGGGAGGCTGCAGAAGCGAGAGCTCCCCAGAAAAGGGCAGTGTGGGAGTGCTCTTCTCCAAGGACCCCGTAGGGCTGGGGGCAGGCATGGGGGACACCTGCATCTGCCCACATCAGGGGCCTTTATCTGTCTGGAGACGGCTCTCCCGAAGCTAAGGACCCCCATCCCCTGGAAGCGTAAGGGTCTGACAAGTGCTTAACTACCCCCTCCCAATGCAAGGCAGCCAACTCCTCATGGAGGCCCTCCACCTGCAGGAACATACCTGAATTCCAAGTCTGGCCTGGGGCCTGGGGGCTGGCTGGGGGAAGAGCCCAGAACAAGACTCTAAATCCATCTGCCCTCTGGCCAGTGGAGCCAAAACTGGCTAGGCCAGCTCCTCCCGTCTGATACCCCCAGGGGCTGAGCCCCTCTCCTGTTGTTCCCCCCCCACCTGGCAGGTGGTGCTAGGCAGCACCCGCAAAGTGGAGTTGAGGGGGGCAGCATCCATGGAACAGCCTTGCTGAACCCGTGAAACTGGACATGGGCTCAGGCAGGAGTGGGGGGCATCCTACCTCTGTCCCTGCCCTGGGGACCCACATCATCTGACACTCAAGAGCGCCGTTCACCAAGCCCCTATCCTGTTCTACCCCCAGCCTGTCCAAAAACCCTAGCCTCTCTAGGCCCAGTGCCAGTCAACGCCGACCAGGCAACGGGGAGGGGTTGGGGGGCGGCAGGGGGGCAGGTAGTGGGGGTGCCTCCGGCTGGCAGAGGTGCCTCAGTCACGCCCCAGCTCCTGGGACACTTCCCCCACCTAGACTTTGGTGCAGAGCCCGAGAAAAGAGCAGAGGAGGAGGAGTGCAGAAGAGGGGGCAGGGAGGGACAGGGAGGTTCTGCGGCTCAGTTTGTGGCAAAGTTTTTTTTCTCCTTTTTTCCCCTTTTTCTTATGTAAAAAGTGCACGAAAGCTCGGCAGCCTCTTTGCAACGGTCAGCAGTGTTTCCTGGGAGAGGGGGGGCGGGGAGGGGACCCCAGGCCTGGCACCCCAGCTTGGGACTGAAGGTGGCCTCATATTGCTTAGAAACGAGTGTTTCAGTTTAAATACCAGACAGTAAAAATAGAGCTCCGAGGACCGCCCGCACTGTTGCCAAATCATTGCCAGAATGAACAGCTTAAATAAATAAAAAATCGAAATATTTACTTCTCGATAAAAATCGCAGTAAAACCATTTACCTTTCTTTGCATTATATATAATATATATTTATAGTGGGCCCGGCTGCTGGCGGCCCAGACCAGGGAGCCGAGGGCGGCGGAGCGCCGGGCCCTGGGTCCCCGGCCGCCGTCAGGACACCTCGATGACCTCCACGCTGCCCGAGAAGCTGGCCTGCTTTCCCAGGGCAGCCAGCTCCTCGCCGCGCGCGCGCCCCTCCACCATGCCCTCCTCGAACTCCATCTGGCAGCTTCGGCGCTTGAACTGTGTCTCCGGGGCCGCCGTTTCGTCCGGCCAGCCGGTCCGCGCGTCCCGGGCCTCGGCCCTGGCCGCCTCCCGCCGCCGCAGGTCGCCGCCCCCTGCGCCCTGCGCGCCTGCCCGGCCGAAGGGTGCAAACCGCGCGCCGCCCGCGCCCTGCGCGCCCTCCGGGCTGAAGCACCAGGGCCCGTCGGGCGACGGCGTGCCCGGAGAGTCGAGCGGCGGCGCCCAGCTCCCGGGGCCGACCGGCTGGCCGGGGCCAGGCAGCCCAGGTGCCGACAGGGCCGAAAGGCCGAGCCGCGGAGTCTGCCGGGAGGCATCGCCGAAGTTCAGGCCGAGGCCGAGGCCGGGCGCCGGGGAGCGTGCCGGGGAGCCGGCGGGAGGCCGGGGCCGCCGGCGGAGGCGCGGGCGCGTCTCCGGCGCCGCGTCCGGGCTGTCGGCGCCCGGCGAGGGCAGGCCCAGCGCGCCCCCGGACGGGCTGTCCAGTTTGCAGAGCTTGGGGGCCTCCCCGGGGTCGGGGGGCCCCGGGTCGTCGGGCCGCCGGCTGGGGGCGTAGGCCGACTTGATGTCCAGTGAGAAGGAGCGCTTCAGGCGGTTGGTGTCCTGGAGGCGGTCGGAGGAGAGGTGCAGGCCACGCAGGCCCTGCTGCAGCGCGCTGGTGGCGGGCGCCGCGGAGGGCGCGGGCAGCTCCCCGCCGGCGGCGGGCGCGCCCTCCCTGGCTGCACTGGCCGCCGCGCTCCCGGTGGCAGCGCTCTCTGAGGTAGGTGGTGGCGGCGGCGGCAGTGGGGCGGCAGGGCCCGGGAGGGGCTCGGGCGTCCCCGGGTGGGGCGCCCCGTCACCCTGCAGGGCAGCCAGCAGCTTCAGGCTGCGCTCATACTCCAGCAGCTGGCCCAGGAAGTTGAAGTTGGGCGAAATGGATGGGCGCCGGTCCTTCACGAACCTGGGGGCGGGGGGCTGCTTCGAGACGGGGCTTCCTGCCCGGCCCCCCCTGCTCCTCCTGCTCCCCCTGCTCCCCCTGCTCCCCCCTGCCCATGCTTGGGCACACAGCTGATGTGCAGACCCACCCCGGAGTGCTGGAGCCCGGCTCAGGCGTCTCCCTCCCGGGCCAGGGCCATTCCGCTGCTCGTGGGTGGACAGGGGGCGGGGAAGGGCCGGTTCCAGCCTTAAACTTCAGGGCCCAGGAAGAAAGGAGAGGCTACCTGTAGGCGTCATCGGAGGACATGCCCATGGTCTTCATGATGTAAGCGATGGCGATGGTGGCCGAGCGGGAGATGCCAGCCAGACAGTGGACAATGACTTGGCAGCTGGACAGCTTAGCTTTATCTGGAGGCAGGGCCACCGGGGCCGGTGAGGGCTCAGGGTGCCGGCGCTTCCCTAACCCAGGCAGGGGACCTCACCGGCCCTACCGCCAACGATCCCAGTCCCATCTCAGGCCCAAGCACCGGGGTCGCAGTGCTTCTCCCCAGCGTCCTGCCCGCCCTCCTACAGGAGACCCCCACCCCTGCCCCGCCCCTCACCGATGAACTCGATGGACTTGTCCAGCCAGGGCAGCAGCTTCTCGCAGTAGTTGTCGTTGATGGGAATGCGCATGAAGCGGCTCTCACAGATGAAGTCCGGCTTGGGGCAAGAGTTGCTGGCGTTGAGGACATAGCTTATTCCGTTCTGGGTCATCAGGTCCTGGAGGGACGGGAGGACAGGCTGCACAGGGGTGCCCTGGAGGTGGAAGCCCCTCCCACTTCCACCCTGGAGCTCAGAGCCTCTAGCGGGGGGTGGGGGGGAGGGTGGGGGATGGGGATGCTGGTATCGGGCAAGCGCCACCCACAGCCTGAGGTAGGCTCCCAGGAATGTTATGGCTGCCTGGGCGGTGGCTTTACCCTCTTCCCTCATCACAATTTTAAAACACGGGATTCTTTCAGTGCTGGCCAGGGGCCCAGTGACATCAGCAGTGTGGCATGTGGGCTCCGCCGCCTAAGGGGCTGGGAGCTGCTTCTCCACCCAGCCCTGCTCCGGTCCTGCCCCTGTCCCCTCACGTCCTCGTGCCCCCAACCCAGGCTTCTCCCACACGTTTATCCATCCCCTCATTGGCTTTCAGCTCCCTTCTCCCCACCCCCCCAAACCAGCCCAGGAGCGGCATCTGAGCTCCTGCCTCCGCCCCCGTCCCCCTGCCAGCGGCCAAAGCCCCAGCTGTGCACACACCTTGTTCAGGACATCTTTCTGAGAGCCCAGGTAGAGGTGAGGCAGGATGCGGGTCAGGCCCACACTGGGCACAGGCAGGCAGGGCTGGGAGAGGCTCATGGGCAGCAGGGCAGCAGGCTTACCCTCACAGAGGCCAGGGAAGCAGGAGGAGAAGGTGGCAAAGCCCCCTGCAGGAGGAGGAGCAGAGGAGACGTGAGTCAGGTGGTCCGCTGGCTGGGGCACAAGAAAGAGGCCAGGGCACCCGACCACCCCTACATCTCTGGCCACAGCCTGGACCCCCAGCCCAGCGTGATGCCAGGGGGTGAGCCTCTGGCCTGAGCACCTGCAGTCAGCGCTGGGTGCCGGAGGGCTGCTCTCACCAAGTCGAGGCGCGTGCTGTGCTCATATAAGGCCTGCCCCTACACCCACATTCCTCCCCAGGCTAATTAGGAGCTGGTCCTGCTGAGGACGCCGCTGTGATGCCCATAAATGTGGGGTCGAGGCTGCGGGCCGGCCTTGCACGTGCAGGACCCAGGCAGGGGTGGGTTCCGACGCCACGGAAGGCTCCTGTTGAGGGTGTGGATCTTCTGTGCTGGTGGCCAGGGGCCAGCCTGGGCCTTCCTGCCTCTCCCCCTGGGCTGATGCAATCCCTCCCTGACTCTAGTTGGCTGGGAGCCCCTGGCCAAGCGTGGGTGCCAGGACCAGGAGGCAAGGGCTTCTGAGGGGCCCTCCTGCCCCTGGGCATGACATCACCTACTGGAATTGGCACAGCCCTGCAGGGGCACCTGTGCTCTACTTAGGGCTCCCTTCTGCCCAGAGGACAGCACCAGAGGATGGGCTAAGAGCTGGGAACGCCGGGGACGGTGAGCAAGCAGGGCATGCAGCGGGCACACGTTCTACACGTGGTGGTGTGTGCCCACTGCCTTCCCTGTACACCCAAGTCCTGGGCCACAGGTCGGTGGAAGGAGCCCCTCCGCTGGCCTCAAAGACCCGAGTGGGAATCCCTAGCACATCTCTGACTCAGTGAGTGACCACGGGCAGAGCTCATTACACCCCTGGCCTGTTTCAGCATCCTGCCTGCCACACAGCACAGCGTGGTCTCAAAGGAGACAGGGGCCATGAAGACACACTGAGCGCTAACCTGCCCACAGCCAGGCGGCTGGGTGACAGCCAGTCCCTGCTAGGGTGAGGTGACACTCCCTGGTGGCCACCCTGGGCCTAACCACACTTTCGGGGGCACGAGGCCTGTGGACAATCCCTACCCTCAGTGGACTGATCTATTATATATACTCTGATCACAGAGTTCAACTAGATGGAGGCCTACCCTAGCGCACCGGAGGAGGCAGGGGAGTGAGGCGGGGTCCCAGGCCACGAGACCCCCAGTGCTCTTTCCCGGTCTGCAGAAACAGCTGGGGCCAGAGACCTGGCTGATTTACCAGGACACAGATGCCTGGTACCCTCAGCCTTCACCCCTGGCCCAGCTCAATGGCCAGTTTGTACAAACCCCCAACCAGAGTGCCTGCCATGTGCATTCCTTGTGCCCCCAGTGACAGCTTGCCTTTGGCGGGGGGCATGGTGATGGGGGACCTCCAGGCTCAGGGAGTGGAGGCACCAGCCTTGGAGGAGAAGCTGTCCCTACCCTGGCAACCTGCGGCTGGACAGGGAGAAGTGGCTGACTATCAGCATCGCTGACAACACAGCTCACAGATGAAAGCGACCTGGGTGCTGGGGCTGGGCTCCTGTTTACTGGCCAGAGCCAGGGGTCCCCTGGATGTTCCTGATGGAGGACAACACCCCCCACCCCAGGAGACGTAAGATCTGCAGGATCTCTGCAAAGACTCATCTCTACCATATACCTCCCATGCTCTCTGGGGGCGTCGCCTAAGCTGAGGGGTGGGGGGCTGTATTCCACCAGGAACTTCCCCCACAAAGGGGGGTCTCTGGACAGGAGTGGTCCTGCCAGTTTTGACTGCAATCCCTCAGGTAAAGCCCCACAGGGCTGCCCCCCCACTCCCCGCAGAGCCAAGCAGCTTGTGGTGACCCCCACAAGCCCCCTATGGATGCCAAGTGCAGCAGAGCCGGAGGCCCCGCCCCCCCAGCGATTTCAGGACCCCCCCCCCCCCCCCCCCCCCCCCCCCCCCCTCTAGCGATTCCCCCCCCCCCCCCCCCCCCAGGCTCTGGGTTACAGGAGAGGGCCACCCTGGGTTGAATCAGTGGCAGCAGGCCTGGACCCTCTGCAGGTAGTGGCACTCTTCGCAGGGGGGAGGCGCCCCCATCCCCCAGGCATCCCCAAGGGCACCTTCCTTCAGGCGGGATACCAACCTCCCCCTGCCTCACGGTTTCCCAGCTCGCTGCGCCGCACAATGGAATCCCGGATTCGCACAAAAGCTCATGCCCAGGACGCACCGACTGCACCGACTCCACGGGCACCGGGCCCGGCCACTGCCCCCGCCCGCAGCTCCCACCAGGCGCTCTCCGGCCCCCATGCGCGCGGCGCGCCCCGCAACCCCCCTGCGCCGCCGCGGTCCCCGCGCCCCGGGCAGGGTCCGCACCTGCCCACCCTCCCTCCGCGTACCCTCCGCGCACCCTCCGCGTAGGGGCCGCTCCCGCCGCGGTCTCTGGCCAGGGTCCGAGGGCGGCGCGTGCGGGGTCGGGCCGCGGGGGCGCACCGACCCGGCGCCGCGACATCACCAGCCCGCATTCCGCAGCAACGCGCACCCGGGCTAGGGCCGCCCGCCGCTTAAAGGGCCAGGCTCCCTTTCCGTCCCCGCCCCGCTGGACGTCACCGCCAAGCAGCTGGGGGGGGGGGCAGGGGGGGAGCAGCGGTCACGGCAGCCGGTTCCGGACCCCAGCGCGCCTGCCCCACTCTGCCCTCTCCTGCTTCCGCGAGCCTCCCCTGTCACCGAGAGAGATCTCCCTGTCCTCCAGCCGCGACATCGTCCTGGCGCTCCTCAGCCCCACCCACCGAGGGGTGGGGTCCTCCCTTTCTGGCCCCCGCTGGGCCCCCTCCCCCTGTGCTAGGGATCCTGGAAAGTCACCTCCCGTTTCTGGCGGGGCAGCATCCCTCTGTCCCACTCAGCCTCGCCTTCCCATGCTCACTGGTTCAGGGGCCGTGCTCGCCTCAGGGTGGGTGCTGTGGGCCAGGCTCCCAGGAGGCCGCGAGTCTGGGTCCTGATTTGGAGCTCTTCTCATACCGTGGTGGGTCATGACTTCTGCCTGGCTTGGCCCTCAGGGAAACGGGGGCAAATACTCTAACCTCTCAGGGAGGGGCAGGCAGGGGAGAAAGGGCACGCGGCAGCCCCAAGAGTTTAGCGAACCAAGTGGGCACGGCCAGGTCCCAGGTGAGCCCTCCTGGCACATCCGAGCCTAGGCCTGCCCCACTGCATGCTGGGTGAGGAGCCCCAGCCTCCAGAGGAGACGCACATTAGAGGTCCTGGGCTTTCCTGGCAGCCTTGGGGTAAGGAATGGTGTTGCTCTGGGACCTGTCTCTCAGACTCTCAGAAGGCCCGGTGGCCCCCACTCCTGAGTAGAGACTATGCGCACGCACACACACACCACCCACACTGACACGTGCACGCGTGAACACACGCATACTGGGGTTCCCAGCTGGGCTCCTGTTCTGCCCAGGACACCCGTTAAGAAGCCCAGAGCCTCTGTCCTCTCTCCCTCTTCTCCCTATCCGCTCAGCCCCCAAATTGAGCCCAGGGGGCAGTGGCTGAATCAGAGAGTCTGCAATTCTGTGGCCTCGGGTTCTCAGAGTTCACACACATGCACACAAACCCCACATCCCACCACACAAGCAAGCACGGATCACCAGCTTCCCAGAGCTGTGCATAGATGCACAGACGCCCTCTGACCGCGTAGACCCAGGCACGCGTGTAGATGGCAGCACGCACACCTGCACACGATGTGGACCCACCAGGAGGCATCCCAGGGGCCGTGGGGAAGGTCCATCCTCCCAGTGGTGGGAGCCCGGTGCCCACGGACCACCGCACGGGGTGTCTGCACATAAGGGGCTGCTCAGGGCAGACATGGTGAGTGTACAGAAGTGTCCTATCGGCGGTGGGGTGGGGGGGCTGACACCCTCTTCAGCCCTCTCCATCCTCCGCCCACCTGCCATGGCCCCTGGCAGGAGCACCCACAGAGGCCTCAGACCTGGGCAGGGAGGGTGTACAGCCCTGGGACAGGCCAGCTCAACCCAGCCCTGGGACCTGGGCCACCTCTGGGAGGTGGGTTCTACAGAAGTGCCTCAGCCCCTGCCAACAGGAGGAAGGAATCATCAAGAACCAGGGTGGGGCCTGTGTGTGTGTGTGCGCGTGTGTGCAGGTGTGTGTATGGGGGGCTTCCCAGCCTCCAGGCTGCCTGGGCTGCTTTTGGGGAACAGGAAGCCCTACAGGGATCTCTGCTGGCCCCCAGGCAGGGGTCGGGCATCCTGTGCTGACTGCAGCATTCAGAGGGACTCCCTGTCCGACCAGTTCTGCTCGGATTGGAGTTTGCAGAGGATGGAGGCTATGTCTCCTCTCTCAGACAGCTAGAGGGGCAGAGACACATCTTTGCCTAGATCCCTTCCCTCCTCCCCTGCCACGAATGCATTTAGGGGTTTCTTCCTGCCTACTGCTTCACCTGCTAGTGGTGGGGTAGGCCCATGGTGGAGGGGGTTCTGGAGTGTGGGGGCCCGGGGGAGGGAACAATGGAGCCTTGGGGAACTCCAGTTACTGAGAGAGCACCCCATCCCCCAACACCACCCCAGTAGCTGCTGGTCTCTGGGCTCAGAGAAGAGAGCAGAGTTGGACCCAGAAGCTGACTCCCCAGATGCCCCCACCCCCCCATAGCTAAGCTCACAGTGAGGAGAGAGAGGAAGGGAGGAGAGGGCGCCCCAGAGCCCCCTGGCCCGGGTCTATCTGGAGCTCACCCGTGAGGATGGCCACGCTGTCGAAGCAGCCGTCCAGCTTGCTGAGCAGGATGGAGAGGAAGCTGTCCGCAGCCAGCACGCTGGCGTCCCGTGTGCTCTGGTCATAGACCACCACGTCCTGCGGCTCTGTGGCCTCCACCTGGAGGCCGTGAGGGCAGAGGTCAGGGCACTGCTGGGCACCTGCCAGATCCCCCATCCCCTGCTGCCACCCACTACTACTGGTCAGGCTGCGGCAGGGGAGGGGCTACGGCCCCCTGGCTGCATGGAGGGGAGGGGCGGGCTCTCACCCGCCCACCCGCCTCAGAGCCCACACCTGGACGGGTTTGGATGCCACAGCCCCACAGGCAAGCCCTCAGAGCGGGCAGAAACAGGGGCACGCTCCTCCTCACGCCCAGACCTGTGCTAAGGGAACAGATGCGATGGGCACGCACCAGGGGCCGGGCCCCCGTGGAGGAGACACAGGTGAATGTAACAGGGTCCTTGGGCGCACGCACGGGTGGCCACGGTCCCAGGGATGTGCCGTCAGGGTGGCTGAGGCAAAGGGAAACCTGTCCCCTGGGCCACTGGGAGGCACATTTTGGGGCTTCTGAGGGTGGGGTGCCTTTGCGTCTGGGCAATTCCCCAGCCAGTGATGGGAAAAGTGCTGCAAGAGCCCTCCTTAATTCAGGAGGCAGCCAGAAGTTGGGGTTCCACTGCCCTCCTCCCATCCTGAATGCCCAGGCTTGGGACCAGATGCTGAGCAGCTTTTGCTCCCAGTGGCTAATGCCCTGCCCCCCAAGCACACTCAGCCCCTCAGCCAGCTGAGCCGCCAACCCTGGGCTGCATGATGTCACCAGCAGCCAATGGGATTGCGCTCTGGCAGGGAGTCCTCGCTGGGGGTGATTAATCACCGGATTCCCCTCACTGAGGCTGCAGGGAGCTGGTTCTGGCCTTGGCGGGGGCTGTGCCACCTGGGTCCTCTCACATCCAGTGCTGCTGGCACAGGGCCTGTGACCGAGACCCCTCCCAGCTCCGGGCTGCTGGCCATGTCACTCCCCCCACTGGGGGTGCCCCCACCTTCCCAGGCCACAGGGCCAGTGGTCCTTCCCAGTGCTGCACTTGATGCTCCTGGCTAACAGAGACAGGATTGTCCACTGCAGGTGACCTGGGACGTTTGGGGGGGAGGGGCACAGAAAGAATTCTGGGTCACTCAGAACTCTAGGGGAAAGAACTGGGAGGCTGGGCACATGACGGCTCAGCATAAGCCTCTTGGCCCCCCTTCCTGTCTTCCTCTGTGTTCTCACAGCACTCGGTGTGCGCCTGACCAGCTGCCATCCTGGTCCACTGCCCCTCTGTGCCCCCACCCCACCCCTGTGCCCCTCTCTGAGCCCTGGGCTGGGCCCCAGGGACACCGCCCAGTCTTACGTGGGGAGACCTCTCCTCGGGGGCTGAGTGAGGACCCAGACAGGGTCAGCAGGCTCTGGGCGGGAGGGGTGATGAATTGTATCTGGGGAGATAGGGTCAGCAGAGGGCCTCCGGGGGAGACACATTTGTGCACCCGAAGAGGAAGCTCAGGGAGGGGGGGTGGGAGCTGCCTACAAGGCCCAAGGTATGGAACGGCTCAGAACATTGTGACCCCAAGAGCTCAGTTTGGGTTTGAGGCTGCGGGGGGGCGCCCGAGCAGAGGGCCCCTGTGTACCTGGCTGGGGAGCTCTGCCCTTGCCCCTGGAAGGGATGGGTGCCTGGGTGGGGCGGGGGACAGGGCGTGGGTGGCAGGGCCAGGTACCTGGCCGCGCGCGGCTGGCTGGACGAGCTCGGCGATGGTCACCTTGCCCTGCTGCAGCCGCCGCTTCACCAGCTTGGAACAGCAGATGTTGACGGAGCTGAGCACGTGCCCACTGCTGTACTCCACGAAAGAGCGGCTGTCGATGACCAGCGGTCCCCCAGGTCCACCCCGCAGCAGGCTGGCCAGCTTCCTGGCATCCACCACCTTCCGAGGGAGCCGGTCCCCGGCCATGGTGGGGCAGTGGGCAGTGGGGAGGGGGTGAGCCCCGAAGCGAACAGGGGCTGCTCTGCAGGCCAGGGATGTGGCCTAGAGTTCGGAGGGACTGGGCATGGTGCCAGACCTGCAGGGAGAGGCAGAGGGTCAGCAAGGCTGCAGGCCCCCAGGGGGGCACCCGGCCAGCTTCCCAGGCAGGGCCAGCCTCCAAAGGGCCCATGGTGGGACCCAAGAGCACCCTAATGGTTGAGCCTGGCAGGCACCCACGGGGGCCCTTCCTCCCTTGGGGCAAGTCAGCAGCCCCTCTGGCTCTATGAAAGCCAAGTCCCCAGACATCTAAGGTTAGTGAGGTGGACCACTGGACTGGGAGAGCGGTCACGAATGGTCCCATCCAGCACTGCACTGTGCAGGCCACGGCGACATCCTCTCAGTGGGACAAGTCAGACAACTGGGGGAACTACAGAGGGAAGCACTGGACTGGACAGGCAGGACAGGCCTGAGGACCCCTCCCCTGGGCCCTTGGGTTCATGGACACTCATTCGGATCCGGAACCCTTCATTCGGCCCCCAAGGCTTCTGTCATCCCATTGCTGGGATGCAGATGTTCCCCCTCTCTGGCCTGCACGTCTTATTCTCCAGAACTCTGGGCGAGGCAAGGTCCAGAACCTGCTCCCTGCCCCAGCACATGGCCCTCTCCAGCCCCACCCAGCACAATCCCTCCCTGCCGACCATCTGGACCCAGAGGAAGGGGGGTGGGGCTGCCTCCCCACGTTGCTGGGGTCCTGGGGCAGGCGCCGGCCAAGGTGCTGCAGGGTCTCAGGCGTGGAGGTGGGGGTCCTCTGTTGCTGCCATTGTCCCAGTCCTGCAGCCCGAGCTTCAGTGCCTGCCACGTGCCGGCTGCACAAACGGTCTGGGGCCGGTGTCTGTCTCCCTGCGGAGCGCGTCACACGCTCAGAGTGGAGGGGGCAGCATGGCAGGGTGTGCCAGGCACGGTGCAGGCCTGAGGTCCGGGGGGACCCTTCTAAGGGCTGGTAGGGCCCAGGATGGGGTGGGATGGGTGGCACCCAAGGATGAAAGGCAAAGTAGGTGACCCAGATGTAGGACTCTTAGGGGTGCGGGGACTCTTGGCCTGGCTGTAAGGGATTTTGGCGGAGGAAGTAGGAGTAGATGGGGACAGGGGGACCCCAGATCCTGGGGTGGAGAACCCTCTTGTGGGTTTGGTGCTAAGCCTCTGCCACACACCTCCCACCCCCACCCCACCCCACCTGCCAGGCCCCACCTGCCCTGCCGCCTGCCAGGACTGGCCTTTCTTAGGCTCAACTAGCCTCCCAGCCCACAGGGAGGCGCACAGCGTGAGGATTATGAGTTTACTTTGAAGATGGGGAGACGGAGGCTTGGGGAAGGGGTGGGACCAGCCTCAGGTCACATCACAGTCAGGACCCAAGGCCTCTACCACTGCCATTCAATCGGGGTCTTCCCTCCACCACACCCCCACCCAGCTCAGGCACAGGAGAGGCTGGGGGACAGATGTCAGAGGAGGGGCCCCTTCATCAAGCCCCCAACCTGCAGCTGCAGAGTTCGTCACACTTGAGACGAGCTCCCTGGGTGGGGATGGCGGAATTCACAGAGAACTAGGTGTCAGGCAGGGTGTAGACCGCGTCTGCTGGCTATGGGCAGCCTTAGGCTGAGCCACTGGAGCTGACCCACGGAGAAGTGCCCAGGATGGCCCTGGCCAGTGGGCAGGGCCTTGGGATCCCATTCACAGACTCCCTGCTCCCCACGCAGGTACCCAGGCTCCTCCACAGTGGGGGTGAGGCCTGGGGCGCAGCTGGGGATGCTGTCCTTCCTGAGGGCCATACCAAACAAGGTCAACAGCAGAAGGGCCCGTCTGCCAAAAGGGGTACCCCACATGCTGCGGGGGGGTCTTAACCTGCTGGGAGGGTCTTGTCTGTGGAGGGGGTTTCCCCACCTGCCTGGGGGTCCTCACCTGCTGAGGGGGGTCCCAGCCTGTGTGGTGAGGGGTCCCCAATTCGACTCCTGTATGAGGTGTTTGAGAAGCTTCCAAGTTCTAAGCTGCACCTTGTCAAGACTGTGGCAGACAGGCCGCAGCTACCAGCCCCCTCCCACAAGCCTCCTGCCCTGGATGTGTGGCCAGGAGCCCCGCTCAGAGGCCCAGTCCCTGAGACAGATGCAGTGGTGGGCAGAGGGGCGCTCATGGTCCCTATCAGGTGAGGGCAGACTTTCCCACCTAAAGCAACAGAAGCCAAACAGCACTTCAGGGCAGGGACAAGGGAAGGGGCTGGGGGAGAGGTCCTTTGCCCTCCCTGCAGCCGCTGGGCACAAACACTGCCCTCAGGTCCTTAACTGGCCGTGAGAGGAGCTGGGGTGTGGAGGGGCGCCCGCTCCATCTGCAAGACAGGCAGGGAGGCAGACTCAGGATGAGGGTGGGGAAGAGGTCAGCTGGGCTGCAGGGCTGCAGGACAGGGGCGCGGGGGGCGGGGTGCTGGAAGGGTGGGCCGCCACGCTCCCCTGCCCAGTACCTGGTCTCAGCCCCACTCCCCCAAGGAACTCTCCAGCTTGGCCCTATTACCCGCTGTAGTATTGTTATTTGTAGCCGAGGGGGACTCATTAGCAAGTTAGCACCTCCGTCGTTGCCATGGCAACCACAGAGGTGCCAGGCAACCGCAGCTCCTGCGGCAGGGCCGCCGCCGCCAGCAGGCTGGCTCTGCAGAACGGCAGGGCCCAATCCTTGCTTCTTGCAGGTGCCCAGTAGCTGGGGCCTGGGATGACCCAAAGCCCAGGTGTGACATTCCTCCAGCACCCCCCCTGCCCCCCTGCCCCACCTGGCCCCAACCCTCCTTGCTTGCCATGAGCACCCATGCGCACAGGCTCCCCTGCTCCCACCTTCCGGGACGCCTTCTCCAAGTGGCCAAGGTCTGGCCCAAGCGCGCCTCCCGCAGGAGACCTCTTGCACTGAGCTGGCCTCCCGGGAGCGCAGCCTCACCCCCAGGGCCTCCTTGATCTAAAGCTCCCAGGCACAGACCCTCACCTGCGGGGGGCGGGGATCGGGGCCCAGAGCTCAGGCAGGGGTGGGGGAAGCTTAGGACAGTCTTGGGCCGACGAGTGGGGCTAGAGCAGGCCAGGCGGCACAGAGGAAACAGACATTGTAGGGTCTTGGGCCTGTCTGATTTCAAGGACCCACTCCAGGCTCAGCCCAGACCCGATTCTTGGGAACTGAGGGGAAACGGTACCTATCACCTGCTATTCCAGAGCCTGGGTACCGGTGGGACAAAGACACAACCCCGTACACCCCCAAAGGGCTCGTTGCTGAGGAGACTGGGCAGTTCCCAGTTGAAAGGCCGGAGGCCCCTCCGCACCTGGCTGGGCACCGCCTAGGAGGTGGCAGGCAGCCCCCCTTTCCCTGCAAGGCCACGTTCACGGTGCAGCCTGGCTTCTGTGCAGCGCGTGCTGCGCGTGCCAGGATGTGCCCCTTCGCACACTGTCCGCACACCGTCGGCTCACCTCTTCCCCACGATCCACGCCAGCCCCTCATGCAACTACTCACACACACACGTGTGTGCACATACATGTGGTCACTGGGTGCAGCCATCCTCACCCTCTGCAAACCAAATGCCCCCAAGCCCCAGGTGCCAGCTCCCAGATCTCTACACTGTTGTCTCTCCGGGCCTCCATGGGGCACATTCTTGTCCCTGAGCATGGGACAGGGCATGGCCAGAAAATTCCCAACTCCCAACCGACGGCGTCTTCACCAAGGCCTTCTGCTCAGCACCTAGTGACGGGGAATTCACTACCTCCAGAGACGACTGTCAGGACTGTCAGCCATGGGTGGACTGTGGCTCTCACTCAGAGCAGTGTCCCCAGCCCGAGTGGTGCCTGGCACACACAGGCAGGCCCTCGGGAGGATCTGGCAGTGGGGGCCCCCACGATGCTGAGATGTCCAGCTCGCTGTGACCCAGGGGCACCTCAGGAGGCAGAAATTACTGCAGCGAGGCCAGGACAGACACTGGCAGCTCATTTTCCCCTCATCTGCTCTCATCAGGGACCCCAAAATGCTCTCACCCCTGCCCCCCTCATCTCCCTAGGCTGAATGGAACAGGGCCCAAGCTGGCCTTTACTCTGTCCCGGAGGGGCCAATGGCAAGGCCAAGCAGAGCCAACTTGGTCTGGGGAGGCCACGGGCCTGGGAGACAGTGGGGTGGGGGCCCTGCCCCCTCTGTTCACAGGGGTCTGGGCAAAGCCTGCAGTAGGAGGTCTCAGCATGTGGGTCCTTAGAAGGGCACGCTCAGGACCCTACACATCTAGGTTTCTTTTGTTCCTGCCTGGCTTGTTCTAGTCCTACTGATCTGCAGGACTTCTGGTCACCGTCCCCCCATGCTACATACCTGGGCCATCCCGGGACATCTACCAGTCACTGCCTGGTGGACTCAGCCCATGCAGTCCTGGTGGTCAGAATCTGACCCATGTCCCTCTTGCTGTGGGTTTGGCTCCTTCCTCTCCTTTCCCTCTGAGCTGCAGCCTCCGGAGATGCAGCCAGGATACCCTCTGGCTTCCGCGCCTCCTTGGGCCCTCTGTCCAGGTGAAACATCTGGGCCCCGAGGTCAGCCTCAGCTGGAGAGGAGAGGATGCTGGGTCGGGTTCTGGAGCAGAGGATGACTTCAAGCATCTTTCTGCATCTGCATGCATGGAAGCCACTGTTCCCGGGGGCAGCCTCTGGGGCACAGGAGCCTTCCGGAGGGCTGAGGGCAGCAGGGGACTAGAACCTGCCCAGCAACTCTCCTGGAGCCCTTGGCTGACTGCAGGGGGAGGCATTCAGTCAGACTTCAGGATGAACTCCCAGCTCCTGGTCACATGATCTGCCCTACTGGGCAGGTGCTTATTAAGCATCTGAGGAGTGAATTCCTGGGACATCTGTCCTCCCTGAGCAGGGCGGGGGCATTGGATGCTACGCTCCTTCCCTGAGCTGCCCTTGGAGCAAGGTCTGAGGGAGGCAGTAGGGAGTGCACACAGACCCTCAGACCTCCACTCAGACCCCCGGGGGCAGGGGACACAGCAGATCACTGCTTCCCTACCCGGCAGCACCCCCACATCCGCCCCAGGCTGCACCACAACACTGTGGGTGCCACATTAGACCCTGCCACCTCTCTCCCCCACCCCATGGAGTCCCCCTGCACCCTGCAATCACTGCGGCACCCAGGCCCCCAACTGGCCTCCTGCAGAAGCCAGTACATTTTTACAGCAGGAAGTCAGGAGGCAAATTCTCCCAGTAGGGGTGACCTGATGGGGGCTGGGCCCACTGTTGCCCCCTCCCCTCCCATCCAGACTATTAGGTACCCCTCCCCACGAAGGTGGGCAGATAGGCTGAGGGAGGCTGGTTGCACTCAGCCTGGCAGTGCCAGCCCCTCCCCCAGCACCCGCTGCTGCCTCTGCAGCAGGCTGGCGGATGGTCTTTATTCTGCAGAGGCCAGCTGAGCACCCTGAGGTGGGGGTACCCGTGGCGCCCTGGCCAGACAGGGGCCATGGATCTGCAGCCCCTCTCCACCGAATGCGGAATGGGCCCTTTCCTGAGCCTCCCACAGGCTAAGACCCTCCGCTTCTTTGGTCAAGGCCTGCATCCCCAACCCGCGGGGGCAGGGACGACCTTCTCCAATTTGGGGCCTCCATGGCGGGGTGGGGGGCATCCTTGGGAGTCTGGGGCTCTCGCAGAGGTCCGTACAGGTCCACGCTGGATCGCAAGGGGCCAAGGTGCTGGGTCCTTACTGCATGCCCCTCCCCCCCCAAAATAGGAAGGAATTTCGAGGAGAAAGGCGGCGAAGCGGGGGGAACCAGCGTGGACCGGGCCGGGGTCCACTGGGCTCTGTGGGAGGCGGGGGAAGGGCTTCCCGGGCCGGTCCGCGGCGTCCCCCTGAGCCGGGCCGCTCACCTCGGCGCTGCCTCCTCCTCCCGGGCGTCCGCCCGGTGCAGCCGCCCCAGCGCTCCAGTCGCGGCGCCCACCGGGCCGAGCCCCCTGCCCGCGCCCCGCGCGTCCCCGCGTCCCCGCTCGGCGCCCCCGCTCACCTCGCCGTCGCTCGCGTCCGGGGCGCACGGGGACCCGCGCCCGCTCAGCGCGCCCTCTCGGCCGCGCCGCCCATGGGCCCGGCGGGGGCCCGCGCAGCCGGGGCAGGGGCCGGGGGAGCGCGC
>NW_023270418.1:37036887-37049330 GCF_011800145.1 Mirounga leonina | reverse complement strand
TCGCGGCGCGCATCCCACCCCGGGCTCGGCGGGCGCGGCCGGTACGGCTCCGGCGCGGCTCGGGCTCCGGCGTCCGGGCGGGGGGCGCGGAGCCGGCTTGGCCGCCGCGCTCGGCCGCGAGTGACAGGCCCGGGGCGGAGGGCGGGGCCGCCGGCGGGGATGAGGTCATGCCGAGCGAAAAAGGCCCTGACGTCACCCGCAGCCAATCAGCGCGCGCGGCTCGAGGGCAGGTGACGTCAGTCGGAGCTGGGCCGCGAGTGCAGATCGGAGGCGCGGCCGCGGGGGGCGGGGGGCGGGGGGCCGGGCAGGCCGCCGCCCTCCGCCCTCTGCCCTCCGCCCCTCGCCCGGGCACCGGCTCTTAAAGGGACCGTACGGCGTCCGTCCCGTGCCGCCAGGGACCCCCACCTCCGGGAAGCCCTCCCAGCTCTGGCGCCCGGCCCCACCACCCGGGACGCCCGGCCTCGCGGCTCTCACGCCCGAGAGGGGCCGGCTGAACGGGTCCTGGCGCGAGGGTCTTCCCCCCGCCGCGGCCGGGCGGGAGATGGCGCCGCCTCCCCCGCCCCGTAGCCTTTGTTCGCGCGGGGCCTGCAGGCCGGGGAGCCCTCGCCAGCCTCGGTACCCCGCCGTGAGCTAGGCCCGGCGAGCACTTCACCTGCAGCACCTACGCTGACCCTTTCCACGCCCCCCGGGGTGGGAAGCTGGGTTTCCACATTCCTCGGCAGGAAATTGGAAGCTCAGAAGTGAGATGGTTTGTGTCGGGTCACACATCTGTCCTCCGGTGAGGGGGTCCCCAGTGCAGCGCTGTCCCCCGAACCCCACCGGATCACCTCCAGCCCCTGACGCTTGCAGTGAAAAGCCGCCCCTACACAGCGCCCATCGGGGTCCACCCTGACAGTGTGTGTTCTCCCCCACCTCTGGTGAAGGCTGTTGAGGGTCTGCGCCAGGCGACCTCGGTGGGGAGGCAAGCCCTGGGGGCCGGCGCGCGGGGAGTCCAGAGGAGGAACAAACATAGGTAATTACACCTTGAGCAGGGTTGGGCCGGAAACAAACAGGGGCCAGACACAAGGCGGTGGGCGGTCTGGAGGCCACCCCAGGGGGTGACATGCGAGCAGTGACTGGAGGCTGTGGAGGCACCCGTGGTGCAGGAGGGACCCCCCACCCCCCACCCCAGGCAGGAACGACCTGGAGGAGGTCACGGGGCTGGAGCCAGGAGAGCCCGGAGATGCACTCATGCATTACCGATTCATCAGGTACCTACTGAGCACCTTCTTGAGCCAGGCCCTGCGCTGGGCACGGGGAGTTAGCTCTGAGAAAGAGGACAAAGACCCTTGTCCATGGGTGGATGGGAGCCTTTGAAGGTAATTATCTGGGGGTGTGTGTGACTAGACAGCTCCGATGTTTCTAAAACCCCTCCTTCAAGGCTGCCTGGTGGAGAGTGAGGGCCATCTTTCCTCCAGCCTGGAGCCCCCTGGCATTGGCAGGTCTCCCAGGGCCTCCTTGGGGCTCTGTGAGGGGCTTCAGCCCCCAGGGGAGTGCAGCCCCTTCCCATGGAGGGAGGGAGCTGGGACGCAACTCTTAGCCATCCCTGGTTGAATGAAGGGTCAGGGGAAATGAGCACTCCGGACCCCAGGGCTGTGTGGGAGTGAGTGCGGGAGGGCACTGGGCCGCAGGTGGGCCCGGGCCGGGGCTCTGGGGGCCCCTTTTCTGATCCTCAGTTCCAGAGAGCAGGCAGTGTCACCTGCAGCCTCAGAGTTTTGCAGAGGAGGTGTTTAGGAAGTGCCTGGGGCCTCCTTCCTTGCTGGCCTGAGGAATGTCAGGGTAGCTGTGTATATGGGGTGCGTGGGGTGGGGGTGGAGAGTGTGTTCCTGGCACAGAGCCAACACTGCAGACACACAATCCTCTGGGGCTGTCCTGGAAGGAAGCGCTGGTGACCCAGGGGCGATTTGGGGCTGGAGCTGGGTTCAGGTCCTTCCTCTTTCTCTGCCTGTAGCTGGAACCCAAAGGAAGAGGGCCCTGCTGAGAAGAGAGGTCCTGGCCAGGGGCAGCCCCTGAGCTCCAGGGAATGCCCAACCCAGATGCATGGCCAGGTCAGTGCTGGGTGGGGGATGCAGTGGGGCCTCGCTATGTTTGGGCTCACTCCAAGTCCGAAAAGTGCTGGGCCCTGGGAGGGGACAGGAGGATACAGGCTGAGCTGCAGGAGGCCCCTGGGGGAGCAGAGACAGATCCAGAAGGGCCTGGGACTGGCGGGAGTTGGGAGGTTGTCAGTCTTTAGATTGAGGAGCTGGGCTTGCTCCCTGGCCAGGCCTGGGATGAGCCCAGGAGGGGAGGAAGGTGGAAGGTGTGTAGGTGGGCTCCTCTTCTGCCCAGCTCAGATGTGGTCAGGGCCCACATGTGGCCTGGGAGTGCCCATGGCCCCAAAGAACTCTGGCTGTGCCCTGGGCACCTCCTCTCGAGGCCTGAGCAGATGGCAGTAAATTGAGGGGCAGGCGATGGTGTCCTCTCTTTCTTCTGGAAGCTACAGGAGATGAGTGGGTGGGGGTGGCATGCAGCTTTCGGCGGCTCTGCCTGGCTAGGGAAGTATGCTTGGGCCATGATTATTTTATAATCCTGTCATTTCTCCTGCAAATGAGCACTTAAAACCTGGAGTTCTGCAACAGCGGGGCAGAGGGTTAGGGAGGTACTGTGATTTTCCCAAGGCCACTAGCTCTGCCCTAGGTTCTTTGCAGCCCGGGGACTAAATTCTATCCTCTAGCTCACCACCCCGGCGCGGAGACCCGGCTCTAAGGGACCGGACGTGGAAGGGCGGGGGCGGCTTGGGGAGGGCCTGCGGTTGGAGCCCTGGGCCGTGCGTAGAACGGAACACCTCGCGGGGTTTCCAGCTCCCCAGCCAGTGGCCGCCCGTGTCAGGCGGAGCCAGGTCCGAGCCCGGCAGCCCGCTGGGCCCTGACTGCCCGCCGGTGATCGCAGCCCCGTGGGCCCGTGCCCCCAGCTGTGGAGCAGGACCCCGCGCAGGGCGGGTGAGGCGCCAGGGCAGCGTCGGGGTCCGGTCCGCCCCCGGGGACGGCGCAGGGGTCCGGCAGGTGCGGGCGCAGCCGGACGGTCCGTGCGCGCCCTCTGCCGCCCGCCTGCACCCGACTAGCCGCGGGGAGGACGCCCAGGGTGGACTTTCCTTAAAGCATCCTCTCCGCGCAAAAAGAAAAGCGGGGTCCGCTTTGTCGTGCTGATTTGCAACTCAGGGTTTCAACCGATGACTCATAGTAAACGTGTATCCATGGCATTACTTTTCCCACAACCTTTTTTTTTTTTAAGTCGTCATTGTTAACAATAAAATGCCCATCTCCGTTGTCCAAGGAGGTGGGCTTGGACAACTGTATGCACCAGGGTTATCACCACCCACATAAGGCCTAGAGCATCCCCTTCACCCCAGGAAGCTCCCTCATCCCCTTCCAGCCAGTTGTCCCCTCACCTTCTGACCTAGCCCTCAGCGGGTGCTGTCTGTCCCTAAACTTCACGGAAAGGGAAGCCTGCCGTATGTATTCTTTTGGGTCCGGGTTCTTCAGCTCCAGGAAGTGCTTTTGAGATTCATCCAGGGACCTGCTTTCCCACAACCAGGTGATAAATGTCTGTGTGGTGTTGCATTTTATGCATGTACGGTGATATTTGAACGAATTTTCTTAGTTATATGGCAGATTATCTCCATATTTTGGCTCTTACAACCAATACAGTGGGCAGCATCCTTCTATATGTTTTTCATAACACATTAAAGATTATTTTCTTTCCCGGTTTTTAATCATGATATTAAAAAAAAAACTGGCAAACACAGAGAATGATATAACAAACATCTAGCTCCTAGACCCAACATGTCAGCAGTTTTCTAGTTTTGTTTCAGACTGGAAAAACAGCAGTCCAGATCCTGGTGGCTCCCTAGGTCTCTCCTGCCCTGTCTGGAGGCAGCTGATGTTCAGAGTGGCGGACGTCTTGCCGGCTCTGTCTTTATCATTTAACGGTGTGTATAGGTCTTGCATACAGCACATGTTCTTATCTTGTGTGCCTTTAAATATTCGTGTATAAGTATAAGCACAACATTAGTTCTTCAGTTTGCTTTTTTCCACATTCCAGCCTGTTTATCCTTGTTGATGCGGGCGAGCCTACCCCATCCATTGTGGCTGCTGGATGGGTTAGTATTGAATGAACAGACCCGTTACTTAGCCATTCCTCTACTGATGGACATTTAGCTTGCTTGCAAGTTTTTCTACATGCAGTAATGCTGCGAGGAACATTCTGGTAAATGTCTCCTTGCACCGTGTAACTCATGGTCATCCGCACCCGCTGTGTCAGCACCACCTGGGACTGTGTTAGAAATGCAGACTCCCAGCCCCCACCCAAGCCTGCTAAGCCAGAATCTGTGTTTTAACAAGTTCAGGAGATTTGTATGCACATTCAGTTTTTGGTTTTTCTTTTTTGCATCATTTTATTTAATTTTTCAAATTATCATGTAGTAACATTGACTCATTGACTTTTTTATTGTGGTAAGATATGCATAATATACAAGTTGCTATTTTAACCATTTTTAAATGTACAGTTCAGTGACATGATGTACTTACACATTGTGCAACCATCACCAGCATCCATTTCCAGAACTCATTCATCTTTCCAAACTGAAACTCTGTCCCCATTAAATGCTAAACCTCTTTGTCCTTTCCCTAGACCTGGCACCCACCATTTTACTTTTTGTCTCTGTGAACTTGACTCCCCCGGGATTCATGAGTGGAATCTTGCAGTATTTGTCCTTCATGTCTGGCTTCTTTCACTGAGCATCATGTCCTCGAGGTTCATCCGTATTGTAGCAGGTGTCAGAATCTCCCTGCTATTTAAGGCTGAATAATATTCCATTGTGTGGCCAGATCACATTTTGCGTATCCATTCATCTGTCGATGACACTTGGGTTGTTTCCATCCTTTGTCTACTGTGAATAATGCTGCCATGAACATTTGTGTACAAGTATTTTTGTTAAAGATTTTATTTATTTATTTGAGATAGATCGAGAGCACGTGAGCAAGAGCCCGAGTGTGTGGGGGAGGGGCAGAGGGAGAGTGAGAAGCAATCTCCCTGCTCGTGGGACTCAATCCCAGGGCCCTGGAATCATGACCTGAGCTGAAGGCAGACGATTAACTGATGGAGCCACCCAGGTGCCCCAGTGTACAAGTATCTGTATCAGGCCCTGCTTTCCACTCTTTTGGGGATATACCCAGACGTGGAATGACCAGATCCTATGACATACATGTGTAGCTTCTGAGAAACCATCAAACTGTTTCCCACAGCAGCTGTACTGTTTTATATTTCCTCCAAAAATGCGCAAGGGTTCCAATTTCTCAACATCTCAACAAAATTGACTCTTTTGGGTTTTGACACCTATGTAGATTCAAGCACCATCATCATAATCAGGATACAGAATGGCTCTGTCACCCCAAGAATATCCCTTGTGCTATTCCTTTATGGGGACATCCTCCTCCCACTCCTACCCCTTGGCAGCCACTGGTCTGTCCCCATCAGTATAGTTTCGTCTTTTTGAGAAACATCAGAGGAATAGAATCACACAGTATATAAACTTCTGAGACTCCTATTGCCTTTGAGGTTCATCCAGGTTGTTGGGTGTATCAATAGCTCATTCCTTTTTATTGCTGGAAAGTATTTGATGGCGAATTTAAAACACCGTGTACCCAGTCACTTGCTGAAGGACATTGGGGTTGTTTTCAGTTTTGGGGGATTATGAATAAAGCTGTTATAAACATTCCCATGCAGGTTTTTGTGTTAATATAAGTTTTCATGTTTCCAGAGTAAATACCCAGGAGTGTGGCCACTGGATCACATGGTAGGTGTAGGTTTGACTTACAAGAAACTGCCATTTGTATATCAACCTTTGAGAGATACCATCCCAGTGCTCTTGGGCCAGATTTCTCTGAGGTGTGTGCCCAGAAATGTGGACATCAGGTTACAGGATATGCCTACCTTTAGCTTTCTGGATGTTGCTAAATTGCTCTCAAAGTGGGGATATATAATAGTCACCCACCAGCGGGTTGTAAAAGCTCCATTTTTTATGATCTTTGTCAACATTTGGTGTTTTGATTGCAGCTGCACTGAATTGCTGGGTTAATTTGGGGAGCACTATCAGCTCTTCTCATCCATGCACATGTTTAGCTTTTAAGTGTTCTTCCATAATGCTTTATAATTTTCTCCAGAGGTCTTAGCCATGCCTGTTAGATGTATTCATACTTACCTCATAATTTCTATTGCTGTTGGGAAGGGGTCTTTGTAGAAATCATAGTTTCTGATTTGTTGTCACTTGTCTGTAGGCATGCTTTGATTTAGCCTTTCTGAATTCCTTCATTAGTTCCACCAGATTACCTATCAACTCACATGGACTTTCCAGGTAGACCGTCATATATCTGTGGATCCCCACATTTGTTTCTTTCCAAACCTGACATCACCCATTTCTTTTCCTTGTCATATTGCATTGGCTAGGATCCTCCATCATAATGTCAAATGTACATGGTGATGGTAAGAGTCTCAGCCTGAGTTGCCTACAAAGTAGCCAGAGGCAAAGCTTAATGCAAGTGTGCTGCTGAAGGGTTGATCCAAAGGAAGCCAGACTGAGGGGGGAAAGAAGTTGCAGCTGGTTGCTTGTCTATACAGGCCATCTCCAGGGAGGCCTCATGGAGACACTGCATCTCAGGACAGTCTTCACGGAGGAAGAAAGGAGAACACTTTATCCTCCTGTTTTCCGTAGATCAAAGTTCACTTCGTGGGGAACTTACTTACTTCCCTGAACTTTTGTGTTGTGTGTTTACTCAGCTCTTTTAGGAAACCACTGGAGGAGCCAAAGCTTCTGTGGGTCCAGTAAAGTTGGACCCGTGTGCAGAACCTCCTGGGACTCTTGTTGCTGCAGGCATAATGAAGGTCAAGGAGCAAGGAGCTCTGGAAGCAAGGCCAGGGACCAGGGCTGGAGAAGGGCCAATGGATAACAGGAGGGTAACAAGCTGGGTCCTGTACAGTGGACATCCATTCTGTTAACCAACTTTAAGGAGAATATTCTATAGTTTTCCAATCTGAATCAGCTGTTCACAAAGCCTGGGATCTCCCTGCACCACCATTGGGTGGCTCATCTGAGCATCATATTCGAAACAGCCATAAAGATTTGCAGCCCCTGGCCCCACTGTACACTTGCTGGGCCATGAGACCTTGCTCCTCCCTGTGACAGAGAAACCTCAGCCCCATGCTAGTTCCCCTTCCCCTGAAGACCATCAAGTCAAGATACAGGGGTATGGGTCAGGTAGTAGGGGTGCCCAAAGAGGTGTTTGTTCTCAGGCAAACACTGGCTCTAAGTTTCTCTGGCAGAGGGCACTTGACCTCTGTGAGGATCTTGCTTTGTGGCAGCCCTTTTGGTTTGAAAGGTGACTGATGACCCTTTGGGGCCTCCCATAGTTCCATATGTGGCCCAAATTTCTGGGTGCTTGCCTCATTTATTTTATATTTGTGGACCTGCTGTTTTTAATCATCACCTCTACCATGTAATGTGGCTAGGTCACTTTGGGGAACATTTGTAATCCTGTCCATGGTTTATGTAACACTAAGAAAACTGCCTGGTTTGGGGGGGCATCTATCTTCATCCAGGACATTTTAGGCCCTAACGCTTCACAGCCTCCCAGGAGCATAAGACCTCTGGGTGCTGAAAATGTGGAATGCTCCTTAATGGCTCACTGGTTGTTGTCAGGTGAGGCGCTTGCCCTCGGGCTGCCCATCTGTCCCTGATATGGCCAGTCAAGAGCAGCCTTAGCCCTAGGCTTGGGACAGCTCTTCCTGTGGTGTCTGTGGGATTTTATCAGCCTTGGGGATGTCTCTCTGGGTTTGCCATACCGTGGTCATTAAACAGAAATCCAAATAGCAAGTCTGTGGAGTGGATTGTGGGAGATGCCTGCTGTGGCCAACACCTGGGAGAGCATGACCTTTGTCAGTCCTGGGCACCCAGACCACCACTGTTGCCCAGTCTGTTGACCCAAAGGGCTAACTGATTCCTCTCCTCTCTCTCTCTCTGTTGGTCTGTGTCTCAGGACTTTGTGGGGGGTCATTGCCCTCAGGGATGGTCCTGGTTGCGGCTGTCAGGAAACGGTGCAGTTATGCTCTCTCTGTGTGGACCTGGAGCTCTCCTGGACCCCTAGCCCATAGGGAAGCCAGTGATCATCATGGCACCACTTAGATGTCACTCAGCCTCTAACCATGGACTCCACTCATGTTTATTAACAGATGTTTTAGTTTCTATTTCTTCCACCTCTTCTTTGTTCCTTTTTTCCTTCTTTCTTGTTTTCTTTTGGATTCAATTAATTTTTATTCAATTTCTCTTTTCTATTAGCTGTTGAGTTCTATATTCATGTATTATTCATTAGTGGTTATCCTAGAGATTACATTTTATATCCTTGACTGTTATAATATAATCAATTAGTAATATCAATTAGTAGTCTCATGACTTCCTGAACAAGGCAAGAAACTTATAGCTGTTTAATTCCATTTGTCCCCCTGTATTTTACTTCCAAAAATGTTAAAAATCTTATAGGACATTAATATAGTGTTTTAAGCAGTTTATTTTCTTTAATACTTTCTCACATATTTACAATTTCCAATGCTCTTTACTCATTCCTGAAGTCCCATGCTTCTGTATGGGGTTCTTTTCCTTCAGCCTGAAGAACTTTCTTTCCTATTTCTTGTGGTATAGGTCTTTTGGAGATAATGTCTCTCATCTGAAAACAACTCTATTTCAGTTGCATTTTGAAGGTTATCTTCGTTAGATGTAAAATTCTAGGTTGGCAGTTTTTGTTTTTTTTTTTTTCTTTCTTTCTGCACTGTAAGATGCCATTCCATGTCTTCGGGCTTCTGTCACTTCTATTTAAAAATCAGCTGTCACTCTTATGGTTGTCCTTTAAAGATAATGTGTTATTTTTCTCCTGTTGCTTTTAAATTTTTCTCTTGATCTTTGGTGTTTGGAAATTTCCCTATGGTACGCCTCTGCATGGTTTTCTATTTATTCATTCTGCTGTGAGTTTGCTGAGCTTCTTGAATCTGTAGATTCATGGTTTTCAACAATTCTGGAAAAATATTATAGCATTTTCTCTTCATATAGCCTTCACTCCATTATTTCTTGCTTCTCTTTCTGAGAGTCCAGAAATAGGTTTTAAACCATGTTTCCTAAGTCTCATGTTCTGTACTCTTTTTATTTTCTGTGTTTATTCTTTCTGTGCTTCAATTAGGATATTTTCCATTTATATATCTTTGTGTTCGTTCTCTAAACGTGTTTTCTGTTGTTAAACCCATCCAATGAGTCATTAATTTTAGGTATTTCAGATACTGCATTTTTCAATATAAGAATGTTCTTCCATTTAACGTTTTAAAATGTATTCTGATTCTTTGCTGAAAAAGCTTATCTTTTCATCCATTTTGCTTATCTTTTTCTTTATTTCATTTAACACATTTATCATAGTTACTTTAAATCTATGTTTGCTTATTTCAATATATGGTTTATCTGTGGAGATGCTTCTGTTGTTAGTTTTCCTCTTGATTACTGATCACATTTTCCTGCCACTTCCTGCATCTAGGACTTTTTGAGAGTATGCCAGATATTTGTATAAAAGGGCTATGGAGGGTCTAGTTGATATGTTTTAATGGGGCACTTGGCCTTTCCTCTCTTATCGCAGTAAGGCAAGAAGCTGAACACTCCAATCCAGTAGAGACTGGGCTGGGTTTGGGCTCATTGCGCTTTTGTGAGTCTTCTAAGTGTGGCTCTTCTGGTATTTGGTTAAGAGCCTGGCTCCTCTCTATCGCCTCAGTGCTTCAAGGTTGTGTGGAACTCTGTTCTTTTCCTCAAATATTTTAAGCTTAGCTCTTTAGTTTTCTGCTCAGTCAGCTTCAAAACTTGGAAAATGTCTTACAGGACATTTGTCTTGTGCCTGAGGCAGAAACCTTTTTGTCTAGAAGGACTTCGTGTGCTAAGTACCATGAGGTTACTGGAGATTTCACTTCGCCTGTAGAAGCCTCAGGTCTAGTTTCATGCCTTTCATAGCCTTGGAAGTTAGCAAATGTCCCAATTTTCTACACCAGCCTTGGTGGCAATGGCAACAGTTTTGTGGGTTTTCTTTCTCCCAGTAGAGTCCCTCCTTCTGGGTCACACCTGATGATCAGCCCACACCCAGAAGTAGCTAATTCCCCAAAGGAAGAAAACATGGTGGTTGATACTCAGTTCATCTTAGAGAGCTTTCCCTCTTGAGACTTGTTTTTCTCTGGTCCTCATTGATTCTACAGTGCCCTCATATTATATATGTATTCCACTTTTTACAAATTGTGGTAAAATACACACAACATACAATTTACTAGCGTCTTTTACTCTATGGGTTTTGAAACTAATTTGGCCTTTTCTAGTTGCTGTAGCAGGATCATCGACCTTCCATGAATATTACATCCCCTTTGGAAGTAGAAACTTTGCTCTCTTGGCTTTTACACATCATCATCAACCTTCATAGTTGAGGGGTTAGGAGGGTGGGCTTGGAACCAGACTGCGTGGTTTTCAATCCTGGCTCTGTAGCTCTCTACGTTGGGACTGTGGACAAGGTGTTACTATCTTGTGGTTTCCCCATGGGGGGAAGGATCAGTTCTCTGCCCCGAACTGGTGCAGATATCAGACTGATGACACCACACATACACCAAGAGCGTAGGAAAGGGTTTATCACTCACGTAATGAGACTCTGGGTGAGCAGGGCAGGCACCCAAGCTGGTTTGGAATGACTTGAGTGAGGAGAGGGAATGTGCTTTGGTTTTTATCATGTTTAGGGGTGGGGCTAGGCCTAGGGTTCCTGCATACGCTGGAGTTTAAATGCTTTGAACTTCCCTGCCGGTGGTAATGGGCTTTCTCCTTGGCTGCCTGGCTGGGGTAAAAAGAAGGTGGGGAACCCCTGAAAACTGTCAGTGGTCCAACGTCAAAGACGGTGTTGGGCTCTTTATTCCATGTACTCTCTCTGTGCTTCATTTTACATCCATAGGCCAGGGCTCTGTGAGCATTTGCTGCAGTGGCACATGCAAAGTACTTAGCACAGCACCAGATCCACACAGGAAACAATTAGAGGCGATTTCATTTTGGTCAGATTGCTTCAGGAAAGACAATAGAGCCATGCCCACCTTGGCTGAGCACGGAGCTGTGGGGAGGTATGTGCCAGAACTTACCCAGAGGGCCATCATAATGAGTCCATCTCATATGGCTGCTTTAGCATGCATTTCCTATGAGGAAGGTGCTATATCAGCAACCCATTTTACAGGTGTGGACATAGGTTCTGGGAGGAATAATGATTTGCTCAAGGTTCCTCAGCTAGCTGGCTGTAGGAAACACACCGAGTATTTGCAGATGGGAAGCAGATCAGCGTTTGCCAAAGGCACTCTGGGAGCCTAGGACAGGTGGCCTGTGAGCAGGTCCAGGAACTGAGCATGGATGCAGGTGTTATTCCAGTTCACATCCCCTCCCTCCCACCGGAGAGATGGAAACAGATAAATACATCAACACAGCAATGGGGTTCTGGGGCAATGGCTTTATTAGATGCTTCAAGGACAGATATCTGAGAAATTAGTGACTGCAGAGTGAGCAGAGCTGAGGAAGCCCTGTGTTGCCCTGCTCAGATGTTCTCACCGCAGAAGGTACCAGGCAGGCAGGGCTTGGGATGGGCCATTTTTGCAGGTGGCTGGGGACAGTCTCCAGGTGCTGGGGGGTGGGGATCTTGGAAGTCATTCTTGGATACAAGTGCCCACTATATTCCTTGGCAGGAGATCAAAGAGCAATGGTCATGGTGGGAAAGGGAGGAGGGTGCACCACAGGGTGCTGGGCTGGAGGAGAGTCTGGATCAGGGGTTCAGGGAAAAGGCAGATGATGGCTGTGCTGGAACCCATGACTCCTGATCAGGGATGGCCCTGGCTTTGGTAAGAGTCCCTGTGACAATGGAAAATCAGATCTTGTGCTGGCAGCAAACTGGGACACAGCAGCTGGACTGGGAGCAGCAGGGGACACAGCAGCTGGACTGGGAGCAGGATGACCCACAGCCTGAAGAACAGCAGCAGGGTTTGCAGCAGCTGGACTGGGAGCAGCCACAGGAGCCACATGAGCCACAGCCCCCCTTGGAGCCCCCACAGGAGCCACAGCCCCCCTTGGAGACCCCACAAGAGCCGCAGCCCCCCTTGGAGACCCCACAGGAGCCACAGCCCCCCTTGGAGACCCCACAGGAGCCACAGCCCCCCTTGGAGACCCCACAGGAGCCACAGCTGGAGCAGGTGCAGGCTGGCACACAGCAGCAGATGGGCACACAGCAGCCAGAGCCATGGCCCCCACAGCCAGAGCCGCAGCCCCCCTTGGAGACCCC
>NW_023270418.1:37009036-37036787 GCF_011800145.1 Mirounga leonina | reverse complement strand
GGCACACAGCAGCAGACGGGCACACAGCAGCCGGAGCCACGGCCCCCACAGCTGGAGCCGCAGCCTCCGGAACAGCCACAGCAGCTCATGGTTCTGGTGGGTTGAGGGTGGAGCAGGTCAGAGGAGCAGGTGCAAAGGACAGGTGTTCAGGTGTGGAGCCTCCTGGGCTGGGCCCTTTTTATATGTGTCTAGTGGCCTCACAGGGCACAAGGTGACTTCCTTGTGACTGTTTATACTGTTTTTCCAAGCCCTATTTTCCCTCTTCGCCAGTGCCTTCCTCCTGGCTCAGGTGAGCATCCACTTTCTGTTTCCTAAATTTGTCTTTTCTACCTTTGTTTTGGGCCCTATAATTAGAACCTCAGCTCCAGGATATCTGTGTTTCCCCAGGAGCCCCAGGCATTGGTCACCTGCCCTCTCTGCTGGCCTCAAGTGACCCATTGATGCTCCTGCCCGGGTGCCCTTACCTGTACTGTGCTGACCTCCCCCAATATTCTTCTTACATGTTTAGATTGTAAAAATCATCCATGGTCTTTACTGGAAACAGTAAAAATCTAAAGAAGAAAATAATTCCCATAATCTTGTCATCTCGAGATGACATTTTGGTTGGTTTCTGTAAGTATGAATAAGTGTATTATGTTTATGTTGCCTCAGTTTACCCATGCCTTTGTCCCTTCTGGGAACACCCTATCCTTTACTACCAAAATAAGAATAATCTAGCCCCCATCCTGGTATTTGCAAAGGAATCCCTTCTCCCACTTGATTATTTCTGAAAATCTCACAAATATCACTGGTTACTGTTTGCCCTGTTTCCATTCAGACCATCTGTTCATCCTGAGCTACTTTCTCTAGCTTCCGAGTCTGCTCCCCTTCTCAGCTTTGCTCCACAGGAGAAGGGGTGGTTTCTCTCTAATCACCAAGCCATTGCTAATGCAAGGCTACTTTGTTGAAGGGATGGTTAAAAAGCTTGAAGTGAGCATAAGAGGATTACTCTACTGAAAAGGAAAACTTAAGTCTGCGTACCAGATGTCCCTGCTCCTAATTTCTCTTGGCCATGCCTTTGGACATCAGCCTCCTGCTGACTACCTTCTTCCTCTGGTCTCCAACCATCCACCCTTGGCTAGACTGCTCCCCTTGGTGTGAAAATTTCCCACCCTTTCTTTCACTTTTCTTTATAGTCTCTACCTCTGATTCTGGTCCTGACAAGGGATCCTCCAAATCAGCAAGTTATGTGATAATTTCTGTAGAGATGCACCTTGTTCCCCATGAAGTTAGCCTTTTACTTGATTAAATAGTGACCTTAATAAATCAGTGTGCAGCGTCTGTGCCTGGCTTGTGCTCTCATCTCAGGTCTTCCTAGCCAATGGGAAGGTGGCTATTTCTACATCTGCCGCTTTGACTGGAGTTCTTGGTATTGAACCATCCTTGCATGCTTGGGGCTGCAACCGAGCTTGGTCATAGTGTATTTTTATTTTGATACACTGTTGTAGTCTATTGATTACTATTTAGACATTTTTGCATCTACATCCAGAAGTAAAATTTAGAGGGCATTCTTGGGTGATGGCAGCTTGAATATGTAGCATCCTTTCCCTGCTGCCATCCTTAATTCCCAGCCATGTGTCTTTCAAGGGCAGCAGGCAGGGAGGTCATGGGTGAGGTGGTAGATGAGGTTCAGGCTTTCCTTGAACCTCTGAGCTTGATGAGATGTTGGGAACAGTCAGAGACCCTGGCCTGGGCAAGGACTGACCACAGAAAGCCATGGAGCACAGTGCAAGTCAGTTTCTGTCCCCCTCCTGGGGGTTCTCTCCCTCTGTTCCCACATAGCTAAGAAAAAGGTGAGATGAGTCCTCTACTTCTGGAAGGACATGGGAGCACTGGGGAGCAGAGTGGATCCCACCTGCTGCCTAACTGGGCATCTGACCTTTCACATCTTGTGGGAATGCAGCCATTACAGACTCTAGGAGGTGAAGTGGGCCCCACAGAGCAGCAGGGCACATGCATCACACAAGGGGGTGAGCAAGTTGGAGGGACAAGGAGCCTGGGCACCAGATCCCCCCAAAATGGAGTTTCTGGTGGGATGAATGGCAGGTGAACAAGAAAAGAAGACCAGTTCAGACAAGTCAAGTGTATGCACATGAAGATTTTTAAAAAAATAACAATTTTTTCGGGCGCCTGGGTGGCTCAGTTGGTTAAGCGACTGCCTTCAGCTCAGGTCATGATCCCGGAGTCCCCAGATCGAGTCCCACATCGGGTTCCCTGCTCGGCAGGGAGTCTGCTTCTCCCTCTGACCCTCCCCACTCTCATGCTCTCTCTGTCTCAAATAAATAAATAAAATCTTTAAAAAAAACCAAAAAACAATTTTTTTAGCAGTTTTAGGTTTACAGAAAAAATGAGTGAAAAGTACAGAGGATTCCCATATATCCCCTTTACCCACCACCCCCTAATTTTCCATATTTCTAACATCTCGCTTTAATGTTGTATATTTGTTGCAATTAATGAACCAACATTGATACACTAGTGTTAATCAAAGTCCATAGTTTACTTTGGGATCACTCTTGTTGCACATTCCATGGTTTTGAAAAATCATAATGACATGCAGTCATCATTATGGTATCATACAGAAAAATAGTTTCACTGTCTTAAAATCCTCTGGGCTCTGTCTGTTCATCTCTCTTCCCCTCCCTCCACCAACCCCTGGCAACCACTGGTCTTGTTATCAGTTCCTTCGTTTTGCCTTTTCCAGAATGTCGTAGCATTGGGATCATGCAGTATGTGGTCATTTCAGATTGGATTTTTTTTCACTTTTTCACTTAGTAAGACGCATTTAAGGTGCCTCCATGACTTTTCATGGCTTGATAGCTCATTTCTTTTTAATATTTCATTGTCTGGACTTCCCACAGTTTTGTTTTTTTGTTTTTTTGTTTTTTGTTTTTTTGTTTTTTTATTTATCCATTCACCTACTGAAGGTCATCTTGGTTGCTTCCAAGTTTTGACAATTATGAATAAAGCTGCTATAAACATCCACATGCAGGTTTTTATATGGATGTAAACTTTCACCTCCCTTGGGTAAATACCAGGGAATGTGACTGCTGAATCATAAGGTAAGAGCATATTTAGTTTTATAAGAAATTGTCCAAAGTGGATGCACCATTATATTCCCACCAGGGGGTGTGTGGGCGTAGGATATGGAGCATCTTATGGAGCAGCCATAAGATGGCTTATGTGCAATCTGTGTATCTTCTTTGGTGAGGTATATGTTCAGATCTTTTGCCCACTTTTTAAATTGAGTTGTTTGTTTTCTTATTGTTGAGTTTCAAAAGTTCTTTGTATATTTTGGATGCCAGTCCTGTATCTGACATGTGTTTTGTGTTTTCCCCCCAGGCTGTGTCTTGTGTTTTCATTTTCTCAGTGTCTTTCATAGAGCAGATGTCTTTAATGTTCTTGAAGTACAACTTAACAAATTTTTCTTTCAAGGATGTCCTTTTGGTGTTGTGTCTAAGTTGTCACCAAACCCAAGATCACCTAGATTTCTGTCTGTTGTCTTTTAGGACTTTAATAGTTTTGTGTCTTATGTTGAGATCTGTGGTCCATTTTGAGTTTATGTTTGTGAAGAGTGTAAGGTCTGGATGTAGATTCTTCCTTTTTTCTTTTTTTAAGAATTTTAAAAAAGATTTTATTTATTTTTTGACAGAGAGAGGGACAGCAAGAGAGGGAACACAAGCAAGGGGAGTGGGAGAGGGAGAAGCAGGCTTCCCGCCGAGCAGGGAGCCCGATGCGGGGCTCGATCCCAGGACCCTGGGATCATGACCTGAGCTGAAGGCAGACGCTTAATGACTGAGCCACCCAGGTGCCCCCCCCTTTTTAAGATTTTATTTATTTATTTGAGAGAGAGAGAGAGACAGAGAGAGTGAGCACAAGCAGGGGGAGGGGCAGAGGGAGAGGGAGAAGCAGACTCCCTGCTGAGCCGAGAGCCCAGTGTGGGACTCAATCCCAGGACCCTGAGATCATTACCTGAGCCAAAGGCAGATGCTTAGCCGACTGAGCCACCCAGGCACCCCTCTTTTTTCTTTCTTGTTTGTAGATGTCCAAGAGTTCCAGCACCATTTGTTGAAAAGTCTATTTTTTATCCCCTGAATTGGCTTTGCTCCCTTGTCACATCAGCTGACTACACTCATGTGGGTCTGTTTCTGGGGTCTCTGTTCTGTGGCTCTATTTTTCTGTTTTCTCACCAGTGCCACAGTGATTACTGTGACCTGTGGTGGGTACTGAAGTTGGGCAATGTAAGTCTTTGGACTTTGTTTTCCTCTATTTGTGTTGGCTATTCTGGGTCTTTTGCCTTTTGCTAGAGTCTCCAACATCAGTTTTTCGACATCCGTGGAATAACAGGCTGGGATCTTTATTGGGATCACACTGAATCCTTTGTCTACAGCTCTGCAGATCAAGGTGGGATGATCTCTTTTATCAGCGTTGTGTAGTTTCCTTGGATATGTCTTGTATATGTTTTATTAGATTTTTACCTAAATATTTCATTTTTTGGTGCTAATGTAAATAATACTGAGTTTTTAATGTTAAATTCCAATTGCTCATTGCTGGCGTATGAAAAAGCAATTGACATTTTATATTAACCTTGTATCCTGCAACTTTGCTACAGTCACTTATTCTAGATTTTTTGTTGATTATGTGGGATTTTCCACATAAGCAATAATATCATGTCACTGAAAACTAAAAAAAAACCCAAAAAAACCCATGATTAAAAAAACCCAAAAAACGACTAAACAAACAACACCAAGTGTTGGCAAGGATGAGGAGCAGCAGGAACGCTCTCTCACCACTGGTGGGAATGCAGAATGGTGCAGCCCCTCTGGAAGACAGTTTGGTGATTTCTTGCAAAACTAAACATACTCTTACCATACGATCTAGCAATTGTGCTACTTAATATTTACCCAAAGGAGCTGAAAGCTTATGTCCACACAAAAACCTGCACACAGATGTTTATAGAAGCTTTACCTATAATTGGCAAAACTTGGAAGCAACCAAGATGCCCTTCAGTAGGGGATGGATAAATAAACTGTGGTCTATCCAGATGCTAGAATATTCTTTAGTGCTAAAAATGAGCTATCAAGCCATGAAAAGTCATGGAGACTACCTTAAATGCCTCTTACTAAGTGAAAGGAGACAACCATAGACTGTGTGATCCCAACTCTACAACATTCTAGGAAAGGCAGAACTAGGGGGATGGTACAGGGACCAGTGGTTGTCAGGGTTTGGACGGGGGGAGGGATGAACAGGCGGGGCAGGGAGGGGTTTAGGGCAGGGACCCCACTTCACATGACACTGTGGTAGTGGATACATGCCATTATATGTGTGTTAAAACCCATAGAACATACAACACCATGAGTGAGCTGTAGATGAAGGACTCACTCACCACATGTGAGGATGTAGACCAAGGGCTTTGCACCCAACGATGTGAGTGCAGATTCATCAGCTTCAACAAAGCTGTGTCTGGTGGGGTTGTCGTCGGTGGCCGAGGCTATGCATGTGGGGAGGCAGGGGCATCTGTGGGAGACCTTTGCATCTTTTTCTCAGTTTTGTCATGAACCTAAAACTGCCCTAAAAGAAGTACAATTTAGAAAAAAACTGTTGTAGATGACTGGAAGGACAGTCATGGGCTGACATTATTGCTCTGGAAGATTAAGTGGAAGGAAAATCTCACATCACATAACAGGAACATAAAGGAAAACTACGAGAGGAAGGGGTGAGAACCCACCCAGCACATGGCACGCAAGAACAATGGGAGTGTCATCGGGAGGCAGGCAGACGGCAGGGGAGAAGCAGGAACGAAGCGCCCTATAAAAGACAATCCCCAGAGCTAGTTGGCAGCGAGTCAACAGCTGAAAAGGCTCACCCAGCCTCAGGGAGGACTGCTGGGAGAAACAATCCTGAAGAATATTGCGGGAAACTCCCGCACAGAAAGAACGAGGATATAGCAGTTCTGTCACCCGGGCACCCACCTGTCTGCAGAAATCCTTGAGGGATGCCCTGACCAGACACCGTGTATCAGGACAGCTTCCTCAGGAGGGGGCTGCATTCTTCTGATGAAGACACGGACTTGTGGAAAAACGTGAAACTCGGTGGTATGCAGTTTCCGAGAAACACGTAACAGAGTGATGGAGAAGCGCTGAAAATCAAGCGAGTGATACAGAGACGACAGGCAGAGAAGAACGGATAAGCCCAGAGCAGCAAGTGCATAAGGCGACATTTAGGATTAAAAGCACCAAACAGGGTAAAGAGGCTGATGCTAGAAGGCGAGCTCTATGGAAAAGCTGAAACAACCATGGACCCGTATGTCCCAAACAGCAGAGTTGCTACAATGATAAACAAAAATGATTAGAAGTGTAAGGGGAGATGGATAAAAATGGAATTATGGAAGGCGATTTCAATATCTCACTTTCAGAACTGGATTTATCTTTGGACAAAAAATAAAAGGATAGAGAGGAACTGAATAATGCAAATGACAAGCCCCAGTGCCGAGTTTGGGAACCGGCTCTGGACCTAGGGCGCCCCCCATGCCCCCCAGAACCCTGCAGCTTTGCCACGGTCTGTCAGTTGTGCTGATAGGACGCCAGGACCCCACTGCTTGGTGAGTTTGGCTGCTGGCTCAAGGCCATGCTCTCCAACAGTTTCTGGGTTGATTCTTGGTGATTTCTGTATGCAGGTGGATCATTGTTCCTAACCCTGTCAGTTTCTTGACCTCCTTTCCCCTTGGTTGGTGGCCTCCTTAACTTTGCTCCTAATGAGTACAATCCCACTTTGTGCTCAGCTTGTGCACCCCTCCCCCACTCCCCGCCCCCTTTCTAGCTCACACTCTCCTGTGCCCTGACCTCACCAGGACCCTCTGTCCAGGGGTGCTGGACCCCCTCCGCTGACCCTCAACCTCTCTGATGACTTCTTTTGTAATGGTTGGTTGGGATAAGATTGACATAGCATAGGATTCACCCACCAAAGGTGCACAACTGGGTGGTGTTCAGTGTTTTCACAACTACACCCACCATCAAGCGTACAGCATGCTCATCACCTCAAGAAGAAACCCCCCAACTCACCCTCCCCAGCCCAGCCTTACACAACCACTCATCTGCTTCCTGTCTGTATGTATTTGCCTATTTTGGAAATTACATAAAAATGAGACGCTATACTAGGCGGTCTTCTGTGTCTGGCTTCCTCAACTTGGCATAACGTGTGGAGTTTCATCCTTGCTGTAGTCTATGCCACTACTTCATTCCTTTTTATCGGATATTATTTGTCAACAATATTCCATTTTATGGATCAACTACCTCTCTTCTATCCGTCCATCACCTGATGGACATTTGGCTGTTGTGAGGATGCTCCCGTGAGGTTTGAGTGCAGGCTTCCTGTGGACCTATGTTTTCATTTCTCTTGGGTGGACTTCCTGGGTCATACGGTGACTCTGTGTTTAACTTGGAAGAGTTGCCAGGCTGCTTTCCGCAGTGGCTGCACCCACTCCAGCAGTCACGAGGGTCGCATGTTTCCCACATCCTCTCCAATGCTTGCTAGTGTCTCATCTTTTCTGTTGAGCCATCCTGGTGGGCGCGAAGTGGTACTCTCTCTGGTTTGGATTTGCACTTGCCTGATGCTAATGATGCTGAGAATATTTTTGTGTGCTTGTTGGCCATCTGTGTGTCTTCTTCAGAGAAATATCTACCAAGATCCTTTGCCCACTTTTTAGTTGTGTTATCTGTTTTGTATTTTTGAGTTGCAAGAGTTTTTTTTATGTATTTTGGACACTAGAGCCTTATGAGTCCTGTGATCTGTAGATATTTTCTCCCACCTTAGGCTGTCTCTTCACTCTCTTGACCGTGTCCTTTGAGGCACAAACTTAAAGTTTTACTGGTGTCCAATTTATCTAGTTCTTCTTTTGTTGCCTCTGCTTCTGGCATCACATCCAAGACACCACTGCCAGACCCAAGTTCATGAAGATTATCCTGTGTCCTCTTCCGAGAGTGTTATAGTTTGACTCTTACATTTGGGCCCTTTGGTCCATTTTGAGTCAACTTTTGTATATGGTGTAAAGTAAGGCTCCGACTCATCCCCTTGTACATGGCCGAAGAGACTGTTCTTTCCCCACCGATCTTAACTCCCTTGTCAGAAACTGGCCATGTTGGGGCGCCTGGGTGGCTCAGTTGTTAAGCATCTGCCTTCGGCTCAGGTCATGATCCCAGGGTCCTGGGATCGAGCCCCGCGTCGGGCTCCCTGCTCAGCCAGGAGCCTGCTTCCCCCTTTCCCACTCCCCCTGCTTGTGTTCCCTCTCTAGCTGTCTCTCTCTGTGTGTCAAATAAATAAATAACATCCTTAAAAAAAAAAGAAACTGGCCATGTGCGTGAGGCCCTCTATTCTGTTCCATTGGTCTGTGTGTCTGTCCGTAAGCCAGTGCCACACTGTCTTCATCACCATGGCTTTGTAGCAGGATTTGAAATCAGGAAATGTGAACCCCCAGCTTTGTTCCCCTTCTTAAAGATGGTTTTGGCTACTCAAGGTCCCTTGAGTTTCCATATGAACTTTAGAGTCAGCTTGTCAGTTTCTGCCTGAAGACAGCTGGGATTCTGATAGGGAATCTATAGATCAATGTGGGAAGTGTTGCCATAACATCGTTAAGTCTCCAGGTCTGTGAACTTTGTATTAGTCAGCTCAGGCCACCATAACAAAATACCAGACATGGTGGCTTAACAGAAATTAACCTCCTCACAGTTCTGGATGCCAGAGCCCAAAAGCAAGGTGCCTGCAGATTCAGCTTCTGGTGAAAACTCTCCCTTTGGGTTATAGATGGTGATGTTCTCACTGTGAGGACACACGGCCTTTCCCTAGCAGGTGAGAGGGAGAAATAGAGATAGAGATAGAGATAGAGAGATAGAGAGATAGATAGATGATAGATAGATAGATAGATAGATAGATAGATAGATAGATAGATATGGAGAGAGAGATGGAGAGATAGAGATGGAGACAGAAAGAAGGAGAGAAACATGGAAAGAGAGATGGAGAGAGGTGGAGAGATGGAGACAGAGATGGAGAGGAGAGAGAGAGATGGAGAGAAGGAGAGAACATGGAGAGAGAGATAGAGAAAGAGATGGAGGGAGAGAGGTGGAGAGAGAGATGGACAGAGATGGACAGAGATGGAGAGAGATAGAAAGATGGAGAGAGAGATGGAGAGAGAGATAGAGAGATGGAGAGAGATACAGAGATGGAGAGACAGAGAGAGACATGGAGAGAGGACAATGGAGAGAGAGAGATGGAGGGAGAGAGAGATGGGGAGAGAGATGGAGAGAGAGACGGAGAGATGGACAGAGAGCTATGGAGAGAGAGCTCTGGGTGTCTCTTGCTATCAGGACACCAGTCCTCTGGGATCAGCCCATCCTTCTAACCTCATGTAACCACAATCACCTCCCTCGAGGCTCCATGTCCACACCCAGCACTCAGGGGATCAGGGCTTCAGAGAGTGTGTTTGGTGGGACACAAATTTTCAGTTTCCTCATTTACTTACATTTCCTTTAATTTCTTTAACAATGTTTTGTCACTTTCAGCATATTAGTTTTGTACCTCTCTTGTTAAATCCATTCCCAAGTATTTTATTCTTTCATTCTCTTTCTATTGTGCATAAGGTTTTTTCTTAATTTCGTGTTCAAATTATTCATGGGCAGTGAGTTTTCGTATGTTGATCTTATGTCCTGAGACTTTGCTGGACTCGCCCACCGGTTCTGGTCCCTACAGCACGATGGTTCCTACATGTTGACAAGTAGGTCAGATTCACTGGCAGTCAGACAAAAGCAAATTAAAGAGTAAGATATTGGTATCCACCAGTCTGGCAAAATTAACAAGAGTGATGACAGCTATTACTCGTGAAGTTGGGGAAAGGTGCTTTTGTACATTGTTCTTGGGATGTAAGTTGGTGTAGTTTTTTTGAAAGCATTGTTTAATAAAATTAGGTGGTATCAATACAATTGCCTTGAAATTACTAAAAGTAAAAGCAAATAGAAACAGATGTGTGTATCTATCTATCTATCTATCTATCTATCTATCTATCTATCTATATATCTCACATATTGCAAATGGCAAGATTTCATTCTTTTTGCTGGTTGAGTAATATTCTGTCCTCTACACACACACACACACACACACACACAAATATGTTAGCACCCACCTCTGGTCTCATCCGTGTGTTTTCTTTCTTTTTTTTTTTTAATTTTTAAAATTTTGTTATGTTATGTTAGTCACCATATAATACATCATTAGTTTTTGATGTGGTGATCCACGATTCATTGTTTTCATATAACACCCAGTGCTCCATGCAGTACGTGCCCTCCTTAATACCCATCACCAGGCTAACCCATCCCCCCACCCCCCTCCCCTCTAAAACCCTCAGTTTGTTTTTCAGAGTCCATCGTCTCTCATGGTTCGTCTACCCCTCCGATTTCCCCCACTTCATTCTTCCCCTCCCGCTACCTTCTTCTTCTTCTTTTTTTTTTCTTAACATATATTGCATTATTTGTTTCAGAGGTACAGATCTGAGATTCAGCAGTCTTGCACAATTCACAGCACTTACCAGAGCACATACCCTCCCCAGTGTCTATCACCCAGTCACCCCATCCCTCCCACCCCACCCCCCACTCCAGCAACCCTCAGTTTGTTTCCTGCAATTAAGAATTCCTCATATCAGTGAGATCATATGATACATGTCTTTCTCTGTTTGACTTATTTCACTCAACATAATACCCTCCAGTTCCATCCACGTCGTTGCAAATGGCAAGATCTCATTCCTTTTGATGGCTGCATAATATTCCATTGTATATATATACCAAATCTTCTTTATCCATTCATCTGTCGATGGACATCTTGGCTCTTTCCACAGTTTGGCTATTTTGGACATTGCTGCTATAAACATCGGGGTGCACGTACCCCTTCGGATCCCTACTTTTGTATCTTTGGGGTAAATACCCAGTAGTGTAATTGCTGGATCATACGGTAGCTCTATTTTCAACTTTTTGAGGAACCTCCATACAGTTTTCCAGAGTGGCTGCACCAGCTTGCATTCCCACCAACAGTGTAGGAGGGTTCCCCTTTCTCCGCATCCCTGCCAACATCTGTGGTTTCCTGACTTGTTAATTTTAGCCATTCTGACTGGTGTGAGGTGGTATCTCATTGAGGTTTTGATTTGGATTTCCCTGATGCCGAGCGATATGGAGCACTTTTTCATGTGTCTGTTGGCCATTTGGATGTCTTCTTTGGAAAAATGTCTGTTCATGTCTTCTGCCCATTTCTTGATTGGATTCTTTGTTCTTTGGGTGTTGAGTTTGATGAGTTCTTTATAGATTTTGGATACTAGCCCTTTATCTGATATGTCATTTGCAAATATCTTCTCCCATTCTGTCGGTTGTCTTTTGGTTTTGTTGACTGTTTCCTTTGCTTTGCAAAAGCTTTTTATCTTGATGAAGTCCTACTAGTTCATTTTTGCCCTTGCTTCCCTTGCCTTTGGCGATCTTTCTAGGAAGAATTTGCTTCGGCTGAGGTCAAAGAGGTTGCTGCCTGTGTTCTCCTTTAGGATTTTGATGGACTCCTGTCTCACATTGAGGTCTTTCAACCATTTGGAGTCTATTTTTGTGTGTGGTGTAAGGAAATGGTCCAGTTTCATTCTTCTGCATGTGGCTATCCAATTTTCCCAACACCATTTGTTGAAGAGACTGTCTTTGTTTCATTGGACATTCTTTCCTGCTTTGTCAAAGATGAGTTGACCATAGAGTTGAGGGTCCATTTCTGGGCTCTCTATTCTGTTCCATTGATCTATGTGTCTGTTTTTGTGCCAGTACCATGCTGTGTTGATGATGACAGCTTTGTAATAGAGCTGGAAGTCCAGAAATGTGATGCCGCCGGCTTTGCTTTTCTTTTTCAACATTCCTCTGGCTATTTGGGGTCTTTTCTGGTTCCATACAAATTTTAGGATTATTTGTTCCATTTCTTTGAAAAAACTGGATGGTATTTTGATGGGGATTGCATTGAATGTGTAGATTGCTCTAGGTAGCATTGACATCTTCACAATATTTGTTCTTCCAATCCATGAGCATGGAACGTTTTTCCATTTCTTTGTGTCTTCCTCAATTTCTTTCATGAGTATTTTATAGTTTTCTGAGTACAGAGCTTTTGTCTCTTTGGTTAGATTTATTCCTAGGTATCTTATGGTTCTGGGTGCAGTTGTAAATGGGATCGACTCCTTAATTTCTCTTTCTTCTGTCTTGTTGTTGGTGTATAGGAATGCCACTGACTTCTGTGCATTGATTTTATATCCTGCCACTTTACTGAATTCCTGTATGAGTTCTAGCAGTTTTGGGGTGGAGTCTTTTGGGTTTTCCACATAAAGTATCATATGATCTGCAAAGAGTGAGAGTTTGACTTCTTCTTTGCCAATTTGGATGCCTTTGATTTCTTTTTGTTGTCTGATTGCTGTGGCTAGGACTTCCAATACTATGTTGAATAGCAGTGGTGATAGTGGACATCCCTGCCACATTCCTGACCTTAGGGGGAAAGCTCTCAGTTTTTCCCCATTGAGGATGATATTCGCTGTAGGTTTTTCATAGATGGCTTTTATGATATTGAGGTATGTACCCTCTATCCCTATAGTCTGAAGAGTTTTGATCAAGAAAGGATGCTGTACTGGGGCACCTGGGTGGCTCAGTCGTTAAGCGTCTGCCTTCGGCTCGGGTCATGATCCCAGGGTCCTGGGATCGAGTCCCGCATCGGGCTCCCTGCTTGATGCAGAGCCTGCTTCTCCCTCTCCCTCTGCCACTCCCTCTGCTTGTGCTCTTCTGTCTGTCTCTCTGTCAAATAAATAAATAAAGTCTTAAAAAAAAAAAAGAAAGGATGCTGTACTTTGTCAAAAGCTTTTTCTGCATCTATTGCGAGGGTCATATGATTCTTGTTCTTTCTTTTATTAATGTATTTTATCACATTGATTGATTTGCGGATGTTGAACCAACCTTGCAGCCCATGAATAAATCCCACTTGGTCGTGGTGAATAATCCTTTTAATGTACTGTTGTATCCTATTGGCTAGTATTTTGGTGAGAATTTTTGCATCCATGTTCATCAGGGATATTGGTCTGTAATTCTCCTTTTTGATGGGGTCTTTGTCTGGTTTTGGGATCAAGGTAATGGTGGCCTCATAAAACGAGTTTGGAAGTTTTCCTTCCATTTCTATTTTTTGAAACAGTTTCAGAAGAATAGGTATTAATTCTTCTTGAAATGTTTGGTAGAATTCCCCTGGGAAGCCATCTGGCCCTGGGCTTTTGTTTGTTGGGAGATTTTTGATGACTGCTTCAATTTCCTTAGTGGTTATAGGTCTGTTCAGGTTTTCTATTTCTTCCTGGTTCAGTTTTGGTAGTTGATACATCTCTAGGAATGCATCCATTTCTTCCAGGTTATCTAATTTGCTGGCATAGAGTTGCTCATAATATGTTCTTATAATTGTTTGTATTTCTTTGGTGTTGGTTGTGATCTCTCCTCTTTCATGATTTGTTGATTTGGGTCATTTCTCTTTTCTTTTTGATAAGTCTGGCCAGGGGTTTATCAATCTTGTTGATTCTTTCAAAGAACCAGCTCCTAGTTTCGTTGATCTGTTCTACTGTTCTTTTAGTTTCTATTTCATTGATTTCTGCTCTGATCTTTATTATTTCTCTTCTCCTGCTGGGTTTAGGCTTTATTTGCTGTTCTTTCTCCAGCTCCTTTAGGTGTAGGGTTAGGTTGTGTACTTGAGACCTTTCTTGTTTCTTGAGAAAGGCTTGCATTGCTATATACTTTCCTCTTAGGACTGCCTTTGCTGTATCCCAAAGATTTTGAATAGTTGTGTTTTCATTTTCATTGGTTTCCATGTATTTTTTAAATTATTCTTTAATTTCCTGGTTGACCCATTCATTCTTCAGTAGGATGCTCTTTAGCCTCCATGTATTTGAGTTCTTTCCGACTTTCCTCTTGTGATTGAGTTCTAGTTTCAAAGCATTGTGGTCTGAAAATAGGCAGGGAATGATCCCAATCTTTTGGTACTGGTTGAGACCTGATTTATGACCTAGGATGTGATCTATTCTGGAGAATGTTCCATGGGCACTAGAGACGAATGTGTATTCCGTTGCTTTGGGGTGGAATGTTCTGAATATGTCTGTGAAGTCCATTTGGTCCAGTGTGTCATTTAAAGTCTTTATTTCCTTGTTGATCTTTTGCTTAGACGATCTGTCCATTTCAGTGAGGGGGGTGTTAAAGTCCCCCACTATTATTGTATTGTTGTCGATGTGTTTCTTTGCTTTTGTTATTAATTGGCTCCTATATTTGGCTGCTCCCATGTTAGGGGCATAGATATTTACAATTGTTAGATCTTCTTGTTGGATAGATCCTTTAAGTAGGATATAATGTCCTTCCTCATCTCTTATTACAGTCTTTGGTTTAAAATCTAATTTGTCTGATATAAGGATTGCCACCCCAGCTTTCTTTTGGTGTCCATTAGCATGGTAAATGGTTTTCCACCTCCTCACTTTCAATCTGGGGGTGTCTTTGGTTCTAAAATGAGTCTCTTGCAGACAGTATATCGATGGGTCTTGTTTTTTAATCCAGTCTGATAGCCTGTGTCTTTTGATTGGGGCATTTAACCCATTTACATTCAGGGTAACTATTGAAAGATAGTAATTTAGTGCCACTGTATTGCCTGTAAGGTGACTGTTACCGTATTTTGTCTGTGTTCCTTTCTGGTCTATGTTGCTTTTAGGCTCTCTCTTTGCTTAGAGGATCCCTTTCAAGATTTCCTGTAGGGCTGGTTTTGTGTTTGCAAATTCCTTTAGTTTTTGTTTGTCCTGAAAGCTTTTTATCTCTCCTTCAATTTTCAATGACAGCCTAGCTGGATATAGTATTCTTGGCTGCATATTTTTCTCATTTAGTGCTCTGAATATATCCTGCCAGTCCTTTCTGGCCTGCCAGGTCTCTGTGGATAGGTCTGTTGCCAATCTAATGTTTCTACCCTTGTAAGTTACAGATCTCTTCTCCCGACCTGCTTTCAGGATTTTCTCTTTGTCTATGAGACTCATAAGTTTTACTATTAGATGTCGGGGTGTTGACCTATTTTTATTGGTTTTGAGAGGGGTTCTCTGTGCTTCCTGGATTTTCATGCCTGTTTCCTTCCCCAAATTAGGGAAGTTCTCTGCTATAATTTGCTCCATTATACCTTCTGCCCCTCTCTCTCTTTCTTCTTCTTCTGGGATCCCAATTATTCTAATGTTGTTTCATCTTATGGTATCGCTTATCTCTCGAATTCTGCCCTCATGATCCAGTAGTTGTTTATCTCTCTTTTTCTCAGCTTCTTTATTTTCCATCATTTCATCTTCTATATTACTGATTCTCTCTTCTGCCTCATTTATTCTAGCAGTTAGCGCCCCCATTTTTGATTGCACCTCATTAATAGCCTTTTTGATTTCTACTTGGTTGGATTTTAGTTCTTTTACTTCTCCAGAAAGAGTTTCTCTAATAACTTCCATATTTTTTTCAAGCCCAGCTAGTATCTTTAAAGTGATGATTCTGAACTCTAGATCTGACATCGTACTAATGTCCGTATTCAGTAGGTCCCTGGCAGTCGGTACTACCTCTTGTTCTTCTTGTTGAGGTGATTTTTTCCGTCTTGTCATTTTGTGTAGAGGAGAATAGATTAATGAGAGAACAAAATGCTAGCAGAGTAACAACGTCCCCAGAAAATATACTCTAAACAAATCAGAAAAGACCTGAAGCAGTGGAACAAGAAACGGAAAGAGAGAAAAAAGAGAAAGAAAAAAAAAAAAAAGAAAAAGATAAAGATAAAAACAAAAACAAACAAAACAAAACAGCAACAACAACAAAAAAAACCAGAATGTGATCAAATATGATCAGGCTGGTATACAGATCAGTGCCACACACTAGATTTGGGGTGTATTTTGGTCTTTTAGAAGAAAGTGCCTCCCTAAATTTTAAAGAAAGAAAAACTTACATATGTACAAAAATAAGGGTTAATATGATGAAAGGATGGAATATGACTGTAAAGATGGAAATTTTAAAAAATTTTATAAAAGGAATTGATAAGAAGTTGTTTGAAAAAAGAAAGAAGAGGATCTAAAAAAAGAAAAAAGAAAAAAAAAGGGAGAGAATGTGATCAGGCAGGGGAATAGAAAACACCATATACTAGAGATTTAGGGTATATTTTAATCTGTTAGAAGAAACTATCTCAAAATTTTAAAGAGAGAACAACTTATATATATAAGCCAAAAATACGGGTAACTACTATGAAGGGATAGAATATGACTCTAAAAATGAAAAAAAATTTTTTTTAAAAAAGGGATTGATAAGATGTTGGTTGAAAAAGGGAAAAAGAAAAATTCCAAAAAAAGAAAAAAAGACAGTTAAAAAAATTAACTTTGAAAGACTAAAGAATCATGGTAAAAAAGCCGTGAATTCTATGTGCAGTAGTCCCCTAGCGCTGGAGCTCTGCCGTTCTCATTGATCGGTAAACTTGGTCTTGGCTGGCTGTTCTCGCTGATCATCTGGGGAGGGGCCTGTTGCCGTGGTTCCCAAATGTCTCTGCCGGAGGCGGAATTGCTCCGCCCTTGCCCCCTCCCGGCTAAGGAATCTGCTCGGCTTTGCTCTCCGGGGCTTTTGTTCCCTGCGAGCTTTCCGTACAGCTTTGGAGGCCGAGAGTGAAAATGGCGGCCTCCCAATCTCCGCCCCGGAGGAGCCGAGAACTCGGGGCCCCGCTCCTCAGTGAGCCCCCAGAGAAAAGCCGTCAGTCACTCCCATCTCCCCGGTCTTCAGCCGCACTCCGTGCTCACCCGACCTGTGACCGCGCGTTTCTATCTCTGGCACCCGACCCCGGGTGGAGTCTCCAAACCCAGCAGATCCCTGCGGTGCCCTCCCGCGCAGCTCATCTTGGGGAAGGAAGGTGAGTCTCCCCGGATCTGCCGCTTGTGGGGTCCCTGCTGGAGGAGCAGTGGCCCGACTGGGCCGCGGATCACGGTCAATGGCCACCCCGAGCTGAGAGCCCGCGCCTGGTCTCCGCCTCTGCAGCCGGCTTCCCTGCTCCGTTTCCTGGGAGCTCTGCCACACTCAGGCACCCCCGGTCCTTCTGTGACCCCGAGGGTCCTGAGACCACACTGTCCCGGAGGGTTCCACCCCCCGCTCAGCCACCGGAGTGACGTCCCTCGGCGGAGCAGACTTTTAAAAGTTCCGACTTTGTGCTCCGCGGCTCTATCACTCGCCAGAAGGGCCGACGGAGGCCCCTCCCCCGCCGTCTAGCCTCCCGAATATCGCCTCGGATTCACTTCTCTGCACGTCCTACCTTCCAGAAAGTGGTCGCTTTTCTGTTCAGAGAGGTGTTGCTCTTCTTTTCTTTGATCTCCTGTTGAGTTTGTAGGTGTTCAGAATGGTTTGGTCCCTATCCAGCTGAATTCCTGAGAGGAGACGAAATCCAGGTCTACTCCTCCGCCATCTTGCTCCGCCTGGGTCCTGCTTTTTAAATACAATCTGAAACCCTGTATCTTTTGATGGGAGTATTCAAGCTGTTTACATTGAGAGTAACCATTGAAAAATATGAATTTAATGCCATTGTATTGCCTGTGAAGTCCCTGTTTCTATAGATAGTCTCTGTGAATTTCTGGTCCATATTACTCTTGGGTCTTTCTTCTTTTATAGAATTCCCCTTAATATTTCTTGCAGGGCTGGACTGGTGGCCACATATTCTTTCAGTTTCTGCTGGTCCTGGGAGCCCTTTATCTCTCCATCCATTCTAAATGACAGCCTTGCTGGATAAAGTATTTTTGGCTGCATGTTCTTCTCATTTAGTACCCTGAATATGTCTTGCCAGCCTTTTCTGGCTTGCCAGGTCTCTGCAGATAGGTCTGATGTTATTCTGATGTTCCTCCCTCTGTACATAAGAAATCCCTTCCCCCTAGCTGCTCTCAGGATAGCTTTCTTGGCTCCAAGATTTTCAAGCTTCTCTATAATATGTTGGGTGTTGATCTATTTTTATTGATTTTGGGAGGGGGTCCTCTCTGCCTCTTGGACACGAATGCTAGTTTCCTTCCCCAGATTGGGGAAGTTCTCCGCTGTGATTTGCTCAAATATACCTTCCAGTCCTCTCTCTCTATCCACCCCTTCGGGGATCCCAATAAATCTGACATTGGAACATTTCATGGCATCATTGCTCTCTCTAAGTCTATTTGCAAGGGCTACTAGCTGCCTATCCCTATCTTCTTCAGCTTCCTTCCTTTCTATCAGCTTATCTTCTAGATCACTGACTGGTTCTTTTGCTTCATTTACCCTGGCTGTTAGAGTATCCAGTTTAGACTGCATCTCATTCATAGCATTTTTAAGTTTGGCCTGATTAGATCTCATTTCTGTTCTTAGAGATTCTGTATTGTCACTAATGCTTTTTTCAAGCCTAGTTATTGACTTTATGATTGCTATCCTGAATTCTATCTCTGACATCCTGCTTATGTCCATATCCATTAGTTCTGTGGCAGAGGACATTGTCTGTGGTTCTTTGTTGGGAGTTCCTCCTCCTAGTCATTCTGTTGAGGGATGGTTGAGCGAATGGACAGAGTCCAAAATAGCAACCGCGACCCAAGCAAAATGCACCTTAGAAAAAATCCCAAGTGGTCAAAAGCTACCACAGCTATGTAACCAAAGTCAAGATGACCCAAAGCAATAAAAAAAGGGGAAGGCAGGGAGGGATATTACAATTTCTTAGGGTGGACAAAGCAGGGTGATCTGCCTGTTCCTGCTTGATTTTTGGTCTGTGTGTTAGAGGACACTATATCCCCAAATTGCAAAGAGATCAGAACTTCTATATACATATCAAGATAAAATTGAGTAGAGTGAAAAACGGGCTAGTATGGGGCATAAATCTAAGAACATAGATGAGAAAAAAATAAAAGAAGCAACTTAAAAACATAGGTTGGGTGGTGCCTGGGTGGCTCAGTTCATTAAACGGCTGCCTTTGGCTCAGGTCATGATCCCAGGGTCTTGGCATCGAGTCCCATGTTGGGCTCCCTGCTCAGCAGGGAGTCTGCTTCTCCCTCTCCCTCTGCCTCCCCTCTTGCTCTCTCAATCTCTCTCAAATAAATAAATAAAACAAAACAAACCCATAGGTTGGGAAATAGAACCTATTTGGAATGGGAACAGGGTAAAAAAAAAAAAAAGGAAAAAAAAAGAAGAAAAAAAAAAAAGAAAAGAAAGAAAGAATAAGAAAAGAAACTAAAAAACAAATGTAACATTTTAGCCTGAAGTATAAACGAGTCATGAGGGAACACCTAGAGCTCCCTGTATTATTTTCCCCTGGTGCTGTTTTTAACACTTCTCATGATGATGTAAGATGATAAAATGCCTACGTGATGGTATGAAGTGAGGTGGATGATGTGGTGGGTATGGGGATGCAGCGTAAAGGCTGCTATGACCTTCTGACACCACCTGAGGAGACCATCTGCTTCCAGATGGAGGTTGGCCACAGGTAGGTGAACCATGCAAGCCACCAGAAAACCGGGGTGTGGGGTAGTGGGGGTTGCCTCGGCTGCGGCGCCCACCTGTGGATGCACTCCGCATCTGAGAGCTCAGCCTCTGCACCCGTAGGACATATTCTGAGAATATGTGGGTCTAGAAAAGGCATTACCAGTTAAACATTTGTAAATATCGTGATACTTCACTGGTTTTCATCCCAGCGTGGTGGGCAGTTCGTTCACCTGCAGGGGAAGGAAGAAAGGAATCACAGGGAGCCCAAGGCTTGTGTTTGGACAATGTGTTTATTTAGGGGCTTTTCATGGTCTGCAGCAGACCCTGGCAGACAGAGAACAGAGCTGTGGAGGAAGGCTCAGGGAAGAGGAGAGATGGTTTGGGTCCCAGGCAGCTCCAGAGCTGGGGCGTCACTGCCTCCTGGGAGTCCCACACCAGCCTCAGCTCAGGTATTACAAGTGGAGAAGACAGGTGGTGGGAATGGGAGGTAGGTCTCTGATGGTAACAGCATGAACCTAGTCCTAACCAAATTCAGTGGGGGAAGTGGTGGGTGTTTAGAGGCTTAGAGCCCAAGGAGCTGAGATACAAGTGCAGCAGACAAGGAGGAAGGGCCTTCTAGAAGGTGAGTGGGGAGGGGCTCCAGGATAGATAAAAGAACAGGATCTGGTGAGCTGGGACTCTGGGCCCAAAGTCTCAGGTCACTCCTTTCTGATGAAGATGGACAAGGATTTGGGCTCCAGGGATATGGAATGTCTCATTGGTCATGGCCAGGGGACCTCAGATTGGAGCTACCTGGGGTCTGTGGTCAGAACCTCAGATCTTGTACTGGCAGCAAATGGGGACACAGCAGCTGGACTGACAGCAGGATGACCCACAGCTTGAAGAACAGCAGCAGGGTTTGCAGCAGCTGGACTGGGAGCAGCAGGGGACACAGCAGCTGGACTGGGAGCAACCACAGGAGCCACGGGAGCCACAGCCCCCCTTGCAGCCCCCACAGGAGCCACAGCTGGAGCAGGTGCAGGCTGGCACACAGCAGCAGACGGGCACACAGCAGCCGGAGCCACGGCCCCCACAGCCGGAGCCGCAGCCCCCCTTGGAGACCCCACAGGAGCCACAGCTCCCCTTGGAGACCCCACAGGAGCCACAGCCCCCCTTGGAGCCCCCACAGGAGCCACAGCCCCCCTTGGAGACCCCACAGGAGCCACAGCCCCCCTTGGAGACCCCACAGGAGCCACAGCCCCCCTTGGAGACCCCACAGGAGCCACAGCTGGAGCAGGTGCAGGCGGGCACACAGCAGCAGACGGGCACACAGCAGCCGGAACCACAGCCCCCACAGCCGGAGCCGCAGCCTCCGGAACAGCCACAGCTGCTCATGATTCTGGTGGGTTGAGGGTGGAGCAGGTCAGAGGAGCAGGTGCAGAGGACAGGTGTTCAGGTGTGGAGCCTCCTGGGCCGGGAGCCCTTTATATACCTGCCCAGAGATCAGGCTGATCACTTACTGACTTCCTACTTCCTGTTTGTGCCTTTTCTCCAGGGCACAATCAGTGTGTGTGTGTGTGTGTGTGTGTGTGTGTGTGTACGTGCTCCCATCCCTGGCCTGCCATTGGCTTTGATAGCCTCTTTTTCATGTTTCTAAATTTAACTTCTTCCCATTGTGTTTCATTGTTATTAATAGAAACTGATTTCTAGGATTTTTAGCTTTTCTTGAATTTTCAGAGAATGGAATATCTGCAATTCTTAGGGGCATGTGCTTCTCTCTGCCAGGCTGCACATGAAGGCCAGGCTTTCGCTTATCTGCAGGTGCCTGCGGGGCTAGTCCCCACCCTCCCCAGGAGGGTCTGTGAGCATGTAGCCCAGAGTGGAGGGGAGATGGGCCCTGCCCACCCCAATTCTCACCACCGCCTCCTGTAGAGATGACTTAGGAGAATCATAATTTCTTTCTTTTTAAATTTTTATTTAAATTCTAGCTAGTTAGCATACACAGCAATATTGGTTTCTCGAATGGAATTCAGTGATTCATCACTTACAACACCCAGTGCTCAACACAACAGGTGCCCTCCTTAATCCCTACCCCTCACCTCCCTCCATTCACCCTCCATCTGATCTCTATCACTAAGAATCTCTTATGGTTTGCTTCCTTCTCTCTCTCTTTTTTTCCTTCTCCTATGCTCATCTGTTTTGTTTATGTTCCACAGATGAATGAGATCATATGGTATTTGTCTTTTCTGACTTATTTTGCTTAGCATAATACCCTCTAGTTCCAACCGTGTCATTGCAAATGACAAGATTTAATTCTTTTTGATGGCTGCGTAATATTCCATTTTATATACATACCACATCTTCTTTATCCATTCATCTGTTGCTGGACACCTGGGATCTTACATAGTTTGCTCTTGTGGACACTGATGCCATAAACATCAGGGTGCAGCTGCCCCTTTGAATCTTTGAATGGATATTTTTGTATCCTTTGGGTAAAAACCTAGTAGTACAATTGCTAGGTCATAGGGTTGTTCTATTTTTAACTTTCTGAGGAAACTCCATACTGTCTTCCAGAGTGGCTGCACCAGCTTGCATTCCCACCAACAGTGCAAGAGGGTTTCCCTTTCTCTGCATCCTTGCCAAATCTGTTGTTTCCTCACTTATTAATTTTAGCCATTCTGACAGGTGTGAGGTGGTACCTCACTGTGTTTGATTTGTATTTCCCTGATGCCAAGTGATGTTGAGCATTTTTTCATGTGTCTGTTGGCCATGTGTATGTCTTCTTTGGAGAAATGACTGTTCATGTCTTCTGGCCATATCTTTTTTTTCTTTCCTTATGTTATATCTCTGCCCATTTCTTAACTGGATTATTTGTGTTTTGGGTATTGAGTTGTATCGGTTCTTTATAGATTTTGGATACTAACCCTTCATCAGGTATGTCATTTGCAAATATCTTCTCCCATTCTGTAGGTTGTCTTTTGGTTTTGTTGACTGTTTCCTTCGCTGTGCAGAAGCTTTTTATCTTAAAGTCCCAATAGTTCATTTTTGCTTTTGTTTCCCTTGCCTCTGGAGACATGTCTAGCAAGAAGTTGCTACAGCCAATATCAAAGAGTTTACTGCCTGTGTTCTCCTCTAGGATTTTGATGGATTCTTGTCTCACATTTAGGTCTTTCATCCATGTTGAGTTTATCTTTGTGTATGGTATGAGAACGTGGTCCAGTTTCATTCTTCTGCATGTGGCTGTCCAATTTTCCCAACACCACCATTTGTTGAAGAGACTGTCTTTTTTCCATTGGATATTCTTTCCTGCTTTGTCAAAGGTTAGTTGACCATAGAGTTGAGGGTGCATTTCCAGGTTCTCTATTCTGTTCCATTGATCTATGTGTCTGTTTTTGTGCCAGTACCATGCTGTCTTGGTGACTACCCCTTTGTAATAGAGCTTGAAGTCTGGAATCGTGATGCCACCAGCTTTGGTTTTCTTTTTCAACATTCCTTTGGCTATTTGGGGTCTTTTCTGGTTCCATTCAAATTTTAGGATTGTTTGTTCCAACTCTGTGAGAAATGCTATTTGTATATTGATAGGGCTTGTTAAAATGTCTGTACTATCCAAAGCAATCTACATTTAATGCAATCCCTATCAAAATACCAGGAGAATGATAATTTCTAAATAAGATATCTGATTGACTTATTGTTGTTTTAGAGTAATTTTTTTTTTTTTTTTACCATTTTACCCATACAATTCGGTGACACTAAGTATGTTAATGATGTTTGTGATCATTGCCCCCCTCTGTTTCTGGATGTCTTTCATCACCTCAGACAGAAATTCTGTCCCCATTAAGCAATAATTCCCCATTTCCCCCTCTCCCCAGCTGTGGTAGCTTCTAGTCTACTTTCCACCTCTAGGAATTTGCCCATTCTAGATATTTCACACCCATGAAATAATACAGTGTTTGTCCTTTTGTGACTGGCTTAATTCACTCAGCATGTTGTGTTCAGGGCTCATCCACAGCGTAGCAGGTGTCCGAGCCCCATTCCTCTTCATGGCCGAATAACATTCCACATGTGGATAGACCACATTTTTTACCTGTTACCCGTTGATGGACACTTTGGTGGTTTCCACATTTGGCTGTTGTGCACACTGCCACTGTGACTATGGGTGTACAAGTGTCTCTGCTCTGCGCTCGCTTCCTTTGGGTAAATACCTAGGAGCAGAATTGCTGAGTCATATGGTAATTCTATATTTAACTGTTGGAGGAACTGCCCGGCTGTTTCCACAGTGACTGCCCCATTTTACTTCCCACGAACCGTGCACAAGGGTTCCAAATCCTCCTCTCCAACACTTATTCTTATTCTTTCTTTTTTTAATTGTAACTGCCATTGCAGGTGCGAGGTGGCATCTCATTGTGGTTCTGATTTTGTTTCCCTGATGGCTAAGGATATTGAGCATCTCTTCATACACTTATTGGCCATTGATTGGCCATTCGTGTGTCTTCTTTGGAGACATGTATAGTCAAGTCTTTTACCTATTTTTAATTGGGTTTTTTTTTGTTGTTCAGTTGTAGGAGATCTTTATATATTCTGGATGTTAAATGCTTATCTGAGATATGATATGCAAATATTTTCTTCCTTTCTGTGGGTTATCTTTTCACTTTCTTGGTAGTGTCCTTTGCCTACATAAAATAGTTTTCTTCTGAGTTTTATAGTGTTAGCTCCTACATTTAGGTCTTTGATCCATTTCAAATTAATTTTTGTATATGGTATGAGGTGGGAGTCCAACTTCACTCTCTTGCCTGTGGATGCCCAGTTGTCCCAGCACCATTTGCTGAGACCATCATTTCCCCACTGAGTGGTCTTGGCACTCTTGCTGAAGACCAACTGGCCATACATGTGAGGAGAGGGTTTGTTTTCTGGGCTGTGTATTCTCTTCCACTGGTCTATAAGCCTGTCCTGTGCCAGCATCACGCTGCTTTGATTACTGCAGTGCGCAGTAAATTTTAAGATAAAGAAGTGTGAGCCCTTGAACTTTGTTCTTTGTCAAGATGATTGGGCTATTTAGTGGTGGCAGGAGTCTCTCGAAATTCCTTGCATATATTAAGATGGATTTTCTACTTGACAAAAAAGGTATTTTTTTTTTAAATGGAACATATTAAGGAGGGCACATGTTGGGATGAGCATTGGGTGTTACATGCAATTGATGAATTGTGGGACACTGCAGCAAAAACTTATGGTGTACTATATGCTGGCTAACTGAACATAATAAAAAAAAGAAAAAAAAGAAACGTATTTATTTTGTTCTCATAAGAAGTTGACTGTCATTTGCCGGGAGCAGTATAACTATAGCTCTCCTGGTCTGCAGTGCCTTCGATGGGACCTCCTCAGGTGTGGCAGTCGATGAGCAGGTGGCTGAGATGTGAGTCCTTAGAGGTCCTGGGCACAGGATTCGGAAGTGTCATCGGCAGCTTCAGTTTAGAAGCCTGTTGAAGGTGACTGTCCGGCTGGGACCCAGGCAGGCAGGGGGCAGGCGCTGGCAGGAGGCAGGTTGCGAGGTCCTAGGCGATTCCACGGCAAGGGGGCAGCAGCAGCAGTGCTGGTGCCTGGGGAGGAGTCGTCAGTCCCCAGCAGAGCTTCCAAGCCAGGACCCCAGGTAGAGCTCACACGCAGCGGAATCCTGACAAAGGTCCGAGGCTCAAAGTGGGGAGGGGCCTTAGGAGACTTTGCATGGTCTGGGTGGAAAGTGATACCACCGACTTAAGGCCGGGTTCACAGCTGCCTCCTGCCTGGGCTGCCCACGGGCTTGTTCTCATTTCTGCCTGGCATCATCCACGAGTCTTGTCGTAGTTGAAGTCCCTTCATTTTCAGTTTTGCATAGGTTTACATCATACGACTACAGTGGCACTTACTTGTCAGTTCTACTTTTGGTGGGCCCTTGGGTGGTTTCCAGTTTGGGTCTGCGATGAGAAGCTGCACTGTCCGCGCTCTCCATAAGCCTCTCGGTCCACACGCACCTGCCCTCTGGCCCTGCCCCGCAGCGTGACTGTGAGTCACAGGGCATGCGTGTGTGGACGTGTAGTGGACAGCGCCGAACGGCCTCCAGAGCGCTGGTATCCATCATGCTCTCGCCTGTTCCTGAGACTAACTCTTGCTGCACTTGGCTCTGTTGGGGTTGCAGTTTGGGCCATTCTAGTGCTCCCACGGATACCCAGTGCGGCTTTAATGCGTCCTTTCCTGGTTACTAATGAGGTTAGTCTCTCTTGGATGTCTTCCTGCTGGTTCCCCCCAGAAAGGCTTTCTCCCGTGTTCCAGTCTTAGCTTTTGACTTACACAGTCCTCACCGTGGAGGACTCAGAGCCAGCGGGATGATGGAGACTCTGTCTCAACCTGGCGCTGTGTGGGGCCGGGGGGACAGCCGTGCTTCTGGCCAGCAGCCACGAGAAAGGCCACGCTGCAAGCCACGTGTCCTCACACACTCACTTGGCTGATGGTGGTCGTCAGTGAACGATGCCAGCTCAGTGCCACGGTCCAGAGGGGTGTCCAGCCTTGCTGAGAGCACATCAGTCCCATGTGTGAGCCCTCCCTGACACCCTCTGCCTTCTCGGGGACTGGCTCTGTCTTTGCGTCACCTGCCGGGGCGCTTGGCCTGAGCCACTGTAGTCCCTGCAACGATTTTCCGAGCTTTGAGTGGAAGATGGATTGGGTCTCACAAAAGGTTTCAGAGTCCTCTTGAAAAGTATCCTGACTCTTCTTTGGTGTTGCCGATGCCAACAGGTGCTTAGAGGGGCAGAGTCATCCCGAAACTGAATGTTGGGGTGTGGTCTCTGCCGAGGACTGCAGACAAGTGATTTCCCCTGTGGTTTCTAGCACCAGGCTTGGCACGAGCTATTTCCCCATGTGGGACTAAGAACAGCGCCTGCATGCTTTATTTTCGTATTATGCTTTGCTTTGGATTCGAGTGTGAAAATGTGCCTGTCTCAAAGGTTCACAGCTCACGGAACTTTTGTACTTGTGTAAGCAGCGCCCACTTCCCAATGAGGAATGTTCGTGGTGTCTCACCTCTGTGCACTTGTTAAAGTTTATTAATTTTTAATGTTAAACATACGATTATTAAACAATACCCACCTCATCCATCTGTCTGGCACACATGGTTGTGATCACATTCTATGTAACATTTCATCTCCTGGCTTCTTTCCGTTACGTAGTAACAAAACCACATTCCCAGGCTATAAAGAACCCACAGGCATTTATATGGGCTACCTGGAGTCCTTCACTCCTGAATATATCCAGTATATTTTACATTACACAGACAGGCATCAGTCTTTCAATTTTAGGTGGTTCCTAATCCCATCCTCGTCTAGATAATTTTGTGGTAACCAACTTTGTTCACAAAATCTATGAGTATCCAGTGTCCTTTCTCTGGGATAAGCTCAGAAGTTTATGCACTGAACAAAAGGGTCCCCAGGCACCGAACCAGTGCACCCTGGTTTCTACCACAGCTGTAAGAATGAGGCTTGTTCTTGGAGAATCTGTTTATTTAGAAGCTTCACAAAGTTCACAGTCAAATTTATCAGACCAAGCATCAGGATGAGCTGGTGTCAGGGGAGATGCCCAGGGAGAAGGGGCAGGGTGTGTGGTGGATCTGGGCAGCCCCAGCTCCAGGGATCAGTGCCAGTCGAGGTGGGGAGGACGGCTGAGCAGGAAGAGGTCAGGAAGGTGGGATGGCTAGGACAGCGCTGGGACCCAGTCAGTGCATGAGAGGTGGGTTTTCTGGGGCTTAGTCACCCGAGAGCCTGCAGATGGCAAAGTTGAACTGGCAAGGAGGAAGTTTCTTTTGGTCACGAGTGTAGTAGCGAATCCCTGCATGGATCAGAATAGGGAGACCCCCCTCTCCATCAGGAAATGTGGAACAGGATCTCTGGTCCTGAAGATTCAGTCTGCATCACTCCTGAAGGGCATGGACACACAACTGTGTGTTGGGAGTATGGGATGAGTCACCACTCATGGTCAGGAGCCTGGATTGGCTGGAGCCACCTGAGCCTCTGGTCACATCTCAGATCTTGCGCTGGTAGCAGATGGGGACACAGCAGCTGGACTGGGAGCAGCAGGGTTTGCCGCAGCTGGACTGGGAGCAGCCATAGGAGCCACAGGAACCACAGTCCCCCTTGCAGCCCCCACAGGAGCCACAGCTGGAGCAGGTGCAGGCTGGCACACAGCAG
>NW_023270418.1:37007584-37009026 GCF_011800145.1 Mirounga leonina | reverse complement strand
CCACAGGAGCCACAGCTGGAGCAGGTGCAGGCTGGCACACAGCAGCACATGGGCACACAGCAGCCGGAACCACAGCCCCCACAGCCGGAGCCATGGCCCCCACAGCCGGAGCCGCAGCCTCCGGAACAGCCACAGCTGCCCATGATTCTGGTGGGTTGAGGGTGGAGCAGGTCAGAGGAGCAGGTGCAGAGGACAGGTGTTCAGGTGTGGAGCCTCCTGGGCCGGGAGCCCTTTATACACCTGCCAGGGTCAGGTGTGATGTTGGGCACATGGTCACTTCCTGGTTCTTGTTGTGTTATTTAGGATCTTCCTCCATGTTTTCCTCTAGACCTCAGCCCCTCGTGTAAAGTCCATGTGCATTAGCTGCTATTGGTTACTCACTGGGACCCAGCCCCTCACAGAATCCATGTCTAGGCTTGAGGGAGTGCCCCCCCTCCCCACCACCCAAAGGTTCAGCCCAGTCCCTTTAGCTACAGAGTCTCACTTGATTAAAAATGGTTTATTTTAGCTGTACAAAGAGTATATACAATGATACATCAAAAAACATGTAAAGATGCCCAAGTTATGAAAATATTAGAAAAATAGATGAAGCCCTCTCCATGCATCTTCCCATATTGTTTCCCTCCCACCCTAGATAAATTCCTGAATTTGGAATGTATCATCCCCACGCAGTCTTTACATTCTTACTAAACATATTATGTGTGCTCTTTAAACATTATTTTGCATGCTTTATACTTCGTGTAGTAATTGGTAATGCACTACTTTTCTCCTTCTGAAAACTGCTTTTGCAAAAACAGTGGTTCTGTTAAAGAGATTTCTCTAGGTGGTTTGTATGGCTCTAGTTAACCCATTTTCTCCCTGAAGCTACAACCACTGACTTACCCCTTTACCCGTTGATGGACATTTTGTTTCCTTTCTGTTGCACTTTGACAGCATACTGGAAGTTTCTTGCCTAAAGCTCCTCCTGCGTTTTGGAGTGGAAGGCCTTGGGCTGGGGGGCTCTTCACCCTGAGCATGGCTGGGAGTCCCTGTTCCTCACCCGCACTTGTCATTGTCAACTCCAATGCATGCCAGATGAAACAGTGTGTTATTGTGGTTTAATCTTGCATTCCTTTTCACCACAAATAATTAGAAAATCTAGTGGGAAATAAGTTGTTTAAAAGGTCAACAAAATCTTATGTATCTAAGAACTAATCAATAAAGAATGCCTGAGACCTCTATGGGGAAAATATAAAAATCTTTTTCTTTCTTCCTTCCTTCCTTCCTCCCTCTCTCCCTCTCTCTCTCCCCCTCATTCATTCTTTCTTTCTTTCTTTCTTTCTTTCTTTCTTTCTTTCTTTCTTTCTTTCTTTCTTTCTTTCTTCTTCTTTCTCTCTTTTCTTTCTTCTTCTTTCTTTTCTTTCTTTCTTTCTTTCTTTCTTTCTTTCTTTCTTTCTTTCTTT
>NW_023270418.1:36981198-37007574 GCF_011800145.1 Mirounga leonina | reverse complement strand
TTCTTTCTTTCTTTCTTTCTTTCTTTCTTTCTTTCTTTCTTTCTTTCTTAGAGCCCAAGAGAATTGGATAAATGGAGAAATATACCATGTTCATGGATGGACAGACAGCATTATAAAACATTAGGTTCCCCATATTAGTCCATGTATTCCATGCAATTCCAGTTGGAATCCCAGAAGATTTAATTTTGGAATTTCTCCCACAGATCTAAAATTTATGTGCAAAGTTCATGAATAACAGAGACAATTGTGAATAATAAGCAAAAGGGGTTTGTCGGCCAGATATTATTAAATATATAATAAAATTATAATAAAGTCTTATCTATTAAAAGTTTGCTACTAGCCCAGGAACAGATAAATAGATGAAGATACAGAACAGGAACCCGTAAAGGCCCCATGTATTTGGGAACTTTACTTTTTAAGAAACTGAATGGGGAAGGTGGCTCACCCGATACAGAAAATTAAAATTAGATGCTAATGTCACACCTCCTAAAATACAGATGGATTTAAGGTCTAAAAGTATATGTAAAAGTGAAGGGGATAGGAGCGTAGGAGATAGTATCTGCTGGAGGTTATGGTTATTATGCTTGGGGTAGGAACGGAAATCTTAAATACGATCCCAGAGCATAAATAATAGGAGAGTGGTGGATTTAACTGCATCAGAATTACATATATGTGTTCAGTGGCGGTCACTGTGGAACAACATAAAAAGATGGTTTGACTTTCGGGAGAAGATACTTGCTGTTTATAACCACTAAGGGGTTAATGTCTAGACTGTACTAGGAACTGCAAACCACCAGGGAATGGACAGAGACTGGGAAGTGAGCACTCACACATGGCCAGTAAGAACCCAAAGAGATCTTCACCCTGATTTTCATCAGAGGAAAACAAATTATTATTATTTTATATCTTATTTACTTATTTGACAGAGAGATAGAGAGAGTCAGAGAGCACGAGTTGGAGGGAGGAGCAGAAGGAGAGGGAGAAGCAGACATCCAGTTGAGCAGGGAGCTGGATGTGGGACTTGATGCCAGGACCCTGGGATCATGACCTGAGCTGAAGGCAGACGCTGAACTGACGGAGCCACCCAGGCGCCTCCAGAGGAAAGCAAATTAAAACAAAACACCACTGTATTGTTGAAGGGAGGGAAAACTCTGGCAGCATTTAGTGGTATGGGGTATATCTGTTCCTTATGACAGTGGATTGACCCCCCCCCATAGGTACCCCAGAGGAATGCTCATACAACCTGGTGGCATTTAGTGAGATGGAGTATACATGTACCTTTGGCATGCAGATTTCACCCAGAGAAACACTGATACAGATGCTAAGGAGGAAGGATATTAATCACGGTGTATTCTTTCTTAACAAAGAGCTCCCTAAAGGGCAATGGACTCCCACAACATGGGGTATGTATACAATGGAATACCCTTTAGTGGCCAGAAATAATGTATTTTTATGTAGCAAAAGAAATCAATCTCAGATTTGCTAAAAAAAAAAGTGAGAAACAGAACAAGCTTAATAACACTCATGAATATAAATAAACATACATGCTGGAAAAATACTACATATTTGTCATGACTGTATGCACACATATGGAAACACACTTACAGAAGGTGAAAGAGAAGGATGTGGGGTGGGGGACAGGTGTCTGTGGGTGTGGAGGGTGGCGGGGTTGGGCTGAGGATGAAGGAGAAAATGTAAATAATAAAGCAGAGAGAACCCATTAACTGATGACCATGATCTATAACGTTCTCCGCGCATGTTGAGGCTTCATGGCCAGCTTTTGTTAATTTTTGTGACTGCTCTGAGTGCACTTAGAAGAGTGGACATTGTATCGTTGGTGGTACAACACTTGACATGAGTCATATTGGGTCAGTTTGTTAATTTGGGGGTTCATATCCCCCACACCTGCCCCATGTTTCTTGTTGCTTGTGTGGAGAAGCAACCTCAGAGCCTTCCACTCTGATTATGGTTTGGTCCACTTCATCCCGCAGTTTGTCCCAGTCTGCTTTACTTTCTTCTTTTAGGCTGTTTCACTATGTACACACAAATTTTAAATGGTGAAAACTCTTAGTTTATGGAAATGATACTCGTTTTCTCTCATAACTCTTTTGGGGTTTTATTTCTGCTTTGCCAGCTATTGATACAGCTTTGTTTGCATGCATGTCTTTCCCCATTCTTTTATTTTTAACCTTTCTCTATCCTATGGTTAAATGTGGCTTTTGAATTAGCATGTAATTTGATTTAAAAAAAAATCTAGTCTAGGAATCTTTATGTTTAAGGTAGCATATTTTTGCCCATTTCTATTTAGTGTAATTTCTGACACATTCGGGTTTAAATCTACACTTTCTCTTGTATTTAATATAGAACAAGCCTGTCTTTCTTTCCTCTCCTTCTTCACACCCCTTCAAGTTGATTTCATCGTGTGACTGTCCCACACAGCTTCCTTTCTCCCCAAGGACCCTGCTTACATGCAGAATCTTCTTTACCTGTCTTCAGTATTCATCACTTTCTCTTGAATCCTTTTTATCTCGTTCGTTTCTTTTTGGCCTTAAAATGTGTTGTTCTCATTCGCTGTGTGTTTCCTTCATTTTAGTCTTGATTTCTGGAGTGATTTTCCTTTGATCTCTCATTTTCCTGTGAGGGGTGTCACCTCATCCAAACATTCTATTCTGACTTACACTGTTCGTTTGTCTTGTATACGTTGTGTACGTTCCTTTGGTTGTTTAGTAGCTTGTTTTGAAATTGTAGGCTACTTGTTGGTTTGTCAGGTAGCATTTCTTTCTGTTGCCTGTCTCTTGCCCTAAGGACTCACCAAAGGCCCCTGCGGCCCCTCCCCACCACACTGGGGAAAGCCCTGCAGGTTCAGGTGCTGAACTCAAGGTATGTGCCATACTTTCTGACATACAGTTGTGGCACTTCTGAGGCTGTCCTGTCTTCAGGTCTGTCACATGTCCCTTTGCCTCCTTTTGCCTTCTCCTGCAGAGATGCTGATACCACAGAGGACTTGTGGCTCTTGTGAATTTGCACTTTGGGGTTCACCTGATTTTGTTATAAATTTCAACCACGGAGCTTTAGTTTTTCTGTCTAGCTGCCTGGTCTCTTTTTATGTGGGGATGTAGGAATATACAGACGAGCCCCCAGTGCATCCACTTTTCTAAAATTCCCCTACTGAAATTTTGACCCAAATACCTTAAACCATATATTCTTTTGCCATCACAAAGCAAACAATAACCCTATTCCATGGTGAGATGAGACGTCTGGTCCACCACCTTTCTGTCCTCTCCTCGCCTCCCAAATATGCTTGAAAAAATCTGATATTTTACTTCTGGATTAATTAGTCTTTTTCTCTTACATCATATCTCTTTTATCTCAAGGATCCTTTCTTCAAGGGCATACTGGATTTCTTCACCCCATTATCCACGTCATTTAGGTATTGCCGTACGTTTTATTGGAATTCACCGCTCACCAGTGTTTCTGGCCCCTGTGTTTTCAGGCAGTGTTTATTTGGCTGGAGAACATCCTCAGGTAACTTTTGCCCCCTCCTCCCTAGAAATGGTATAGTTTCTAAAACCGCGCCTATGTCAGCTGTTCGAATAGTCTCAACGCACATGTCAGTGTGAAACAACTTCTCGTTCCCCCAAATGTGCCAGGCTGATCTCGCCTCTCCTGGGGCAGACTGCTCTCTCATGGCGATGTGAGCAGGGCTGTAGCTTTCTGGTGACTCCAGTTTAAAGTCTAAAATCCTAATTTTGTATTTGAATCAAAGGTGGACTGTAGCTCATGGGGAAGGGGCATCCTGATGCTTTCCGTCTCCTCTCCCTGACCTTGGCCTGGTCTGGGTCCTCCCAAGGACCAGCATTCTCCATGGGACCTGAGAGGAGAGGGGAGGGGAAGGTCGTGCATCTCTTACTCACCTGGGCACACACATCTAGTCCCTGCTCAGAGGGTTGTCAGCACCCAGCACCTGCTACCCGTCTGTACCTCCCATGGCAGACACCCATGCCCACTTCCCTGGGGCTGAGCCCTCTTATCCTGGGAGCAGAGAGGGTGAAGATGTCAGGCGGCCATTGGGAACATAGGAGTCAATGGATGGTTCTTCGTGAATGTGCCAGCATAGTTGGCGGATCCAAAAGGCCATTTACAAGGAAGTTGCTAATTTGTCACCATATAGGAAAAAGGTTGAAAAGGAAAAATTGCATGAAGTATACAGTTGGCTTACAGAGACAAGAGAAGTTTTATTAAAGGGAAATACAATTGTTACTGTTTTAAACAGATGAAGTTAGAGGCAACAGAAAGGAAGGAAACTCTTGCAGGGAGGGGAGGGTCACAGGCGAGTAGGAAGTGGCCCGGTAGGATCCAGCATCCCGATGGCTAAGAAGCCAGATTAAAACAGTCTTGGTTTTCCCTCAGAAACCTGGACCTGGCTTTGCATCTCAGCCAGCTCCCACACAAGGCGGAAGGGCCTATTGTAGCTGCCAGCAGGCACCTGCTTCTAAGCAGAGGCATCTATAGAAAATACACTTCTGAGTGAGTCAGGTCCCAGAGGTAGAGATGAGCCAAGGAAGGAGTATGGATAAGGAGAAGGTTGTGGATACCTCAGGAGAGGATGTGTGAAAGGAGCTCATTCAGGGAAAACACAAGAATACAGGTTTTGCCTAACATTGAGAAAGAAACCCAAGGTCTGGGTTCAGAGCTTTAGATCTTGCGCTGGCAGCAGATGGGGACACAGCAGCTGGACTGGGAGCAGCCATAGGAGCCACAGGAGCCGCAGCCCCCCTTGGAGACCCCACAGGGGCCACAGCTGGAGCAGGTGCAGGCGGGCACACAGCAGCAGACGGGCACACAGCAGCCGGAACCACAGCCCCCACAGCCGGAGCCGCAGCCTCCGGAACAGCCACAGCTGCCCATGGTTCTGGTGGGTTGAGGGTGGAGCAGGTCAGAGGAGCAGGTGCGGAGGACAGGTGTTCAGGCGTGGAGCCTCCTGGGCCGGGAGCCCTTGCTATACCTGCCCAGGTGTCCGCTGAGATGCTGAGCACATGGTCCCTTCCACGTTTTTGTCGCCTTCCCTGGCCCTTTGTTCCTTGTGTTCTCCTCCTCAGCGGCTTACTCTCTCACCTGCCTTGTGTTATTTTGGTCGAGTTGCATCCGGCCTCGGGCAGAGCTTTGTTTTTGCACCCGCAACACCTGAGCCTTCCTCATGGCTGTTGGGCAATCTCCCAGGATCATGAACGTGTGCACCCCCCCACCCCACCGTCCCACGCGCTGTCTCAGTGGGTCCTGGGTTGCAGCCCCTCCCCCTCCCTCTTCCGCCAGCGGGACCCCAGATGAGGCCTTGGGGCCCTGAGTGGAGTTCTCCCCAAACCTGTGCTGTGCTCGGGAGAGCTGGGCTCTGTGAATCGTGGATGCACGTGGAGGACGGCTGGAGTGTGAAGCCCCAGGGCTTGTTGAGAGGTGATGGGTGTGCTACTTGTGAATGCCCACGGCAGCTGGGCCGTTGGGGCTTCTCCTGAGCCGCGCAGCGCAGGGGGCCAGTGGTTGTGCGTCCCGCTGGAGACCTCATGGTCAAGGGCTGGGATGGGGTTGCTGGGGCGGCGCCCCGTGACCGCAGACTGGTGGGAGGGGGCTGTGCCCCAGGCTGGGGCGCACCTGAGAAGGGTGGATGCTTACACCTGGTTAGCAGGGATCACTCATCGACCTGGAAAGCTGCCAGGTGACCGCAATGAAGTTATCAGCCACCTGCGAACGCCACACCAGGATGGCGGCGGGGAGCTGAAGGATTTCTTCTTGTTTTTCCTGCACCAACCTGTTCGCTCTAACTCTGCCCCTAAGGCTGAGAACGCGGGTGGTGGATGTGGCTTCTTCTGGGAGAGGACTCCCACACCTGTGTTTGGGGGTTTGGCCAAGTTGATGAGGTTGGTCAATAGAAAATTCTTTTTGGGCAGGGCAGAGAGAGAGCGAGAGAGCGCAGGTGTGGGTGGGGGGTGGAGGGCCAGAGGGAGAGGGAGAGAGAAAATCCCAAGCAGGTTCTACGTTCAGCACAGAGCCTGAATCGGGCTGGATCTCACGACCCCGAGATCAGGACCTGAGCCGAAACCAAGAGTCCCACGCTTAACCCACTAAGCCACCCAGGAGTCCCTCAACAGAAAATTCTTTGAGGAGGCAAGGCTAGTAAAACAATATTTGGAAAGGCATTCCACGTTGGGGGAAGAGCAAGTGCAAAGGCCGTGACGCAAGGAAGGGGCTCCGGGTGTCTGGGGGCGGGCGTTTACCCACTTCAGGCTCCATAGGTGGGAAGCGGAGACCTTGTGGGCGGGAGCAGGGGAGGTCTCTCTGGATGAACCTCACAACGAGGTCTCCGGAAGGTTTGTGCTGAAGGAGCGTCTCCCTCCTGCTCTGCTAAGCTCATCAGGTGCCAAACTGGGGGGTGGGGGGGGGGCAGGGAGGAAAGCATCACACCTCCCAGTATATGGAAAAATAGGGAAGAAAGGAAAACTGAATAAGCCTTTGAGTCCCAGCCCTAAGAAATGTGCCTGCCGAAGCCCCGGCGCCCCCGGCCTCACTGTGGGAATTTGTTTTTACACAGAAGAGCCTCCATCAGGCATTTGCATCTGGTCGGACCCCTGCTCGGTGTCGTTACCGAGAGCCCCAGTAAAGAAGCTGAAGAATGTACCATGTTGTTCCGTCCCGCCGAGCAGTTTATGTGCAGAGAGGTATTATGTTCCTTGAATGTTTTGTAAAAGTTGTTTTGAAATGTCTGGGCTTGGTATTATTTTTGGGAGGGCACACAATCTAGAGTATTAGTATTTTACTTACTGGATTTTATTTTTTAAATTGGATTTTTCAGTGTTTATCCCGGGGGATATGGGGATTCCTTGCCCAAAGGCTTTGCAGGGGGGGGGCACATCCTGGGGCCCTGGGATGCGGGCCACCTGTCGTCCGCCCGACCTTTACCAGGCCAGCCACCAGGGGGCGCTTGTCCTGCAGAAGCACCACTCTTGCTTATGGAGCCTTTGGCCTCATTTTATTTTATATTTTATTTTTTTATTTTTATTTTTTTTACTCTATATATTTATTTATTTTTTATTCTTATGTTAATCCCCATACATTACATCATTAGTTCTAGATGAAGTGTGCCATGATTCATTGTTTGTGCATAACACCCAGTCCCTTGGCCTCATTTTAAACATAAACTCTTGATTTTAAGAAGATCTGTGTGCTTCCTCTGATTTTGGAGCCCGACTTAGGAAGGGTGTGTACTTATTTCAGTTAATAATTAGAATGAGAAACAAAATCACAATAGATTAGACATTTAAAGAAGCTGGCAAAGACCACACACGTGACCAAATCTAGGAAAATAACATGCTTTTATTGAATTGATGGCCTGAACTCCCCTCCAGACCCCAGTCTACTTTCTTCCACTATATTTTTTGGCCAGGAACTTTTTGGTCACTCTTCATACGGCAACAATTTTATAAATCTATTTTCTAAAGAGAGAATAGAAAGATATCTTAGCTCGGATGCTCGCGATTTGTTTTTTTGATTGTTGGTTTTGAAAATTTCTTTTAGCCTCATGGTATTGTCATGTCAATTATTAGGTTTGTTGTTAAATCTGGGAAGATGTCAAACGTTTTCACACGCGTGCTGCAAACCTTCGGGGGGCCAGCATTTCTTTTTTTGTGCAGCGTTGTGCTTGATTTTACGTTCTCTTAAGATCAGTTACATCCATCCGCGGGTTGTGATTACATATCCTGCTGGCGGTGGCCGGTTGCGTGCTCTACAGCGTCTTTGGCTGCCCAGTATTTTCATGTCAAATCAGCAGGAGGCTGAAATCTTTTCTAAAGTATTTATGATTTGCTATTGTACATTAATTGGATGATCAAATAATTCATGAGCCTTGATTACTTCTGTTTGAAATGTATCTCCTCTTCGTAATGGATTCTGCTGTTGGTGTGACATGAGAAAATTTTGCTGTAGTTTGTGTTTCCGTTCAGAGTAATTTATAGCTTATTTTATCATGCTTATTTCCCATTCTGTTAATCTTTATGAGGTCTCTTTTAGTTCCTTAATAAATACATGTAAAGATGATAGAATAAAGTTTGCTTTATTTATGTTCTATCCAGGATCCTGTGCTTTCTTACTTTTTAATTGAAATATTCAATAACATATTTCCAAACTGCCGTTCAAGAGACAAATTTGTACTTCAACTTTTGCGTACACTTTTTGTATGTTGTTTGTGTTCAGATTTCTCTTCTGAATTCTTGAAAATATATTTTAGAGTTCTTAAAATATTGAACCCGTGCTGCAAGGCTGGAGCAGCCTTGTATTGGGCAGGTCATCTTGTTCCCTTTAGATTCTTTACAGAAAAATGCCAGTTGCCGTGTGAGTTAAATGTATTCCAGTTATGGATGGAAGACCTGTAGCAAGATGGGAAGGAGGTGCCTTTAGGGAGTCTGCAGGCAGCTGTGTTCTGCTGTGACTAGGGCCATGAGCTGTACATGGCACGGTGTTTAGCACGTGCACTTGTGTTTTTGAGGACAGACAGCAGTTCCTGTGCAAGCTTCTCTGACCAAAAGCAAATGCTATCCAACGGCTGCTATGAGCATCGACAAATTGTTTCACTTTGTTGAAGAAAATAGCAGGTAATGGTTTTCAGTTGGTGGAAATGTTTAATTTTGCTTACCAGGTTTTCTATTGTAGCGGCAATGCCCAGTACTTGCCACCTGCTCAAGCTCACCATTCACCATTTCCAGAGGAGAACTTAGGACAGTGGAAAAGTACTCGGTATCTGGTTTATTTTATCATCACTTCATTTTGTACACATCCTTACTTGTTTGGGTGGGATGTTTATAAACTCTTTTGGATAAATTCGTCACATTTGTTTTTACATTTTGACATCTTTTTAAGGACTCATGCAAAAATGGGTCCAGGTCAGTAATGTGGTTAATTTTGATCAATGCTCCATGTGTCTTTGAGAGAAGAATATATGTCACCTACCTGTTGGGAACTGTGTTCTATACATATTCAGGAGGTGAATCTTTTTAATTAGACTATTCAAATTTTCTGTAATTGTACTGATAATATTTTATATTTTCTCCTAATTACCAAGAGAGGTTTGTTAAAAATATCTTATTATAATGGTTAGGTTTATCCATTTCTCCTTATAATCCTTCCATTTTTGTTTTATGTATTTTGAGTGTGTATTGGTAGATGCATTCATGTTTGGGAATGTTATATCTGCCTCGTGAGTTTGTCCTTTGATCATGAATTGCTTTTAATATTTGAGAGTAATGGCTAAAAGAATATTTTAGCATCATTTGGCATGTTTTGGAGCCCTCTGCTTGTATTTGGGAAATTCTTCAGTGATAGTTCTCAGTAGAGGCCAAGCTATCTCCCAGGATAAAAGGCAGAATGGCCAATTTTCTCTCTTGACCTTCTGTTCATGAGGGCAGGGACATATGACCAAGGCTTGTTCATTTGGAACAACCTGCCCGGACCCTGACTCAAAGACTGGCAGTGTAAAAGGTGGTGTTGGTGGTACTGTCCGGTACCCAGGGCTGGTCCTGGACCCAGTGAGGGCTGTGTGGATGTGTCCAGCAAGGACAGCAGCTGTTTCCACACTAACTGTGGTTTTGGTAGTGGCTCTTCTCACCTCTCAGCCTCCCATGTTCTAAGACTGCTGTTAGGGAAGGCAATGCTGTGGGTGCTCAACATCATGTCCGTAACACCCAGAAACATTTTCCCTAACATACGACTGAAAACCCCTGACCAAATCCACAGAAATAAATTATAAACTTTTTTAAAAAGCCTGGCGTTCTCAGGGCACCTGAGTGGCTCAGTCGTTAAGTGTCTGCCTTTGGCTCAGGTCGTGATCCCGGAGTCCTGGGATTGAGCCCCGTGTCGGGCTCCCTGCTCGGCGGGAAGCCTGCTTCTCCCTCTCCCACTCCCCCTGCTTGTGTTCCCTCTCTTGCTGTGTCTCTCTCTGTCAAATAAATAAATAAAATCTTAAAAAAAAAATAAATAAAAAAGCCTGGCATTCTCAGTGGGGTTAGGAAGAAAGAAAGATAAACTAGATTAATACAATGGAGGACATTAAAGAAAGGGAGGGTAAAGAAAAAACATGGTGAGTGGAAGGCATCAAAGAAAAAAAAAAAAAAGGCAAAAGCAATCCAGCCAGGTATATCCACAATTCCAATAAAAAAGAATTGATCTCATAATTTCCAAGATAAATTTTCAGGGTTTTTAAAATCTGTTAAGAGAATAGTTGTAAAATGTAATGACACAGGAATGTTGAAAATAAATAGGAAAATATACAGCAGGAACATATTAGCCAAAAAGACCTGAGTATATTTATGCTTCAGTGTCAGATAAAGTAGACTTTTAAGGCAAAATTTCACAGGAGGGAGGCTGGGAGTGAGGAGAGAGAAACAGGAGATGGTGAATATGTCTTTCAAAGGATGTCCTGGTAAGTTGAGAAGGGAAGTGAGGCAATAGTCTGAGAGAGAAGTGGAGTCAAGAGTTTAAGATGTGAAGAATAACATCATGTTTTTTTCTTTTTAATTGTGGCAACAATTAAGCACAAAACTTAAAATTTGCCATCTTCACCATTTTTAAGCCTATAGTTAGTAGTATTAAGTGCATTCATGTTGTACCACCATCACCACCATCCACCTCCGGAACTTTCCCATGCCAAGTTATTTTATGAATAATAATGACAGAGTGCTGTAGGTGATGCAGGTGAGTGGGGAAAAGTCTTGGAGAGACGCCCTTAGATGGACAAGAAGGGACAAGTCGGGCTGGAGCTGGCCTTAGGTAGGAGCAGGGACTGTTCATCTGCTGTCACAGGAGGGTGGGCCAGGTGATGGGCACAGAAGCTATGGGAAGTAGATGTGGGGGCACAAAGCTATGGCGGTCCTCTTCTAAGGGTTCAATTTTCTTGGTGAAATAGGAAGCAAGGTAGTCAGTTGAGAGCAAGGATGGGGGAGAAGTCATAAATAATACTCAATTCCTACTCTACACAAATGTAGAAGAATCTGTGTGGCATGTCCACAGTGTTAGAAGCTATTCATTACATGGGCATTAGCTTTCTAAACAACCACAGAAAATCAGGATTCTAAAATCACAGACTCTACCACTCCAGATCTTTTTCCACTATGGGCCAACTTATCTTAGCAAGAATAAATAGAGGTTAAAACATTACTAAGGTAAAGCAATTCTAATTCTGAATTAGGGTCTATTGACTCAAGCTTATTGATCCTACTTACCAATTGAAGAATCTTTTTGTACACATTTTTTTTGATTTTGCAAAGATTTTTATTTTTCACTTCTTAAAAATTAGTTTCAGAGGTAGAACTTAGTGATTCATCAGTTGCATATAACACCCAGTGCTTATTACATCAAGTACCCTCCTTAATGCCCATCATCCAATTATCCCTTCTGACCACCCACTCCCCTCCAGCAACTCTGAGTTTGTTTCCTAGAGCTAAGAGTCTCTTATGGTTTGCCTTCCTCCCAATTTTTTTTTTTATTTTTTAAAAGATTTTATTTATTTATTTGAGACAGAGAGAATGAGAGAGAGAGAGCACATGAGAGGGGGGAGGGTCAGAGGGAGAAGCTGGCTCCCTGCCGAGCAGGGAGCCCGATGCAGGACTCGATCCAGGGACTCCAGGATCATGACGTGAGCCGAAAGCAGTCGCTTAACCAACTGAGCCACCCAGGCGCCCGCCTTCCTCCCAATTTTCATCTTATTTTTCCTTCCCTTCCCCTACGTTCATTTGTTTTTTTTCTTAAATTCCACATGTGAGTGAAATCATACGATATTTGTTTTTCTCTGATTGACTTATTTCGCTCAACATAATACCCTCCAGTTCCATCCATGTCGTTGCAAATGGCAAGATCTCATTCCTTTTGATGGCTGCATAATATTCCATTGTATATATATACCACATCTTCTTTATCCATTCATCTGTCAATGGACATCAGGGCTCTTCCCATAGCTTGGCTATTGTGCACATTGCTGCTATAAACATTGGGGTGCAGTTGCCCCTTTGAATCACTATGTTTGTATCCTTTAAATAAATAGTGAGTAGTGCAATTTCTGGGTCATAGGGTAGTTCTATTTTCAACTTTTTGAGGAATCTCCCCACTGTTTTCCACAGTGGCTGTACCAGTTTGCATTCCCACCAACAGTGTAAGAGGGTTCCCCTTTCTCCACATCCTCACCAACATCTGTTGTTTCATGAGTTGTTAATTTTAGCCATTCTGACAGGTGTGAGGTGGCATCTCATTGTGGTTTTGATTTGTATTTCCCTGAATCCGATTGATGTTGGGCATTTTTTTCATGTGTCTGTTGGCCATTTCTATGTCTTCTTTGGAGAAATGTCTGTTTATGTTTTCTGCGCATTTCTTGACTGTATTTTTTTGTTTTTTGGGGTATTGAGTTTGATAAGTTCTTCATAGGTCTTGGATACTAGCCCTTTATCTGATAAGACAATTGCAAATATCTTCTCCCATTTTGTAGGTTGCCTTTTAGTTTTGTTGTCTGTTTTCTTTGTGTGCAAAAGCTTTTTATTTTGATGAGGTCCCAATAGTTCATTTTTGCTTTTAAAAAATTTTTTTATTGTTATGTTAATCACCATACATTACATCATTAGTTTTTGATGTAGTGCTCCATGATTCATTGTTTGTGTGTAACACCCAGTGCTCCGTGCAGAACGTGCCCTCTTTTTTTTTTTTTAAAGATTTTATTTATTTGAGAGAGAGAGAATGAGTGAGAGAGAGCACACATGAGAAAGGGGAGGGTCAGAGGGAGAAGCAGATTCCCTGATGAGCAGGGAGCCCGATGCGGGACTCTATCCCGGGACTCCAGGATCATGATCTGAGCCGAAGGCAGTCACTTAACCAACTGAGACACCCAGGCATCCCAGAACGTGCCCTCTTTAATACCCATCACCAGGCTAACCCATCCTCCCACCCCCCTCCCCTCTAGAACCCTCAGTTTGTTTTTCAAAGTCCATTGTCTCTCATGGTTCATCTCCCCCTCCGATTTCCCCCCATTCATTCTTCCCCTCCTGCTATCTTCTTCTTCTTCTTCTCCTTCTTTTTTTTTTTTTTTTAACATATATTGTATTATTTGTTTCAGAGGTACAGATCTGTGATTCAACAGTCTTGCACAATTCACAGCACTCACCATAGCACATACCCTCCCCAATGTCTATCACCCAGCCGCCCCATCCATCCCACCCCCCACCACTCCAGCAACCCTCAGTTTGTTTCCTGAGATTAAGAATTCCTCATATCAATGAGGTCATATGATACATGTCTTTCTCTGATTGACTTATTTCGCTCAGCATAACACCCTCCATTCCATCCACATTGTTGCAAATGGCAAGATCTCATTCCTTTTGATGGCTGCATAATATTCCATTATATATATATACCACATCTTCTTTATCCATTCATCTGTCAATGGACATCTTGGCTCTTTCACAGTTTGGCTATTGTGGACATTGCTGCTATAAACATCGGGGTGCACATACCTCTTCGGATCCCTACATTTGTATCTTTGGGGTAAATGCCCAGTAGTGCAATTGCTGGGTCGTAGGGTAGCTCTATTTTCAATTTTTTGAGGAACCTCCATACTGTTTTCCAGAGTGGCTGCACCAGCTTGCATTCCCACCAACAGTGTAGGAGGGTTCCCCTTTCTCTGCATCCCCACCAACATCTGTTGTTTCCTGACTTGTTAATTTTAGCCATTCTGACTGGTGTGAGGTGATAACTCATTGAGGTTTTGATTTGGATTTCCCTGATGCTGAGCGATGTTGAACACTTTTTCATGTGTCTGTTGGCCATTTGGATGTCTTCTTCGGAAAAATGTCTGTTCGTGTCTTCTGCCCATTTCTTGATTGGATCATTTGTTCTTTGCGTGTTGAGTTTAAGAAGTTCTTTATAGATTTTGGGTACTAGCCCTTTATCTGATATGCCATTTGCAAATATCTTCTCTCATTCTGTCGGTTGTCTTTTGGTTTTGTTGACTGTTTCTTTTCTTTCTTTCTTTCTTTCTTTTTTTTTTTTAAAGATTTTATTTATTTATTTGACAGAGAGAGACACAGCGAGAGAGGGAACACAAGCAGAGGGAGAGGGAGAAGCAGGCTTCTTGCCGAACAGGAAGCCCGATGCGGGGCTTGATCCCAGGACCCTGGGATCATGACCTGAGCCAAAGGCAGACGCTTAATGACTGAGCCACCCAGGCGCCCCGACTGTTTCTTGTGCTGTGCAAAAGCTTTTTATCTTGATGAAGTCCCAATAGTTCATTTTTGCCCTTGCTTCCCTTGCCTTTGGTGATGTTTCTAGGAAGAAGTTGCTGTGGCTGAGGTCAAAGAGGTTGCTGCCTGTGTTCTCCTTTAGGATTTTGATGGACTTCTGTCTCATATTTAGGTCTTTCAACCATTTGGAGACTATTTTTGTGTGTGGTGTAAGGAAATGGTCCAGTTTCATTCTTCTGCATGTGGCTGTCCAATTTTCCCAACACCATTTGTTGAAGAGACTGTCGTTTTTCCATTGGACATTCTTTCCTGCTTTATTGAAGATTAGTTGACCATAGAGTTGAGGGTCCATTTCTGGGCTCTCTATTCTGTTCCATTGATCTATGTGTCTGTTTTTGTGCCAGTACCATACTGTCTTGATGATGACAGCTTTGTAATAGAGCTGGAAGTCCGGAATTGTGATGCCACCAGCTTTGCTTTTCTTTTTCAACATTCCTCTGGCTATTTGGGGTCTTTTCTGGTTCCATACAAATTATAGGATTATTTGTTCCATTTCTTTGAAAAAACTGGATGGTATTTTGATGGGGATTGCATTGAATGTGTAGATTGCTCTAGGTAGCATTGACATCTTCACAATATTTGTTCTTCTAATCCATGAGCATGGAACGTTTTTCCGTTTCTTTGTGTCTTCCTCAATTTCTTTCATGAGTATTTTATAGTTTTCTGAGTACAGATCCTTTGCCTCTTTGGTTAGATTTATTCCTAGGTATCTTATGGTTTTGGGTGCAGTTGTAAATGGGATTGACTCCTTAATTTCTCTGTCTTCTGTCTTGTTGTTGGTGTATAGGAATGCCACTGATTTCTGTGCATTGATTTTATATCCTGCCACTTTACTGAATTCCTGTATGAGTTCTAGCAGTTTTGGGGTGGAGTCTTTTGGGTTTTCCACATAAAGTATCATATCCTCTGCAAAGAGTGAGAGTTTGACTTCTTCTTTGCTGATTTGGGTGCCTTTTATTTCTTTTGTTGTCTGAGTGCTGTGGCTAGGACTTCTAATACTATGTTGAATAGCAGTGGTGATAGTGGACATCCCTGCTGTGTTCCTGACCTTAGGGGGAAAGCTCTGTTTTTCCCCATTGAGAATGATATTCGCTGTGGGTTTTTCATAGATGGCTTTTATGATATTGAGGTATGTATCCTCTATCCCTATATTCTGAAGAGTTTTGATCAAAAAAGGATGCTGTACTTTGTCAAATGCTTTTTCTACATCTATTGAGAGGATCATATGATTCTTATTCTTTCTTTTGTTAATGTATTGTATCACGTTGATTGATTTGTGGATGTTGAACCAACCTTGCAGCCCAGGGATAAATCCCACTTGGTTGTGGTGAATAATCCTTTTAATGTACTGTTGGATCCTATTGGCTAGTATTTTGGTGAGAATTTTTGCATCCATGTTCATCAAGGATATGGGTCTGTAATTCTCCTTTTTGATGGGGTCTTTGATTTTGGGATCAAGGTAATGGTGGCCTCATAAAATGAGTTTGGAAGTTTTCCTTCCATTTCTATTTTTTGAAACAGTTTCAGAAGAATAGGTATTAATTCTTCTTGAAATGTTTGGTAGAATTCCCCTGGGAAGCCATCTGGCCCTGGGCTTTTGTTTGTTGGGAGATTTTTGATTACTGCTTCAATTTCCTTAGTGGTTGTAGGTCTGTTCAGGTTTTCTATTTCTTCCTGGTTCAGTTTTGGTAGTTGAGACATCTCTAGGAATGCATCCATTTCTTTCAGGTTATCTAATTTGTTGGCATATAGTTGGTCATAATATGTTCTTGTAATTGTTTGTATTTCTTTGGTGTTGGTTGTGATCTCTCCTCTTTCATTCATGATTTTGTTGATTTGGGTCATTTTTCTTTTTGTTAAGTCTGGCCAGGGGGTTATCAATCTTGTTGATTCTTTCAAAGAACCAGCTCCTAGTTTTGTCGATCTGTTCTACTATTCTTTTGGTTTCTATTTCATTGATTTCTGCTCTGATCTTTATTATTTCTCTTCTCCTGCTGGGTTTAGGCTTTATTTGCTGTTCTTTTTCCAGCTCCTTTAGGTGTAGGGTTAGGTTGTGTACTTGAGAACTTTCTTGTTTCTTGAGAAAGGCTTGTATTGCTATATACTTTCCTCTTAGGACTGCCTTTGCTGCATCCCAAAGATTTTGAATAGTTGTGTTTTCATTTTCATTGGTTTCCACGTATTTTTTAAATTCTTCTTTAATTTCCTCGTTGACCCATTCATTCTTCAGTAGGATGCTCTTTAGCCTCCATGTATTTGAGTTCTTTCCGACTTTCCTCTTGTGATTGAGTTCTAGTTTCAAAACATTGTGGTCTGAAAATAGGCAGGGAATGATCCCAATCTTTTGGTACTGGTTGAGACCTGATTTATGACCTAGGATGTGATCTATTCTGGAGAATGTTCCATGGGCACTAGAGAAGAATGTGTATTCCGTTGCTTTGGGGTGGAATGTTCTGAATATGTCTGTGAAGTCCATTTGGTCCAGTGTGTCATTTAAAGTCTTTATTTCCTTGTTGATCTTTTGCTTAGACGATCTGTCCATTTCAGTGAGGGGGGTGTTAAAGTCCCCCACTATTATTATATTGTTGTCGATGTGTTTCTTTGCTTTTGTTATTAATTGGCTCCTATATTCGGCTGCTCCCATGTTAGGGGCATAGATATTTACAATTGTTAGATCTTCTTGTTGGATAGATCCTTTAAGTAGGATATAATGTCCTTCCTCATCTCTTATTACAGTCTTTGGTTTAAAATCTAATTTGTCTGATATAAGGATTGCCACCCCAGCTTTCTTTTGGTGTCCATTAGCATGGTAAATGGTTTTCCACCCCCTCACTTTCAATCTGGGGGTGTCTTTGGTTCTAAAATGAGTCTCTTGCAGACAGTATATCGATGGGTCTTGTTTTTTAATCCAGTCTGATAGCCTGTGTCTTTTGATTGGGGCATTTAGCCCATTTACATTCAGGGTAACTATTGAAAGATAGTAATTTAGTGCCACTGTATTGCCTGTAAGGTGACTGTTACCGTATATTGTCTGTATTCCTTTCTGGTCTATGTTGCTTTTAGGCTCTCTCTTTGCTTAGAGGATCCCTTTCAAGATTTCCTGTAGGGCTGGTTTTGTGTTTGCAAATTCCTTTAGTTTTTGTTTGTCCTGGAAGCTTTTTATCTCTCCTATTTTCAATGACAGCTTAGCTGGATATAGTATTCTTGGCTGCATATTTTTCTCATTTAGTGCTCTGAATATATCCTGCCAGTCCTTTGTGGCCTGCCAGGTCTCTGTGGATAGGTCTGTTGCCAATCTAATGTTTCTACCCTTGTAGGTTACATATATCTTCTCCTGAGCTGCTTTCAGGATTTTCTCTTTGTCTCTGAGACTTGTAAGTTTTACTATTAGATGTCGGGGTGTTGACCTATTTTTATTGATTTTGAGAGGGGTTCTCTGTGCCTCCTAGATTTTGATGCCTGTTTCCTTCCCCAAATTTGGGAAGTTCTTTGCTATAATTTGCTCCAATATACCTTCCACCTGTTTCTCTCTTTCTTCTTCTTCTGGGATCTCAATTATTCTAATATTGTTTAGTTTTATGGTATCGCTTATCTCTCGAATTCTGCCCTCATGATCCAATAGTTGTTAGCTCTCTTTTTCTCAGATTCTTTATTTTCCATCATTTGGTCTTCTATATCACTAATTCTCTCTTCTGCCCCATTTATCCTAGCAGTTAGCACCCCCATTTTTGATTGCACCTCATTAATAGCCTTTTTGATTTTGACTTGGTTAGATTTTAGTTCTTTTATTTCTCCAGAAAGAGTTTCTCTAATAACTTCCATGCTTTTTTCAAGCCCAGCTAGTATCTTTAAAATCATCATTCTGAACTCTAGTTCTGACATTGTACTAATGTCCATATTGAGTAGGTCCCTGGCAGTCGGTACTGCCTCTTGTTCTTTTTGTTGAGGTGATTTTTTCCATCTTGTCATTTTGTCCAGAGGAGAATAGATGAATGAGAGAACAAAATGCTAACAGGGTAACAATGTTCCCAGAAAATATACTCTAAACAAATCAGAAAAGACCTGATACTGGGGGAAAAGAAAGGGAAAGAAAGAAAAAAGAAAAGAAAAAAAAAAAAGAAAAAGATAAAAACAAACAAAAACAGAACAAAACAAAACAAAACAAAAACAGAATATGATCAAATATGACTAGGCTGGTGCATAGATCAGTGCCACACACTAGATTTTGGGTGTATTTTGGTCTGTTAGAAGAAAGTGCCTATCTAAATTTTAAAGAAAGAAAAACTTATATATGTACAAAAATAAGGGTTAATATGATGAAGGGATGGAATATGACTGTGAAGATGAAAATTATAAAAATTTTATAAAAGGAATTGATAAGATAAAAAGTTGTTTGAAAAAAGAAAGAAGATGATAAAAAAAAAAAGAAAAAAAAGGGAGAGAATGTGATCAGGCAGGAGACTAGAACAAAGCCATACACTAGAGATTTAGGGTATATTTTGATCTGTTAGAAGAAACTGTGTCTCAAAATTTTACAGGGAGAACAACTTATATATATATATATATATATATATATATATATATGCCAAAAATAAGGATAACTACTATGAAGGGATACAGTATGACTCTAAAAATGAAAAATAAAAATGTTTTTTAAAAAAGGGATTGAGGGGCGCCTGGGTGGCTCAGTTGGTTAAGCGACTGCCTTCGGCTCAGGTCATGATCCTGGAGTTCCGGGATCGAGTCCCACATCGGACTCCCTGCTCGGCAGGGAGTCTGCTTCTCCCTCTGACCCTCCTCCCTCTCATGCTCTCTGTCTCTCATTCTCTGTCTCACAAATAAATAAAATCTTAAAAAAAAAAAAAAAGGGATTGATAAGATGTTGGTTGAAAAAGGGAAAAAGAAAAATTAAAAAAAAAAAAGACAGTTAAAAAAATTTAACTTTGAAAGACTAAAGAATCATGGTAAAAAAGCCATGAATTCTATGTGCAGTATTCCCCTAGCACTGGAGTTCTGCCGTTCTCATTGGTCAGTAAACTTGGTCTTGGCTGGCTATTCTTGCTGATCTTCTGGGGGAGGGACCTGTTGCTGTGGTTCCCGAATGTCTTTGCCGGAGGTGGAATTGCCCCACCCTTGCCAGTCTGGGCTAGGTACTCTGCTCGGGTTTGCTCTCGGGAGCTTTTCTTCCCTGCGAGCTTTCCGTACAGCTTTGGAGGACCAGAGTGAAAATGGCGGCCTCCTAATCTCCACCCCAGAGGAGCCAAGAACTCGGGGCCCTGCTCCTCAGTGAGCCCCAGAGAAAAGCAGTCAGTCACTCCCATCTCCCCTGTCTCTGGCCACACTCCGTGCTCACCCGGCCTGTGACCAAGCGTTTCTATCTCTGGCACCCAACTCGGTGTGGAGTCTCCAAACCCAGCAGATCCCTGCAGTGCGCTCCCGCGCTGCTCCTCCAGGGGAGGAAAGGGAATCTCCCCGGATCTGCTGCTTGTTGGGTCCCTGCTAGAAGAGCAATGGCCCGACTATGCCGTGGATCACGGTTTATGGCAACCCCGAGCTGAGAGCCCACTCCTCAGCTCTTGTCTCTGCAGCCTGCTTCCCCAATCCGATACCTGGGAGCTCTGCTGCACTCAGGCAGCCCTGGTCTTTCTGTGACCCCGAGGGTCCTGAGACCACACTGTCCCAGCAAGGGTTCCATCCCCCGCTTAGCCACCGGAGTGACGTCCCTCAGCGGAGCTGACTTCTAAAAGTTCCGATTTTGTGCTCCGCGGCTCAATCACTTGCCAGAAGCGGCCGATGGAGGCCCCCTCCCCCGCCGTCTATCCTCCCGAATATCGCCTCGGATTCACTTCTCTGCACGTCCTACCTTCCAGAAAGTGGTCGCTTTTCTGTTCAGAGAGTTGTTGCTATTCCTTTCTTTGATCTCCTGTTGAGTTCGTAGGTGTTCAGAATGGTTTGATCCCTATCCAGCTGAATTCCTGGGACCAGATGAAATCCAGGTCTCCTACTCCTCTGCCATCTTGCTCCAACCCCCCATTTTTGCTTTTAAAATATCTATGCTACCCAAAGCAATCTACACATTCCATGCAATCCCTATCAAAATACTAACAACATTTTTCACAGAGCTAGAACAAACAATTTAAAAATTTGTATGGAACCAAAAAAGACACCAAATAGCCAAAGGAGTGTTGAAAAACAAACAAACAAACCCAAAGCTGGAGACATCACAATTCTGGAGTTCAAGCTATGTTACAAATCTGTAATCACCAAGACAGTATGATACTGGCACAAGAACAGAACATAGATCAATGGAACAGAATAGAGAACCCAGAAATGGACCCTCAACTCTACTATGGAAAACTAATCTTTGACAAAGTGGAAAGACTATCCAATGGAAAAAAGACAGTCTTTTCAACAAATGGTGTTGGGAAAATTGGACAGTCATATGCAGAAGAATGAAATTGGACCACTTTCTTAGACCATATACAAAAATAAATTCAAAATGGATGAAAGACCTAAATGTGAGACAGGAATCCATCAAAATCCTAGAGAGGAACACAAGTGGAAACCTCTTTGACCTTGGCCACAGCACCTTCTTGCTATACATGTCTCCATAGTCAATTGAAGAGTCTTAATCATTTTAACTTTCATGACAATGATTCCTCTGGAGCCACTCATGTTATCAGTGCTGATATTTTTTTCCACATAATAACCCCCCAAATCAGTCATGATTTCTTTGTTTGTTTTTGTTAGTCAACATGATTTATATTTACTCACATGATGGTTGCCTTATGTAACCTATTCCTTGCCTCTCAGTTTAATTTCCTTCTTCCTGAATTACATTCTGAATAAGTTACTACTGCAGAGGTCTGATGGCGGGTAAGCTCTGTCAGTCTAATTTAGCTGAAAGTCTTTATTTTATACTTAATTATTGACTGATAGTTTAGGTGGGTATAGAATTCCAGGTTGACAGAAATTACTGCTTAGTATTTGAATCCCCCCCCCCTTTTTTTTACCTCCTAGCCCTTTCATTGAGAAGTTTGTTGTCAATTGAATTATTAAGTTTTTTTCTCTGATACCTTTTAAGATTTTTCTATTTGCCATTGTATTCTGAGGTTTTACTATGATGTGACTAGGTTTGGATTTATTTATATTTTTATTTATCATGCTTTAGATTTGTGATTATTCAATATGAAATGCATTCTTTTATTAATTTTGGATGATTATTGTGTCCAAATATTGAATTTTATCCACTGTCTCTATACTCTTCTTCCAAAGTTCACGTAAGGTATATATTGAACATTTTCGTTCTAGTCTTCATGTGTCTTAATGGTCTTTTCATATTTAAATATTTTTCCATACTGCACTCCAATTAATTTCCTTCGATATGTCTCTCCTGCTTAACAATTCTCTCTGCATCATATGTACTTTTCTGTTTAACTGGAATTTTAGATTTTTAATTTTAGTGACATTATATTTCATGTTGGTAATTCTCTATGAACACTCTTTTAAATCTATTTTTAAAAGTTTATTATTCTTTCTTTATGGATGCAGTTCTTCCTTATGTTTTGTGGTTTATGACTTTTTTTTCATATTGTTTTTCCTTTATTTTACAAGTTTAGGTTCCTAATCCTTCTGTTTATTATAAATACTGACTCTTGCTAATGAAAGTTTTTTTATTTTTTTGTATTATAAACTCATCTTTAGCAGTGCTTATTCTTCTGTTCCTTTCCCTTCACTCCTAATCCATTCCCAGTGCAAATCCTATGTCCTAGATGGTTTGGATTCCAGACCCCCAAGGATGTCCTAATCCCTGGAACCTATGAATATGTTACCTCACATGGTAAAGGAGATTGTGCAGATGTGATTAAGAGTCTTGAGATGAGAGATTATGCTGGATAATCCTGGTGTACTAATGGAATCACCAGGGTCTTTATAAGAGGGAATCTTTATATGAAGGTCTTTTGAGAGCCAGAGAAGGAGACATAACCACAAAATTGGAGACCAGAGTGATGTGCTTTGAAGATGGAAGGGGGATGAGACAAGGAATGCAGGCAATTTCTAGAAACTAGAAAAGGCAAGGAAATGGATTCTTCCCTTGAGCCTCCAGGGGAGACGCAGCCTTGCTGACGCCTTTATTTAAATCTGGTGAGTCTTCTGACCTCCAGAACTGTAAGATAATAAATTGGTGTTGTTTTAAGACCTTAAGTTTGTGGTAATTTGTGCAGCAACAATAGACTGTACTACATTTACTATGTGTGGTTACTAATCAAACAAATCAATAATTCAAAATATATATTTATCTGCACTTAATGTACATACCCATTTGCCTACCAATTAGCCTTCAAGAAATATTTTCTAAGGGAAAAATTGCAAATGACAGTTTGATTGTAATGTATCTCAATGTGGATCTTTTTGGATTTAATATGACTGTAGTTCTTTGAGCTTCTTGAATTTATATGCCCATTTATTTCCTCAGATTAGACGTTTTTGTCCATTATTTCTTCAAATAAACTCTCTGCCTCTTTCTCTTCTGCTGCTGCTGCTGTTGGGACTTCCACAATGCATATATCAATCTCCTTGTTGGTGACCCATACATCCCTTAGTCTCTCTTCACTTTTTTTCATTCTTTTTTCTTCATGCTCCTCTGACCTGATTTCAGTAACTTGCCTTCAAACTCACAAGTTTGCAATTGAACCCCTTTAGTAAATTTTTCAGTTCTGTTATTGTATTTTTCAGCTCCCGAATTTTTTTTTAATTTTATTCTCTTTGTTGATATTCTCATTGTGTGCATGCATTGTTTTCCTGATTTCATTCAGTTGTCATTCTGTGCTTTCTTTTTAGCTCATTGAGCATCTTTATGACATCTATTTTAAACTCTGTCAGGCAGCTCATAGATCTCTATTTCTTTAGGGTTGGTTGGTTTCTAGAGTTTTATTTTATTCATTTGGTTGGTCCATGTTTCCCTGTTTCTTTGTATGACTTGCATTTTTATTATTGTCATTGAGACTTGGTTATTTAAAACAACAACCACCCCTCCCAGTTTTACTGACTGGCTTTGTGCAGTGGGGGACATTCACTGATTAGCCTAGCTAGAGGTTCTAGAATCCCTCAAACCTTTTCCGAGGATGTGTCTTCTTGGGGTTTGTGTGTGTGTGCTTTCAGTCATCTCAAATTCTCTAAGCATTCTGTCCCTGCTTCTCAGAAGCCTGTAATCTCTGGAACCCTCTGGCATCTGCTCTGGAACTGTGGCTCTAATGTGTCATGTGATTGTGTATGCTTGCAGTGGCTTTTTTTTTTTTTTTTTTTTTTTGCAGTGGCTTCTAAACAAAACCACCAGTCCAGTCAGTGCTGTGTGTCAGGCAAGACAAATGCCAGTGCCTCAGACATCAGATTGTTCTTTGTTAATTATCAGTTAACATTGTTAGACACTTTTCCTTTTGCCATGCAGATATTTTCTTTTATTTTTACTGTTTATTTTTCTTTTATGCCAAATTTATCACTCATTTCTTTAGCGGCCAGCTGAATTTTGTGTCATGCTTAGAAAGAACTCTTCTATTCCAATATTACTTAAAAATTCCTATTTACTTTTAGTTATTTTATGTTTTTGTTTCTGTTTATGCCTTTACTCTGTATGGAATTTATTTTTGGACTAAGAGGTGAGGTAAGCATCCATTTTTAATTTTCCTAGATCCTACATAATTGTTTTACCACCATTTATGGAACAGTATTTTTTCTTACAAATTTAAAGTGCTATCTTTTTCATTAGGTATTTCTCATGCATGTTTGATTCTCTTTCTGGTGTCTCTTTTCTTTCTTCTACATTTATCTGTTGGATTTTCATGTGTTTATGTCAAGTTGTTTGAATTATCATAGCCTTGTAATAACTTTTGATATCTGGCCCCCTTCCTTTTTAGCATTTTCATGGCTATTGTTTTCTGTATAAATGTTACAATCAGCAAAGCTACTTAAAATACCTTTTAGGTTATTTATTCAGATCAAATGTCTAGGTTAATTTAGGAAGAATTGATTTGATTATAAATTAAAACTTCCTATTAAAATAAGAATTATCTATTCTTTTATTTGTGACTCTTTTTATGTCTCAGTATATTCAAGTTTTCTTCACATAGATTTTTAAAGACTTTTATTAAAAATTTTACTGAAATACAAATTCATGGAGAAAAATGAACATAAGTCAGCTTGCTGAATTTCCACAAATGCAACACACATGTAACCAGCACTCAGATTTAGAAATAGAACATTACCAGACCATAGAAACTCTCTTCGTGTCCCCCTCCCAGCTACTTCCCTACTAAAGGAACCCCTATCCTGACCTTTAATGAAATAGATTAGCCTTTTTGTTGTTGTTTTGTTTTTGTTTTTGCATGTGTGCTTCATATAGAAGGAGTCATACATTATATACCCTTTTGTCTGGTTTCTTCTTCTTCTTCTTCTTTTTTTTAAAGATTTTATTTATGAGAGAGAGAGTGAGCATGAGTGGTGGGGGAGAGGGAGAGGGAGAAGTAGACTCCTCGCTGAGCAGGGAGCCTGACGCGGGGCTCGGATCCCAGGACCCTGGGATCATGACCTGAGCTGAAGGCAGATGCTTAAACATCTGAGCCACCCAGGTGTCCTTGTCTGGCTTCTTTTACTCAACATTATGTCTGTAAGATTCTCATTGCCACATAGTATCCCACTGAGTGACTATGCCACAAATAAATGTTCCTCCCTGCTATTAGTGGACATCTGGACAGTTTCAGTTTTTAGTACTAGAAGTGCTGCTTTTTTGTATAGACTTTTAAAAATATTTCTTACAAGACTCATATTTAACGGGTGGGTTTTCTCTTATTATATTTCTGTTTGATATGTGTGAATAGAGAGATATTAATTTTACATATTAATTATATACCTGGCACTCTATCTGAATGTACTTATATTTTGAGTATTTTTCATTTGACTTGTTTTGTTTTTTTCCAGTTATACAATGGAACCATCTGTAAATAATGATAATTTTGCTTCCTCTTTTCAATTGTTATATTTTGTGTTTCATTCTCTTTAATAATTATATTGAATAATGCCACCACAGCAAGTAAAATAATACTGACAATAGTGAAATCAGAGTAAATATTGCCAAATTACCTTCAGAAAAAATAATTGCACCTGTTTTTACTCCCATCAACAATGCACAGATGTTTTTAAATTTCCCATTGGAATATCTATTAAAGAAGTATTATGGATATTAAGGAGGGCACGTACTGCATGGAGCACTGGGTGTTATATGAAAACAATGGATCGTGGATTACTACATCAAAAACTAATGATGTATTGTATGGTGACTAACATAACATAATAAAATTTAAAAAAAAAGCATCATGGAGACAGAGGGTGCTTGAGTTAGAAATGTGTTTATTTAGAGCTCTCACAAGGTCCAATCTGGACCTTAGTAGGTGAAAGAAGCACAGGTAAATTAGAAGGAAGTGCCAGAGTTGGGCCTGGTGATGTGTGGGGGAGTGGGAAGAGTGGTGCGTACCTCCCAGGTCTGGACTCCAGCCATTGGCCTTGTGGTATTCCCAGGCTCAGCCAAGTCCCTTGTGTGGGGTGGGGGTGATGACTCTGGGGATCAGGGTCCTGAGGGGACTGTAATTGTTGAGGGGGGAGGAAATTGCTCTTTTCCAAGGCAAATGAGGCAGGGGAATCTAGAGTAGGACAAACATATGGATAGAAGCACTTCTCCTTCATTATCTGGGGAGCAACCCCACAGGATTGGAGATTTGGGCTGCCAATTCTGGAAAAGATGGATTTAGATCTGCAATTAGTGGTTTGGTATGGAGCACTGGTCGTTTCCTACAGATCCTGGATCTGTGGGGGCCACTTGAGTTCCACGCACATGGCCTCAGATCTTGCACTGGCAGCAGATGGGGACACAGCAGCTGGACTGGGAGCAGCAGGGCTTACAGCAGCTGGACTGGGAGCAGCAAATGGGGACACAGCAGCTGGACTGGGAGCAGCAAATGGGGACACAGCAGCTGGACTGGGAGCAGCCACAGGAGCCACGGGA
>NW_023270418.1:36949467-36966198 GCF_011800145.1 Mirounga leonina | reverse complement strand
TCCCGTGGCTCCTGTGGCTGCTCCCAGTCCAGCTGCTGTGTCCCCATCTGCTGCCAGCGCAAGATCTGAGGCTCTGAACCCAGACCTTGGGTTTCTTTCTCAATGTTTGGTAAAGCCTGTATTTGTGTGGTTTCCCTGAATCAGCTCCTTTCACACGTCCACTTCTGAAGCTCACTTCTGCAGCCTTCATCTTTCAGTGTGTGGGAGCTTGGTCTACAGACTGAGGAGGACCCAGTTCTGCTGCTATAGATGACAGACATCATTCACTTGGTGGAATTAGGTCCCTCTTACCTGTTCTTGGGGAACCATATTTCTTTGCCTAGGTCACTCTGCAGCCCTGCACCCCCATCCTGGGCTCTGGCTGGATCTGGACTCTTGCAGATATGACAGCCTCCTGGCCCATCCCTCCTTCTGAAGATACTCCACCCCCAAACCTCATCCTCTTGCCTGTCTCATCTCTGACTGCAGGATGAGCCAAGTCACAGGGGAGCAACAGATGGTGGGTTCCCCTAAATCCTAGGGACACTTTGCCATCAAGAGTTGGCCCCACTCTACAGCATCTATACTTGGTTGGCTACTGCTCCCTGATCCCTCTGATTTGTGTTTTGAGGCAGGAACTATACCGTGAAATCCCTAAATAAACACCCCCCCTCCCACAATGTTGTTCTTACTGTGAATCTTCATTCTGGTGTCTGATTGGCAGAGGCTCTGCAAACCACATGGCCTAAGGACGTTTCTACAGAGCCTAAATGTGGGACCCCCTGCCCTGGATTCTGTGAAGCAAGTTGTGCAGGAGGTAAGATCCATAGCTGGGGAAGAGACGTGCCAGCAGCAGAAGCCCATTCTGAGCTGTCACTAAGGCTGTTTACGTTCAAATTGATAAAACATCACAGGAAGTAAATGCTTCGGTTCCTCAGGCACACTGGCATGTTTCAAGTATGCAGTGGCCTCTTGTGGTCAGTGGTTGGCTTACAGGACAGCACACAGCACATTTCCATCAAAAAGCAGAAAGCTCTGTGGGCAGCTCTGGCAGGAATAGGAAAGAGCTCCACACCAGGTGCGTCACCTAGAACCAAGAGCTGGGGTCCAGATCCATAATTTCTCGATGCAAGTATTAGGTAGGTGGGTATGGTTGCTGTAGTAAATTACGTCACACTGGTTGGCTTAAAACAAGAGAATTTATTCTCTCACACTTCTGGGAGCTCCCTCCAATAATAGTAATTTTTTTTTTTTTATTATTGTGGTAGAATACACAGAACATAAAATGTACCGTCTTCACTGTCTCTAAGCCCACACTCAGGGGCACTAAGTACATTCACACTGTTGTGCAGCCGTCCCCACCATCCGTCTCCAGAACTTTCCATCTTCCCAAGTAGAAACTCTGTCCCCATGAAACACTGATGCCCCCACCCTCTCTGCTCAATTATAGTTTCTCTCTTAACCATTGTACATTGTCAAAAATGAGAAGTCGACATCAGTGCGATACAGCGAACTCAAGCACAGACTTTCTTGGATCCCACCAGTCTTTACCTTGTCATGCAGAGTCTATGAAGCTGTATCACATCGAGCCTTCAGAGAAGCATTACCATAGCCAAGACTCCGCACTGTCCCATAACCCTAAAAACACTCCCTCGTTCTGTCCCTTGATAGTTCTGTCCTCCCCACAGTCCTGAGCCCTGGCCACCCTGGGAGGGACTCTGACGGAGTTGTGTCACATGGAGAGTGTTAGGTAAATGCAACAGCGCACCATGTAAGCCTGCGTGGGTGACTTGTTTCCCACTTGGGCTAATACACGTGAGATCCGTCCAAGTTGTAATGTGTGTCAGGAAACCGCTCCCTTTATTGTTGACTTGTCTTCCATTGTGTGCATGTATCAGGGGTTTTGTTTTGTTTTTTGCCTCTCACCTCTGCAAAGACAGGATAGACCTCCACCCAGACTTCAGTTTAGATGTCAAGACAGACGAAGCCACACACACCAAGATCAGTGTGGTGCTGGTATGATATATTGGCGTGTTGACATGACATGGCGTATATTACTTACATGAGGAGGCTTTCTGGGGAGAGCAGGGTGGCTCCCAAGCAGGCCTGAAATGGTCTGAGAGAGCAGGGCAAGGAGATGGCGTGGGGTTTTCAGGTGGCGAAGTACAGGGAGGGGAGAGGCTGGGAGTGCCCAGGGATGCTGACTTGCACCATAGTGGGGGGCACCGTGATTTCCTATCAGCTTGTCCAGATTCGGGGCAGAAGAGGAAGAGGGAGGGGTGGGCCTGTCAGCATCAGACGCCAAAGATGAAGTTACGCCCCTTACAGCTTGTTTGTCCGTTCACTCACTGAAGGGCAATTAGGCTGTCTCCATTTTTTGGCTATTTATTATTATTATTTTCTTAAAGATTTATTTATTTATTTGAGAGAGTGAGAATGAGAGAGAGAGAGAGAGAGTACACGAGAGGGGGTAGGGTTAGAGGGAGAAGCAGGCTCCTCGCTGAGCAGGGAGCCCGATGCGGGACTCGATCCCGGGACTCCAGGATCATGACCTGAGCCGAAGGCAGTCGCTTAACCAACTGAGCCACCCAGGTGCCCCCATTTTTTGGCTATTTAAGCTGCAGTACACATATGTGTATGAATTTTTGTGTGTAAATATGTTTTTATTTCCTCGAGGATGAATATTCAGAATGCAGTCACTGGGTCATACAGTAGTGTTTATTTCACTTTATAGGAAACACCAAACTGTCTTCCAGAGGGGCTGCCCCATTTTTCATCCCCACCAGTGGTGCATAATAGATCTAGTTGTTTCCCATCCTCACCAGCACTTGGTATTTTCAGTAACTTTAATTTAAGTCCCTCTAGCAGGTGTGTGGTGGTGTCTCATTGAGGCTTTAATTTGCATTTTCTTTTTTTTAAGATTTTATTTATTTATTTATTTGACAGAGAGAGAGAGCACAAGCAGAGGGATAGGGAGAAGCAGACTCCTCACTGAGCAGGGAGCCCGATGTGGGGCTCGATCCCAGGACCCTGAGATCATGACCTGAGCCGAAGGCAGACGCTTAACCAACTGAGCCATCCAGGTGCCCCTAATTTGCGTTTTCTAATGGCAATGATGCCGAACATCTTTTCAAGTGAGTCCTGGCCATTCACACATCTTCATTGAAAGAATTTTTGTATCTTTTGCCCATTTTTAAATTACAGTGTTTTTCTTACCGTTGCATTTGGAGAAGTCTTTATATATTTCATAACTAAACTGTCACATTTGTGATTTTCAAATATTTTCTCCCTATCTGTGCTTGTTTTTCCACCGTCTTAATGGGAGTTCCACAGAGCAACATCTTTTAATTTTCATGAAATCCAATTCATCAGGTTGTTCTTTTGTGGATTGTGTCTTTAGCACTACATCTAAGAACGCCTTATCTGTCTAACCCTAGGTCATGAAGATTTTTCTCTGTTTTCTTCTAGACATTTTATAGCTTTGTGGTTTACATCCTATCATCTGTTTTGAGTTAATATTTTATAAAATATGAGGCTTAGGTCATAATTCTTTTTCTCCTACAAATGTCTAATTATTCCAATGCTATTTATTGAAAAATTATCCTTCTACCATTGAATTACTTTTGTATCTTTGTCAAAACCCAGCTGGCCCTACTTGCGTGGGTCTATTTCTGTATTCTCTATTCTATTGCATTGTATTCTCTATTTGTTACATTCTTTTTTTTATTTAAAGATTTTATTTATTTATTTAACAGAGAGAGAGGGTGCACAAACAGGGGGAGCAGCAGACAGAGGGAGAAGCAGATGCCCTGCTGAGCAGGAAGCCCAACATGGGGCTCGATCCCAGGACCCTGGGATCACGACCTGAGCTGAAGGCAGACACTTAACTGACTGAGCCCCCAAGGGGCCCCTCTATTTGTTACATTCTAATCTCTGTTCTGTTACATTCTTTCTCATTTGTTACATTCTGTTCTCTATTCTGTTGCATTCTATTCTCTATTTGTTACATTCTGTTCTCTATCCTGTTAACATTGATCTATGTGCCTTTCTTTTCCCAATGCCACACACTGTCTTGGTTTTTGTAGCTATGTAGTAAGTCTTAATCAAGTGGTGTTATTCCTTTAACTATATTCTTTTTCAAAATTGCTGTGACTATTTTGGTTTCTTTATCCTTCTGTATAAATTTTAGAATCAGCTTGTCTATATCTACAGAGAATCGTGCTGGGATTTTGATAGAAATTTCTCTTTAACTGTAGATCAGTGTGGGAGAATTAACATCTTAGCTATGCTGGGTTTTCCAATCCATGAACATAGTGTATCTCTCTGTTTATATGGATCTTTTTTGGCTTCCTTCATTAGCATTTTGTAGTTTTTGGCACACTGAGTCTATTTATTTTTTGTTACATTTATGCTTATGCATTTTAATTTTTGGAGCAACTGTAAATGATATTGTGCTTTAAATGTGTTTTCCAACTGTTCGTTGCTATTGTATAGACATGTGATTGAATTTTATGTGTTGGCCTTGTATACTATGACTTTACTTGACTCAAAATGCATTTATTGACTCCAAGGGTCTTGTGTTTGTTTTGTTTTGTTTGTAGATTCCTGAGGATTTTCTACACAATCATGTCTTCCTGTGTGTATAGTCCAGCAGAGCTCAGCTCCCCACAGGCTCCCAGGTCACTGGGCTTCCTTGGAGCTGCTCTCACCCCTGTGGCCTCCATTACAGCTCCCACTTCTCCTCTTTCATCATCCCCAGATGCTCATGCTTCCCAGGGCTCTGTTGTCAACTGCTCTTCTCTCCACCCTATATTGACCTTAAGGCTGATGTTATCTGGCCTTGTTCATTCCTGGTTTTGTTGCCAGCATCAGTGCTGATAGCTTCTAGACCTGCACACAGACCCTGAACTCCAGGCCTGTTCATCGGACCATACTTGGGATGCCTCCGTTTTGATGTCCTATGGATACTGTGAACGTGACCTGTCCTCATCTCCCCAAACTTGTCTTTCCTCCTTTGACAGGCAGAAGTATAAAATAACCCTCAATGACCCTTGTCCTTATATAGTCTCCTCTTGAGCATGGATGGAACCTGTAGTTAGGGCGAGATTTCACCTTTGTGGTTTTGTTCTGCTATATGGCAAAAGGGATGTTTGCAGATGTGATCGAGGCTCCTAATCAACTGAGTTCATCAAACGGGAGATATGCTGGGTGGGCCTGCCCTAATCCCTGAGCTCTTAGAAAGGGAGTCTAGAGGCTGGAGACAGAAGTCAGAGACACACCTCCTGCTGGCCTGGAAACCGAACAGTCATGTTGTGAAGTCTATGAGGGGCACGGGGCAAGGGACCGTGGGTGGTCTCTAGTGGCTGAGAGTGGTCATGGGCAAACAGCTCAGAAGGAAATGGGGACCTCAGTCCTGCAATCACCAGGAACACACTGGGCAGGCTTGGGAGTTCCAGAAGGGAACCAAGTGCAGCTGACATCCACACTGGCCTCGTGGCAGTCTGAGGACAGGACCCAGCTTTGCTGTGCCTGGACTCCAGACCTTAGGGAACTGAGATAATAAATGTGTGTTGTTTTAAGCTTCAGAGTTTGTAGTAGTTCATTACACAGCAGTCGGAAACAAATACACCTCCTCTTAGCATTGAGTCTCCACTCAATCCCCTGGAGCCCCATCCTCATCCCCACGCTGCCTTCATCTGACTAAATACCGGTCCTATAATATTGACTCCTCAGCATCTATTTGCTCTGCTGCTCTGCTTGCGAGTTTAGGCTTTCAGTGACCCCCACCTACTGAATGAACTTATAGAATCTCAACACTCCCCCACCTCCACTCACCTGCTGGCTCTCTAACATCTAGTGAAAGGATCAAGCTCTTGTGTTGGGCCTCAGCACTCTCCCCAGTTCTGTCTGTGCCCCTCCATGAGTGAGTGAGCACTTGACATGGATTGAACACTCAGTCTTCACCTCAAACCTGTGAGGTAGGTACCCACTGACTCTCTTTTACAGATGAGGAAACTGAGATAGCAAGAGGACACATTACTTGCCAAAGGTCACACAGCATCTGGTACTGACCACCCAGCCTGTGCCCTTCCCAGAGTCCGATGTGTTGTGGGGCATGTGTCTATGCCCTCAGACACGTTCCCCCTGAGCCTGGCATGACGTCACCAAATTCCTTTTTTTTTTTTTTAAGATTTATTTATTTATTTGAGAGAGAGAACACAAATAAGCAGGGGGAGGGAGAGGACAAGCAGACTGCCCTGAGTGCAGAGCCCAACACAGGGCTCCATCCCAGGACCCTGAGATCATGACCTGAGCCAAAATCAAGAGTTGGACGCTCAACCGACTGTGCCACTCAGATGCCCCTTCACTGAATTCTTTATCTGAGGAAACCCTCTGCCTCACTCAGGGTCCTACAGTAGGTCCTGCACTCCCTCCTCTGCAGGAGTGAGCTGGCCAGAGCAAGACACTCGGGGGAGGAGGTGTAGACAGGGCTTTCACTCATCAGGTGGGAGCCAGAGAAAACTTCACCATGAGAAGGCGCCTGTGCAGAGGGAGTGTGTTTTTCGCAGGATTTCACAATGCCTGGTTTGGACCAAAAAATGCAAGAAGAAAGCAGAAGTGACCAAGGACTTGCAGGTGCTCAGGGAAGCCCCTGGTTTGAGGGGTCCTCGGAGGTTCGGGGCTCAAGCTTCAAGAAGTTGCAAGGGTAGGGAAGGAGGAACATGGGACTCACCTTCTAGGTGGTGCTGGAGGTAGGGGATGCTGGCTTTCCATTAGGGTGTGATGGCCATGAGGTTAATGCCCTCTCTATCTGTCTTCATCTGTAGCCAGACTGCCCAGCTGTGAAGACTGAGGAAGGAATACTCTGGAGGATATGACGGTATTACAGCTTTAGGGCTATGACATGCAGCCCAGGACACATCCTGAGAAATCTGGAATTGAGTGAATCACCTGAGCCTGTGGCCAGCATCTCAGATCTTGCCCTGGCAGCAGATGGGGACACAGCAGCTGGACTGGGAGCAGCAGGGCTCTGGGGAAATTCTGCCATTTTCCTTCTATATTTAAAACAACCGCACAAACATTTGTTTACATGCATTTTTTATGTTTACCCTTTTCATTGCTTTCATCAAACACTGGCAACGTCATGACCTGCAGTGTTTCCACTCTCAAGGGCTCAGAAGCATGAGGAGAGATGTGCCCGCCTTGCTTCCAGGTGGCGGGCTCCCATGACTGCAGAGAAGGCTCGTTCTGTGGGGTCCACCCATGGGGACTCTAGCCCCTTGTCCGTTCCTCTCTGACACTGAGCCAATCCTGTGGCCCCTGCTCTTCTCTTGCATCTTGTCCCATTTGAGCCACCTGCTCCCTAGAGCTGCCTTACCCCCTCTAGACAAGAATGGGGGGACACTCTCTGTCCACAGGTCCAGAGACCCAGGAGCTATGTGGGAGGTGCCTACACTCTCCATGGAGATACAGAAGCTTCCAGGTGGGTTGGATTGGCATTCCAGGAAGCCAGTGTGCAGAAAGGAGGGGCGGAGGTGGTGATTAGAAGGGTGCCTCCTCCACCTCTTAAGACTGCTGACACAGCCCCTCCCTGGAGAAGCCCCTCCAGCTGCCCTGGGGCCCTTGCAGCTTACTCCTCCCTGGCTATGGTAATCAGCCACTCAGGAGAGCGGGCAAAGGCAGGGGATTCAGAGCCAGATACCCGTAGCTGGACACTGGGCCCTTGAGCACTTGTCTCCTGCCTTGTTCTGCTCCTTTGTACACACGGATGGTAATGGTTCCTGCCCTGCAGGGAAGGTGGGGTTCACCGAGGGCCCCGAGTGCGCATGGACAGTGCGTGTGGATCCCACCGTCCCGTCCGTGAGATCTCAGTTTGCTCTCGGGGGTCGAGTTGGGCTGGGTTATGCCTGACATTCACACACTCTAAAGTCCTGCCCAAGAAGCCCTCTGCTCACCAGGGTCAGGACTGACCCTCTGGAGGATGGGGGAGAAGGGCACCCCAGACTGAGAGCAGGCCTCGAGGGAAGCAGGCAGCTTTGGGGGTGGGAGCAGCCGGCAGGGCCAGGTTTGGGGGTTCAAGTACTGAGCTTTGGTCCCAAGGATCAGCCTGCAGCTGGTGGGACCATGGGAGGGTTTCAGGGAGGGCAGTGGTGAGGGGCAGGCGGGAGACTTGACCTTCAGGCAGGGTGTGATGGTGCTGGTCCAGGGGCCGCAGGAGGCCTGACCTGGGTCCCAGCCACGGGGTGCAGCAAGTAGGGCAGACGCCTCTTGGGTTTTGTCCAGTCACTAGATAGATCCTTGCCTGCATTGGGTACACGGCTCCAGAGCAGATATTTCAAAGGAAATTTCCAGCAGCAGCCCTGGCACTTGGAATTGATAAGGATGGGACACATTGTATTTTAAAAATTTGTTTGGAGGGGCGCCTGGGTGGCTCAGTTGGTTAAGCATTTGCCTTCGGCTCAGGTCATGATCCCGGGGTCCTGGGATTGAGTCCTGCATCGGGGCTCTCAGCGGGGAGTCTGCTTCTCCTTCTGCCCCTAACCCTGCTGTGCTCTCTCTCAAATAAATAAATAAAATTGAAAAAAATAAAAAAATAAAAATTTGTTTGGAGAAAATTGGGCCAATTTTGTTTCGTATAACCTTGCTCTGTGAGGTCCTATCACAGGAAATCTGAAACAAGACCCCATTCGTGTGACAGAAAAGTGTCCCATGTGTCTTGACTTGCACAGTCTAGATGTGCCGGCTGGAAGGGAGAGTGAGATATGAGGTCAAGAGGCCCCCGTGCAGTGGGAGCCTCTCGGATGTGGCCAGCACGAGGACAAGCCTGGGGCATTGGACATTGGACAGGTCTGCACCCCAGCCCAGGGGCGATCCCAGGTTGGCTCGTGCAGTTTGCAAGAGGACAGTCCATCTGCACATTCAGCTGCTTCTCCTCTCCCTCCCCTCCCCAGGCCACTCAAGACCCCAAAGCAGCTCCCCCAGGACAGTCCAGGGGCTGCTAGGTGCTGGTCTTCTGGTTGTGCATGCATGTTTTTTATCTTCAAAGCACTACTCTCCCATGGTGTGGGCGCACTGTGATTCGCTTACCCCGAGGTGGCCCCTGGGGCTTTCCCAGGGGACGCAGCCCCAGCCGCGGTCCACGGCCTCGTCTCTGCGGCTCTTCCATGGAGAGATGCGGCCAGCTCCCCTCCTCCTGCTGAAATAGGTCAAACACGGTGGAGGCCACCCCACTAGTTCTCGTGGGTGTGGCGGCAACAGGTGTTTCCATGGGAGAGGCCGGGGTTCCGGGTGCCCCAGTGCGAGGTGGCACAGAGGATGGGGTGGTGGCCACTTTATTCACTCGGAATTTGCTCTTGACAGACGTCTGCTCATGCAGTCATTTGTGCATGTTCTAACGAACAGTGTGGCCGATGATAACGGGAGCCGCCCAGCCCTGGCTTCGGTCTGCCCGCCGCCCCAGCCGGGCGCCTAGGAGAACGTTCCCAGGAAGGAGGAGCGTGCCAGTGGGTCCTGGTCTGCAGCCCGCCTCCTCCGGGGCCCCCTCGCAGCTCCCTACCCCATGTGCTTCACAGGTGGTGCACTCTGTCCCTGTCTCTCCCTTGGTGTCTCTCTGTCTCACTCTCCCTGTCTCTGTCTCTCTCACTGGACTCTTCCTGTTGCTTTTTGTGTTTTATTTGTTCATGTTTACAGGTTTGCAGGTGTTCTTTATGTAAAGGAGATGCCAGCCTAGTTCTGCTGTGCACTAGATCGCCCCCCAGACCCTCGTCTGCCTTGTTCCCTCAGTGCTTCCTGATCTGGGCTGATGTCCCCCGAAGAGCTATTTTTCTGTGCCTTTCGCCTGCAATCCATCCTTTCTGCCCCTGGGAACATGCACAAGCGTGCACTTTTGCAGGTGCAGTGGTCGGCTGTAAGCTAGGACAACAGTTCCTCGTGACTCCTGTCTCTCCCACCACCCCTCTGCTCCCCACCTGCTTTCTTTATCCTCATGGGGTGACAGGCTTTGTGACATTGTCTGTGGTTTTTTTCCTGTTTGTTTCTCCACCTGGGATGTAAAATCTGCATGGGCTATGCCCGGGGCAGGGATGCGGGTGGAGAGGGAGGGCAGCCCCCCCCCCCCCGGATGGGGCCTCTCCCAGGCCCGTGTCTCCCCCCGCACCCTGAGCCTCCACCCAGCCTGACTTCAAGTCCCTGTGGTCCAGGAAAGTAAACAACACACCTGGCTGGAGTTCTTAATAAGTGGTTACAGTGGAGCCCAATAAAGTCTGATGGGTTGGTGTGAGGGCCAGGGTCGTGTCCCCCAGAATGTACGCTTCAGTCCGAACCCCTGGCGCCTGGGAGTGTGACCTGAGTTGGAAATAGGGTCTCTGCGGATATAATCGAATGAAGACAAGGTCATTAGGCTGGGCCCTGATCCAACAGGACCAGTGTCCTTCTAGGAAGAGGAGAGACGGACACACAGGGGGCCACGTGACCACAGAGTCGAGACAGGAGCCATGCGGCCACCAGCCCAGGGATGCCTGGAGCCCCGGGAGCTGGAGGAGGTGGGAGGCATCCTCCCCCAGAGCCTCTGGAGCTTGGCCCACGCCTGATGGCCTCCAGCCAGGAGAGGTCGCTTGCTGTCTCTAGCGCGCAGTGACGGCAGCCCCAGGAAGGGATGGTCATGTTTCACTGAATGCGTGCCTGTCCTCCGCGCCGTGGCTGCGTGCAGCCCCATAACGTGGTAGTGGTGGGGACAGGCACCAGGGAAGACGCCCAGGCTTTGGTTGGTCGCTGCACAGCGTGGTGTCTCTCTCGTTGTGATGGACGATGGAAGACACAAGTCAACAAAGAGGAAAAAACCATATCCATGGGCCCGGGTGGAGCCAGCCCGAAGAGGGGGGTGACAGGTGAGGTGCCTTCGGAGGGAGGTGAGGAAGAGGATGGGGAGGACTCAGCACACGGGAGGCTTTGTCCGGGGAGCACATGAGTGGGGGGACCTGCTGAGAACCTGGGCCTCTGCCCAGCACATGGTCCTCTGCTCTCCCTGCCGAAGCCCCTCCAGGCCCTGGTTCGGGTGCGTGTGACCCACAGCACTTGGCACCCCTAATTCCATAGCTACCTGCCTGCCCCTCTTTATGGATGGGGCACTCTCTGACATACGTCGGGATGCTATTTTAAAGCCTCCTTCTTGCTGGTGGGCTAACCATCTCATGGCATAGCTTTCTTTGCTCAGCCGGTCCCACTGCTGCTGGTTGTTCTGTGATTCCAAGCGAGCAGACTGGTCATGGCTGCGGTCTCCCAGTCGGCTTCTCCTTGGCCCCATAACCCTGTGGGGGAGAGGCTGTGATGCCATTTCTCAAGGTCACACAGTCACCCCGTGGTGGGTCTGATACTTGACTCCAGGCCTCGGGCTCCGGAACCCACCATCCTCACCACTGCCCCAGTGTTTCTCAAACCGGGGTCCCTGGCACCCCGTCAGGGTGTCCGGGAAGTCAACACTATCTTCACAATTATAACAAGACACTGGTTTCCCTTTCTGTCTTTCGTGAGAGAATGGAGGAGTTTTCCAGAAGCTACATCATGGGGGTATTGGCACACGGTGATGACGACAGAGGCAGATGAGCTTCTAGCTGTCCACCATTATGCCCTCTTACCCTGTTTTGGTGGGGAGGAAGAGGCAGTGACTTCTTAAAAAAAAACGTGTCATGTGTGTTTACGTGTATTGGGTTTACCCATGTTACTTTATTTATTTTTTATTTTTTCAGTGTTAACCTTTTATTATCAGGGAAATAAACTCCCTGCTTGTGAAATTTAATTTTATTTCTCCCAAGTTATATTGAGCTCTAGCTGACATATAACATTTATAAGTTTCAATGTGCAGCACGATGATCTGGATACCTTGTGAAATAATCACTACAATGAATTCAGTTCACATCCGTCACCACGCTGGTTGCACATTTTCTTCCCTGTGATGAGAACGGTTCAGATCTACTCTCAGCAACTCAACAACGATTGTCACCATGCTGTGCGTCACGTTCCCCAGGACTTGCTTGTCTTGTAACTAGAAATCTGCACTTTCTGACCACCTTACTAGTGTTATTTTAAACCAACTTGTAAACAAATACTCTAAAACTTGGCCAGCGCGAATTCCCACTGTCCTAAAACACACTGGCCCACGTAAACAAAAGGGCTTTGGGACCCTTGATAATGGTAAGGGGGCGGTGCCATGGGCCCCCTGTGTCTGGGGACCACTCTTCACCCCTTGAGGTCACGGTGCTCAGGTCCCGCTGGCCTTGGTAGAAATTATGTCCCGGTAACAATGAGGCACAAGTTCTCTATCTTGGAACCTTCCCTTTCTCGAACAGAAATGCCAGACCAATTGGGTAGCCCCCCGCCCCGCGCTATTTCTGGGGGGTCACGAGGGGTCTCAGACATTGTCACGAATCGTTTGGGTCTTGGCGAGCTTGCAGGTGCTCTCGCTGACCCCTGCCGCGCTGTGGCATGCCGCCAGCACTTATAAGCCAGGAGCGACCAGCAGGGCCACTGCCCGCCTCTGCCGTGGGGGCGTCACCGGTACCCAGAGAAACACAACTGGTCGGATGAGTGTCTGTGTGTAAAGAGGTTTATGTTAAGGAATTAGCTCACGTAGCTGTGGGGGCTGGAAAGTCCAAAATGCATAGGGCAGGCGGCAGGCGTGCAGCTCAGGCAGGGTCTCCAAGTCAGTCTAGAGGGGATTCCTTCCTTCTCAAGAAACCTCGGTCTTTACTCTTGGAGACTTCACCTGATTGGATGAAGCCCACCCACATTATGGAAGGTGATCAGTTTTACTCAGTGATTTAAGTGTTGATCCCATCTACAAAATACCTTTGCAGCAATGTCTAGACTACTGTCTGACCTAACAAACACAGGGTACCGTGGCCCACTCCCAGGTCACTCTGAGACATGACTCTGCTATTCCACAGCAGGGCTGTCTGGACCATGAGATGATACAGGGTTTACTGAGACTGAGCTTTTTGGCCATATAGTCTGTCTGCCCCCTTTTCTCTCAGGTGGTTGGGTCAGGAGGATAGGGTGTGTGGACCCTGATCTTGGCCAGGCAGAGCTGACGCTGTCCGGAAAGGATGGCTGCTTCTCGGGGCCCCTGGGCCTCCTTCAAGACCAGGAGAAATACCCACGTGCAAGAGGTCCCTCAACATCATGCATATTGGGAGTACGCAGATACCCGGAGGAGGGGTTGGGCCATGGTAGAGGCAGCACGGGGCTGAAGCCTAATGAGGCAGCTCTCAGGAGGCTGCCCCGTGCCCACTAGAGAGAGAAGAACCACGGAAAGCAGAGGTACTGAGGGGGGAGGTGTGTTTATTTAGAGGGACACAGAGTCCAGCTGGATTGTAGCAGATCACAGAAAACAAAGGTAATATGCAGGGATGCCCACGGGGCGGACAGCCCCTGAGTGCTGGCGAAAGTTGGACCTCATAGGAGAGAGGCACTCAGGTCTGGGGTGGACCTGTGCCCACTGCCGCCCGGCCTCGCAGCTGGACGCGGCCCTCCTCGGGTGGGCACGGAGGGCCAGGGTGGTCTCGGTCCCAGCTAGTGGTATGGCAGTGGTGACAGGCAGAGGAGGAACACCCATCCTCAGGATCCCGTGGGGGGGGGGGGAAGCAGCGGGGCATGGGGAGCAGATATCTAGGGTGAAGCCAAGAGTACAAGTGGGGGACTCTGTTTCTGGTTCAAGAGATGCAGACTGTCCTACTCCAGAGGATAGCAGGCTAAGAATGGTGCTCCATGGGGCGAGGGCTGAGCAGGGTCATTGCCTGGAGAGTGCAGCTGATTCGCTGACCACCTGGGGTCCATGGCCATGGTCTCAGATCTTGCACTGACAGCAGACGGGGACACAGCAGCTGGACTGGGAGCCCCCATAGGAGCCGCAGCCCCCGCAGCCGGAGCCACAGCCCCCACAGCAGCTGGAACCACAGCCCCCACACCGGAGCCACGGCCTCCAGAACAGCCACAGCAGCCCATGGTTCTGCTCCACCCATGAGGGTGGAGCAGGTCAGAGGAGCAGGTGCAGAGGACAGGTGTTCAGTTGTGGAGCCTCCTGGGCTGGGAGCCCTTTATGTACCTGCCGTAGGGTCAAGTGAGATGCTGAGCACATGGTCCCTTCCTGGTCCCTGTTTGGGCCACTCCCCCAGGGAAATTTTATTTTCTTAACATTTAAACACGTCCACTGTTTTTCTGTGTTGTTTTGCACTTTTACTTCGGAGCACTGCATCTTGCCCTGACTTGGTTCCAGGCCCACTTGTCGTGGGGGAGATGGTCCAGGGCCCTGGAGACTCAGCCGGAGGCCTGCGTCTGTTCCCATGGTCATAGTCCTGAGGGGACTCCAGGCCATCAGGGATTGTCCCAGCGGATCCAGAGCGAGGGTGAGCTTGACCCTGGGGAGCAGGAGAACTTGATGGGTGGAGAGAGCAGGACCATCTTTCTATAACTCAGCTGAGCTCAGCTGAGCTGGGCGTGTACCTGGCCCAGACCTGTTCCCCATCTTGGCTTTAGGGGTCGGGCTCCAGGCAGACATGCTTCTAAAGGGTTTGTAGATGGAGCTGCAAGGGCAGGAGGGCTTAGGGCTGGGAAGCCTGAGCATTCCCTCTTCCTCTTCTGCTCTGCCCCCAACCCCTGCCCAGGCCTTTGAAGGTCACGTTTGCACAGACAGGAATTTGCACTTAATTGCCCCGAAGCATCAGTTAGTGCGCTGACAGGATTCCGTCATTCAGGGGCACAGTGCGCAGTCCCCTGCGATCTCACCCCCCACGCCCGCCCCCTCAGAAGGCATGGACTCTGGGCCCAGAAGAGCCTGTTTTGCTTCCTCCGCCCGAGACTTCTGGGAGGAGGGGCTTCCCACATCAATGCTGCCATAGATGCAGTTGGCCAGGAGGTGGCGTCCTTGCACCATCCATGAGGCCACCTTCAAGCTTGGCCGTGGCACTTTGTTGAGGGCTTGTGCTCAGGGGGCCTGGGGCAGCTGCCTTCCTGAGGAGACCACCTGACACCAGCGGGCAGTCACTCGGGGAGGGGGCACAGCACAGACCCGGCCTTTGGCCTTGTTAACTGAGCTCGTCCCCACAGCGCTCGGGTTGCAAGGCATCGTGCACCCCACTTTACAGGTGAGGTGCAGAGCCCAGGACGCTGCAGGAGCCCGATTTCAGGGGCAGATAGTCTGGTCTGCAGGCTGTGCTTGTAATGACCCTGTGTCTGAGCGCCCTCGGGGGGAGACTGGCCACTGGGCCTCGATGTTGTGAGTATGAATGAAACCCACCCCACTGACGGTCCCGGGAGTTTCTTGCCATTGGCCACCGGTCTGGTCTGGTTTCTCTCTGAGGCCATGAATAGTATGTAGCTAGAGGGTTTCCCTCTTTGCCCTGCTAGCCAGGAAGCTCAAGCTGTTGTTGTGGGAAAAGCAGTGAGTCTCAAACCATTCAGCTTTGGTTTTCGATCCCGGCCTGCCCGCAGATGAGCTGGCAGATGCATTCCAGCCAGCGCAGGGCTGGGCAAGGTCCAGGCGGATGAGGCGACCCCAGGGCAGGGTCGTGGGGCCCTCACAGGGCGGTGGGCTGGGCAGGGGTGTGGGAGGGTGGGGACCAGGATGAACATGAATTTTATGGCACGTGTGAAAACGTTGGATGTGGCCCCGGCAGCTGGAGGCTGATGGTGTAGCTGGGTCTGCACAGGGCAGTTCTAGGGGCCAGCTGTAGGTCCGACAGGGGCTGTAGGGCCGGAGCCGCGGTGAGGACAGGGCTTGGGGGGGAGCCCTTTGCTGAGAACGGTCTCGGGCTGGCAGGGACATGGGCCGGGGTCCGGCTTGGCTGTTACCTGCGTAAGCTCGACCCTGTGCAAGCAAGTCGGGACAGGCCGCCCAGGGCAGCAGCTTGCCGGGACCAGGGGGTCGACTCACTCAGGGAAACAGGAGGCTCAGCTGTGCCCGGAGGGACTGGAGGTGGTGGCCTGGCCACGGGGCGCCCACGGGCCTGGCCAGGGCACCCGACAACAGGGAGGACAGTTGTCAGCTATGGACGAGGCCCCGGCTGTTGGGGGCCAGCATTATAGCTGGGCCGGTCCTCCTGCGCGACTGAGGCTCGGGCAGCGGGCGGCCCGCCCTGGGATTGTGGGGCGGCCAGACTCCTGGGCCGCTCACTGCAGGGACAGGTTGATGGTCCCTGTGTCGCCCGGGGCCTGGACGCCTGTTTGGATGTTCGTCTGCAGCATTTTATCACTTGCAGATGTTATCAAAATTTGTCATTTGCAGTAGTGTGGACGGACCTTGAGGGTGTCAGGCTGAGCGAAACAGGCCAGAGACTAATACCATATGGCAGCGTTCATATGTGGAATCTTAAATCAGAGATAAACTCACGGACACAGCGAGCCGACAGCTCTTTGCCAGAGGCAGGGGCCGGCGGGGGCGGGACGTGGTGAAGGTGACCAGAAGGTACCAACTTCCAGTTATGAGGGAAATAAAGCAAGAAAAATTCTTGTGTGCTTGTAAAAGGTCAAATAATGCCGGAGGTTTAACAGAAAAAGCAGGCACTTACCTCACCCCGCCTCAGCCCCCAGGCCCCACACAGGATCTTTCTGTCTCTCTCTCTGTCCTTGTCTCTCTGGTTCTCTTTCTCTCTCTCTCTGTCTCTCTGGCTCTGTCTCTCTGTCTCTATCTATCTCTCTGTCTCTGTCTCTCTGCCTGTCTCTCTGTCTCTTTGGCTCTGTCTCTGTCAGTCTCTGGCTCTG
>NW_023270418.1:36874436-36949457 GCF_011800145.1 Mirounga leonina | reverse complement strand
TGTGTCTCTATGTCTCTCTGTCTCTCTGGCTCTGTCTCTCTGTCTCTGTCTCTCTCTGGCTCTGTCTCTATGTCTGTCTCTCTGTCTCTCTGTCTCTGTCTCTCTGTCTCTCTGTCTCTCTGGCTCTGCCTCTCTCTGTCTCTCTATGTCTCTCTGGCTCTGTCTCCATCGGTCTCGCTCTGTCTGTCTCTCTGTCTCTCTGTCTCTGTCTCTATGTCTCTCTGTCTCTCTCTGTCTGTCCTCTGTCTGGATCCCCCCCTTGGCCAGCACCCTCCACTTGGCAAAGCAGTTTTGTCTCTTATGATGGTTCCAGTGGATGCCCACTTGCCGCCCCCCAGACCCTCCAGTCACTTTTGAGAGGAGCTGAGCCCTCTGTGGGTCCCTGAGTGTGGCACCTGGTATCACTTGTATTATTCTGCTGGGGCGACCGTAGCAAACACCACGGACGGGGCTCACCCAGCAGGATGCACTGTCCCCGGTCCCGGAGGCCGACGCCCAGGATGCAGGCACGGGCAGGGCGGGGTCCCCCTGAGGCCTCTGTCCTCGTGTGTGGATGGCCGTGCTCTCCCTGGGTCCTCACGGGGTCGCCCCTCCATGCGGGTCTGTGCCCCGATCCCCTTTTCTCATAAGGACCCCAGTCCCGCTGGATCAGGCCCACCCCGGTGACCCCGTGTTCCCTCCAGCCCCTCTGTAAAGGCCTCGTCTCTAACTGCGGTCCCATTCTGAGGTCCAGGGTATAGGACTCCAACTTATGACTTTGGGTGACACAGTTCAGATGTAACAGCACTCTGAACATCCCTCCTCTTGGGGCGTATTTCCCCCGGTTCTGCTTCCCAGCAACGGCTCTGAAGGGCTCCGGGTCCGCCCTGCCCTGACTTCTAGGTCGCCTCCCCGAGAAGTTCCCAGCAGAGTCCGGAATGGGCCGGGGTTATTGGGCAGCAACCTCAGGGGCTGGTTCCGTCCCCATCACAGGGGAGCAGGCCCACACACCTGCGCGGGGCCCCAGGTGGGAAGCATCCGCATCCGAACACAGGAGGGGCCGGTGACCAGAGCCACGGGGGGCAGCGTGTGTGCGGTAACCCCACCTCTGCCACCGCAGGGTGAGAGACGGGGATGCGGCTGGACAGGACGTCCACTCACAGGGGCCCTGGAGTCCAGCTGGGACCCTCCCAGGATCAGGCCGAGCGCTGTGGGTGCAGGTGCCCGTGGGAGAGGCCGGGCCTCTGCCCCCTGGAGGTCCCCGAGCGCAGTGACCTCCCGCCCCCCTTCCTCCGGAGCCGGCCTCCAAGGGTGGGCGGCGTAGGGAGGGGGCACCGGGGTCAGGTGGACCCCGGTGGGCTGCAGGGGAGGCAGGAGGGCTGGGGTCAGGCGGGACGCCGGCCGGCGTGGGGACGGCGGCAGGGTCTCGGCAGGGTCTCGGCAGGGCCAGAGGGGGGACGCTCGTTCCCACCGCCGTTTTCCGGGTGACCTCCTCTTGCACTTTTTACATCCTGTGAGAAGGCCCCTTGCCTGTATTCTCATGTAAACATGCAGACCATAAATTCTCTTCGAGTCCGTGCTGCTTCAGGCCTGTCTCCCTGGTTTTGATGCAAAATCTCTTCTAAATGTTGTCTAATTGCCGGAATTATTTCTTTAATCTATGCATTATGGGGAGGTATGTTTTTAAATTTCCAGAAATGTGGGGCTTTTCCAGTTATCTTTTTGATGTTGATTTTCAAAAGTCAGTGAGGGGCTGGAGAACATTCCCTCCAGCTGTGCTGAGATTAGCCTTATCGTGAGTAAGTGGACAGCTGTCCCGGCTTAAAAATGCCCGTTTCAACAACTGAGTGGAGTCTACACACGCCCAGCGTCTTTAACCTATTACTTGCGTGCTGCAGACTTTCGACAAGCTTGCTGACCTTCCTGGCCATTGAATCCAACAGTAACTGACGTGTGCTAAAGGTTCCCACCTTGGGAATGGATTTGCCGAGTTCCCCCAAACGCTGGCTCTCGGCAGGCTTCTGCCTCAGGGCCTTTGCGCTGGCTTGGCTGGCCGAGAAAGCGCTTCCCTGGGTAACCGTATGGCTCACGGCTTTGCCAAGGACCCTTTAAAACGGACCACTCTTTAAAACGGACCACCTTCCCTTTGGGAAGTCCCTTCCACTTCCTGTTTTATTTTCTTCCTTAGAACACACTTCTATGATTTAAGGATCCAGTTTGCTTTTTTCTGTCCCTCTCCATAGCACGTCAGCTGCACAGGCCTGGAATTTTTGCTGGTTTTATTCACCCCTGCGTCACTAACCCCTTGACAGGCGCCAGGCACAAAGCAGATGCCCCCGTCAGGACTGCTCGGAAGGGCGGACTCTCCGCGGCTTTACTGTGCCGAGTGTGTGTGTGTTTCTATAGATCCTGTTTGGGACCCAGAAAGCTCAGTAATAGCATTTCTCGTAAATTCTGGAAAATTCTCCCACGTTATCTCTTTGAACGTCACCCCCGCTGGAGGCCTGGCGGTCTGTGTGTCAGGGTTCCTCCCTCGCACATCCCCCTGCGCCTGTGTCCCCGTGTGGGATTACAGATAATGTATCGGTGTTTACGCTCCCGTGCACGAATTCTCTTTGCATCTGGCCCAGCCAGACCCAGCGAGATTTAAAATTCAATTAGTTCGGTTTCCCTTTGTAGAATTTCTGTGTTTGCTGCTCCTCTGCGCTTGACAGCGTTTGTGTTCAGTTCCCTCCGGCTCCCGTTTCCAAATGATTTTTATTTCTTTAGTTATTTCTAAAGCACTTATTTTGTACAGTGTCTGGTAGCCTCAGGGCCCGGAGCCTTGCCTTGGCTGATTCTTCTGTCTGTGGCTGTTGCTGGCTCTCTCCCACGAGGCCCGTGTGTGTTTGTGTGTTTTGTGATTTGTGAGTTTTGGCTCCTGGGACCATCATCTGTGGGGATCGTTGACACCCGCTTAAGGGCGACTTTCTTTACGGGCCGGGCGCTTTCACGTCCTCTCCCCTGGAACAACCTGGGCTGACTTTGCACGAAATCCTATAGCTTCGGTTTTCAGGAGACACTTGGGAGGGCCAGCTTCTGGTGACACGTCTTGGGGAGGACGCTTTCCGGCTGCCACCCCGGCCGAGGCTGGTCCCAGCGAGCTTCCCGGTGTTGCCGTCCCCCGTTTCCAGGCTGGGCGGAGGCCAGTGGCGCAGGTTCAAACCTCCCTCCGTCTCGGTGCTTGGCTCTGCAGATTCTTCACTTGTTGAGCCGCTCGGTGACCCTTCCAAATGTCATTTTGGGATCCAGCACTTTTAGATGTTTCTCATGGCAGGGCTGTGGTTGGCGTCTGGTCCACTGTAGTTACTGAGCAAACTTACTAAAGCTGAAACTCAGAAGAACATTTAAAGATTTCCACATTGAGTGGACGAGCTCTGGTCGTGGCCATCGGGCCCTGTGGCCCGTGCGTCTGTGAGGAGCTGCCTTCAGAGCGGCCTCGGGCCTGTGCGGGGCCGGGGACCTGGGCAGGGGCTCCAGCTGTGCAGCCCCCCCCCCAGCATCTGCCCGCCTGCCCAACAAGCCCCCAGCGTGTGTGAGTTCCTGTGAGGACTGTTCTCACATGTGGACGTCCCGAGCCCGCGGCCTCAGAGTGGGGTCTTCTGTGGAAATAGGGCCGTGGCAGACATAATCAGGTAGGAAGAAGTCGCATTGCAGTGGGGAGCCCCTGATCCAATAGGACTGGTGTCCTTATAAAAGGGGAAACTTGGACACACAAATGAACTATGCACGGAGGGGCGACCCCGTGAGGACCCAGGGAGAGAGGCCTCAGGGGGACCCACCCTGCCTGCGCCTGGACCTCCGGCTTCGGCCTCCGGGACCGAGAGACAGGGAGCATCTGTGGTGATTTGCAAACTCATACAGTAGGGAACATGGTGGGGCAGGGGGTGTTGGTCCCAAAAGTATGGGGGTGGAATTATGTAGAAGTTACACATTTTTTTAATCCTGTAGAAGCTGAAACCAAGACTCACAGAGTAAACTTTTGGGAAGTACAGATTGTATTTATTTAGAAGATCCAGACTGAACACTTATCAAAGGGAGGACCCCAGCAACAAGCAAAGGACCTGAACCGTGACCAAGAAGAAAGGGAAGGGCAAAGACCCCCTTCCCTCAGGGAGGACCCCAGGGTGCTGATGGCTCTGTGTCCTCTAGCTAGAGCTCAACGGCCATCTAGGTTCGGGCAGCCTAACTGGTTTGGAGAAGGAGGGACGTGGGGGCCGAGAGCAGGCAGGGGTGGGGAGAGGGCCAGCAAGGGCCCTGGTCAGACAGCATCTAGCTCAGGATGCTCCAGTGAGTTCACTGGAGGCACCAAGTGGCCTGGGGGCTTGCAGCCCTGAGAGGTTTGAGTGGTGAGCTCAGGCACGGTGGTGGAGGGGACAGGGCACTGGGGGCGCTCATGACCCGGAGGGCTGGGGAGCTGAGTACCGAGGTCTGGTCACTATGCTGCCACAGTCCAGAGGGCGATGGACCCAAGGCTGTGCAACAGGAGGTGAGGACACACTAGTCATTCCAGGAGAGCCCAGAGCTCTGCTTGGCGGGTCTAGGACGCAGCACCAGTCACTGCCTGGAGACCCCAGGAGTGCAGGGGCCACTTGAGGCCTGTGGCCAGCATCTCAGGTCTTGTGCTGGCAGCAAATGGGAACACAGAAGCTGGACTGGGAGCAGCAAATGGGGACGCTGCCCCCACAGCCAGAGCCACGGCCGCCACAGCAGGAGCCACAGCCCCCACAGCAGCCGGAGCCACGGCCCCCACAGCCGCCGGAGCCACGGCCCCCACAGCCGCCGGAGCCACGGCCCCCACAGCCGGAGCCACGGCCCCCACAACAGCCGGAGCCACAGCCTCCGGAACAGCCACAGCTGCCCATGGTTCTGGTGGGTTGAGGGTGGAGCAGGTCAGAGGAGCAGGTGCAGAGGACAGGTGTTCAGGTGTGGAGCCTCCTGGGCCGGGAGCCCTTTATGCACCTGCCCAGGTGTTTATACTCAAGCCACGATTCCTTCCTTTTACATGTTGACACTCTTTCATACGGGCAAGTGTTGTGTTTAAACTTTGAAATCCCATGAACTCCCAAGAGCTCAAGCCAAGTTAACTTTCTTTGGTTCCTAAATCTGGCGGCTTCTTCATGAGTGTTTTTCTTTGTAAACAGAGACGGTGCTCCCTCCGCAGGGGAGGAGGTCATTGGTGGGTGGGCCGGGGGCTGCCATCCTTGGCTTTCCCAGTTGTGCTCATTGATACGGATCCTCTATCCCCCCGACCCTGGGCATTGGTGTTTATACCTTTACTTGAAAATCAGTTGCTGCTCATTTTTATAAATAAAAGTATCGAGTAGAAAGACAAGGCTCCTTGTAATTCCACTGCCCAAAATGGTCAGCACAGACATCTCGTTAAATTGGTCAAACAAAATCTTGAAGTACTTAGCTTTCCGTGCACCACCCATAATTCCTCTTTCTTACTCACTCGGCTCCCGGACCCTGTCTGGCCAGCCCCCAACACCGGCCAGGCCCGGTATTCTCTTCAGGGGGCCCAGTTCACTAATTCCTGCTACCTCGCCTACGCTTTGTAAAAACCCCACACTTCCGCTAACATAATTCGGATTCATTGTCTCTGAAGGCCATGCTGGTTTACCAAGTGGGTGGGCCACAGTTTGATTAGCCATCCTCTCTGGCGGGCTTCCACTGTCTAGAAAATTAGTTTAAAATTTTTTTATTGAGTTAAAACTCACATCCAGTGAGGCGCACATATTCCGAGTCTACAGCATTGAGTTCTGCTCTGCGCGAGCTGATGGGGCCACCGCCCATCTGGACAGACCTCTCGGCCGTCCGGAAGGCTCCCTCTCTTCTGCCTGCTCCTTGTAATTGGTGTCAGGCGCTGTCCCCTTTCCACATGGCAGGCGTCCTCGTGCAGAGAACCGGCCCCCGTGCTGACCTTGATTTGTGCTTCTCTGGGGACTAATGTTGTCCAGCATCTTTTCACGTGCTTGTTGGTCACGGACATGTCCTTCTTGGGAAAACGTTCAACTGTTTCGTCCCTTTTTATTGTGGTTCTCTCTTTTCTCGGGTTGTTGGAGCTCTTCATAGATGGTGGCTCCGTGAAGCGCTAGAGATACATGTGAGTGTCACGTGCAACTGTAGACCATTATAGGTACATATGTGATTTCACACATAATTATCTTAACAGCGTCCTCAGAGAGGGAAATGGGGAAGGTGAGCGGGTGGCTCTGACCCCTCTGAAAACTTGGGGTTTTCTTCTTGGAGCGACGGAGGTATTTGCATGCTTATTTCTCTGGTGGACCTTGGACTAATTTTGTGCTCGGTGCGAGGCAAGAGTTCATCTTCAGCGCTCTTGTGCAGCCACTGCCGAGGCAGGCGAGGGTGGACGCGCAGGGACGGGACACGGCAGGTGTGGGGTAAAGTGCACTGTCAGACGGGGAGCTGTTCCAGGGGGCAGGGACGTTAGATGTGTCAGCGTGTCTGTGACTATTTTACTTCTTTTTTTTTTTTTTTTTAAGATTTTATTTATTTGAGAGATTGAGGGAGAGCCAGAGAGAGAGAGCACAAGTGGAGGGGAGGAGCAGAGGGAGAGAGAGAAGCCGACTCCTCGCTGAGCAGGGAGCCCGATGCGGGACTCGATCCCAGGACCCTGAGACCATGACCTGAGCTGAAGGCAGACGCTCAACCAACTGAGCCACCCGGGTGTCCCCTCATCTGTGACTATTTTCAAGACACGATGGCCCTTCCTGGCTCCTGGGGACGCGGGTCTGGGGTGCTGGGATAACGAGGGCCGGCCTTGCCTGGACCCGGAGCCTGGGCTGGACAGTGGGTCGGACACTGAGCAAGTGTGTTGGTTCTTGAGGAGATTTCCAAGTGGTGGAGGAGCTGTCCTGAAGCCAGGGGACGCTGCGGGGCTGGAGCTGGGGCAGCTGCCGTGGGTTCTGCTTCTGGAACCCAGGTGTGGTCTGACAGATAGCACTCTCACGGCCGCCACAGAGTGTGCGGGGCACTTCCTGCGCACCAGGCCCAGCCGTGCTCTTTGGAAACGGTGGCTTCGGCCACCAGGCACTCTGCACGTCAGCTTCTTATCTGGGGACAACTGCAGGTTCCCGGCCTGTGGCCTCACGGAGGGATACCTTTGAGGCAGGTACGTTTTAATTTGAATTTTAACCATTCTCTGCTGTTCAGGACCTTCTGAGGACTGGGGCTGCGACTTCCGTAGTTCCTCACATTTCTGGGCCGACCCCATCCCCTCCCTCGTGGCTTGCATACCCGCCAGTTCTTTGGGCTGACCTCCTTCTCATAACGCTTTGCAAAATGTGGCCACAGTGACTGACCGACCCAGAGGCAGCACCGAGCTTCCTGAGGTCCCCCCCCGCCCCGCCAGAGATACATGATCTGGGACGGTGATACCAAACCCATAATAGCCGTCTTTCCAGCCCCTGAAAACAATTTCCTTCCCACTCCCGCCCTGGCCACTGAACCAAGACCTCTCTCTGCTTTCATTATATTACCTTTCTGGGTCAAGCAGGATGGGTCAGCCAATTATGCTGCTGAGCTCGCTGCCCCCACGGTTCAGTGCTTATTTCGGGCTCGTGCTACACGCCGCTGCGGGCTCCCGGCCCGCTGCACTTCCTCCCCTGGGACCTGGGCTGGGGCAGCCTCCGCGCTGGGAACGCTAGCGATCTGGAGGAAGGAAAAGCCTACGTGGGAAACTGCACTCAAGTTTCTGCTCACGGGCTCGTGCAAATCACATGGCCACGTCCAGCTGCCGGGGGTGGGGGGGTTCTTGGGGGCCACTTGCCTCCTGCCATCTGACCCTGTCCCCAGGAAAGGAGGAACAAGGGGCCTGTAAATAGCCCGAATTCAGTGTTCCATGGGGCAGCTCTGTCAGCACTTTACATGGTTCTAGCGAATGATCTCAAGCCTGTCTTTTCAAATATGCATTTAAAGCTGGAAGTTTTCTCTCGGCCCGACTGGGTCGTGTTCAGTAAATTTAATAGGCAATGATTTACTATCATCACCTACACCCGTTGTTTTCGCTGGGGTCACACCACGGCGGGTTTCTGATCCCGCGGTTCCTCGCTGACAAGCTGGAGTATGTCCTCTCGGTCTCTGCCTGCCATACGGTGGAGTTTGGGTATCAAAAACAGGAAAAAATAAGAGTCTTTTCTTATTTCCTCTTGTTCGGAATAACATTGATTCCCAGCGTCCTCCAAAGGCAACTGAGAACCTTGCATATTTGTTCCCGGGGTGACTGAGAAATGAAGGTTACATAAACTTAGTCCGCCCCCTGAGATGTTTTGGTGCAAGTACACACCGTGAAGGGGTGACCACAATCAAGGTAATCTCCATCACCTCACATACTGACCCTTTCCCTCCCCTTTCTGTAGTGAGAACACTTAGGATCTGGTCTCTTGAACTTTCAGGTGCACGACACAGTATCGTCAACAACTGTCCCCGTCATGTGCGTTACATCCTGGGAACTGTTGGTCCTACAGCGGGAAGCTGGTACCCCTTGGTCGACATCTCCTCCCCTACCCCTGGCCCCAGCCCCGGCCTCAGCCCCGGCCCCGGACAACCACCATTCTGTGATTTATTACTGTGAGTTCAGTGAGTGAGTAAGTGAGATTATGCAGTATTTGTCCTTCTCTGTCTGGCTCCTTTTACTCAGCATAATGTCCTCCAGCTTCATCCACATTGTCACAAATGGCAGGATTTCCTTCTTTTTAAATATTGTGTAATGGTTCATTGTATGTATAAGCTACACCTTCTTTATTCATTCATCTGTTGACAGACACTTAGGATGCTTCCATATCTTGACTATTGTGAATAATTCTACAGTGAACACGGGGGTGCAAGCATCTCTTCAAGCTAGTGATTTCATTTCCTTTCGATAAATACCCAGAAGTGGGAGTACTACATCCTAGGGTAGTTCTATTTTTGACTTTTTGAGGAACCTCCATACTGTTTTCCAGAGTGGCTGCCCCAGTTTGCATTCCCACCAGCAGGGCAAGAGGGTTCCCCTTTCTCCTCATCCTCACCAACACCTGTTGTTTCTTGCCTTTTTGATACCATACCAATATGGGGTGAAGCATATTTCATTGTGGTTTTGGTTTGCATTTCTCTGATGATGAGGGATGTTGAGCACTTTTTCATGTACTTGTTGGCCACTGTATGTTTTCTTTGGAAAAATGTCTATTTGGGCCCTTTGCCCATTTTTTAATAGAGTTATTTGTTTTTCTGCTATTGAGTTATATGAATTCCTTATATGTTTTGGATATTAACCCCTTATCAGATATATGGTTTACAAATATTTTCTCCCATCCTGTAGGTTGCATGTTGACTCTGTTGATGATTTTTTGTTTTTGTTTTTTTGCTGTGCAGAAACTTTTTAGTTTGATGTGGTCCCACTTGTTTATTTTGCTTCTGTTTTCTGTGAAAGCAATCTGTCCTGGACTTTTCTCTGCTGAGAGCTTTTTGATTTAGTCTCCTTACTGGTTATTTGTCTGTTCAGATTTTCTGATTCCTTCCTTCCTCCCTTCCTCCCTTCCTCCCTCCCTCTCTCTCTGTTTCTTTCTTTCTTTCTTTCTTTCTTTCTTTCTTTCTTTCTTTCTTTCTTTCTTTCTTTCTTTCTTTCTTTCTTTCTTTCTTTCTTTCTTTCTTTGGGAAAGCGGGCACAAGCAGGGATGGGGGGAAGGGCAGACGGAAAGAGAAAGTCTTAAGCAGGCTCCACACCCAGTGCGGAGCCTGACATGGGGCTTGATCTCACAACCCTGAGATCATGACCTGAGCCAAAATTAAGAGTCAGATGTTCAACCGACTGAGCCACCCAGGTACCCCCAGATTTTCTATTTCTTGATGATTCAGTCTTGGTCGATTGTACGTTCTAAGAATTCATCCCTTTCTTCTAGGTTATTGTTGTATGACAAGAAATATGAAAGGTTTTGTCTCCGTTTTCTGGCAAGAAGCTCCTAAAAACCTTAGAATTTCCTGAGTGATAAGAATGTTCTCTTGTCACTTATTAGGAGTCTCAAAAGAGAACACACCTGAGTATATACTGATGAGGTAACTCTGGGTGGGGCCCCTAGACAGCCCCAGGATAGGGCTATTCTCCAGAAAGATCTTGGAACTTTCAGCCTCAACCATCCACCTCTGGGAAGGGGAGGGGGTGCCCTACAGATTAGGTTCTATAAAAACTCTTGAATACCAGGACTTGATGAGATTCCAGGTTGGGGGAGGGTGATGTGCTCGTCAGTGTGGAAGCTCCTCACCCTTTCCCCATACCTTGCTCCCTGCATCTCTTCCATCTGCCTGTACCTGAGTTTATCCTTTTATAATCAACCATTAATCTAGTAGGTGACATGTTTCTGTGAGTTCTGTGGGTGGCTCCAGCAAGTCAGTCAAACCCAAGGAGGGGTTGTTGGAACCTTGGATCTCTCATTGGTCAGTTAGAAGCACAGGTGACCCCTGGGCTTGCGATTGGCATTGGCAGTTGTGGGGAGGGGGGCATTGTGGGGATTGTGCCCTTCAACTGTGAGATCTGATGCTAACCCCAGGTAGATCGTGTCAGAACAGCTTTAAGTTAACTTTGTGGGACATCCAGTCAGTGACCGCTGAAGACTGGAGGATTTTTTGGTGGCAAAAAAACACATGATGGAGGTATCCAATCTGTTGGTGTATAATTGTTCACGGTAATCTCTTATGATCTGTTGTGTTTCTGTGGGATCTGTTGTAATGTCCCCTCCTTTGCTTTGGGTTTTATTTGAGTCTAAATTAATCTAGTCAAAGTTTTGTCAACTTTTTTTTATCTTTTCAAAAGCCTAACTCAGTTTCACTGATCTTTTTAATTGTTCTTCTATAGTCTCTTTAATTTACTTCCACCCTGAGCTTTGTTTTTTCCTCCATTCTGCTAACATTGGGCTTAGTTTGTTCTTTTGTCCTCTAGTTCCTTGAAATGTAAGATTAGTTGTTTACTTGACATCTTTCTTTTTTCTTAATCTAGGTGTCTGTCGCATAACCTTCTGCCTTAGTCTGTTGGGCTACTATAGCAAAATATGACAGACTGGGCGGCTCATTAACAACAGAACTTATTTCTTATATGGTGGGGCTGGGAAGTCCAAGATCATGGTGCTGGCAGATTCAATATGGTAGCTGGTCAGAGCCCACCTCCTGGTTCATAGATGATGCCTTTCCCTGTATCCTCATGGGGTGAAAGGGGCTGGGGAGCTCTGTGGGGTCTCTTACAAGAACACTAATCCCATTCAGGAGGGCTCCACTCTGATGACCTAAGCATCTCCCAAAAGTCCCACCTATTAACACCATCATCTTTGGGAGTTAAGATTTTAATATGAATTCTGAGAGGACACAAACATTCAAACCATAGCAACTTACTTCTTTTGCTGCATCCCATATGTTTTGGTATGATGTGCTTCCATTTTCTTTTGTTTAAAGATATATTTTGATGCCCCCTTTTGATTTCTTCTTTGACTCATTGGTGGTTCAGGGGTATGTTGCTTACTTTCCACTTACATGTGAATGTTTCCATTTTCTTCCTATTACTGTCCTCTAGTTTCCTGACATTGCTGTCAGAGAAAATACTTGATACCATTTCAATCCTCCTAAGTTCAAGATTTGTTTTGTAACCTAACAAATGATCTATCCTGAAGAATGTCCCATGTCACTTGAAAAGAATGTGTGTTTGCTGCTCTATACATGTCTGTTTGGTTCATTTGCTCTAAGATATAGTTCAAGCCCAATGTTTCCTCACTGATTTTCTGTGTGAGTGATCTGTTTGTTGATGAAAGGGGGCACTGAAGTTCCCTACTATTATTGTGTCTATCAATATTTCCAGATCTGTTGGTATTTGCTATATTTAGGTGCTCTGAAGCTGGGTGGATAAATATTCATAATCATTATATCCTCTTTGTCATTAATAATGACCTTCTTTGTCTCTTGTTACCATTTTGACTTGAGTCTATTTTCTCTGGTGGAGGTAGCAGCCCCACTCTCTTGCTTTCCGTTTGCAGGGGATAATCTTTTTTCCATCCCTTACTTTCAGCCTATGTGTGACCTTGAAGCTGAAGTGAGTCCCTTGTAGGCAGCATAGAGTTGGGTCTTTTTTTTTTTTTTCTTTAAATTCAGCCACTCTATGTCTTTTGAAGAATTTAATCCATTTACATTTAAATTAATTATTAATAGGTAAGAACTTACTATTGTCATTTTGTTAATTATTTCCTGACCATTTTGGTCCTTTTGTTCCTTTCTTGCTGTCTTCCTTTGGGATTTGATAATTTTCTGTAATGATATACTTTGAACCTGTCTCTTTATCTTTTGTATATCTACTGTAAGGTTTTTTTGTGTGTGATTACCATGAGACTTACATAAAACGCCCTATAGTTATGACACTATGCATTTTGTATATTATTTGTATTAATATCTGTGCATCATTATGTGCTTATAGATTTAAGCATACTTGATGCATATCAGTCCATTTATTTGTATTTATTTATTTTTTATAAAGATTTTATTTATTCATTTGACAGAGAGACAGCGAGAGAGAGAACAAGCAGGGAGAGTGGGAGAGGGAGAAGCAGGCTTCCCGCAGAGCAGGGAGCCCGACGCAGGGCTCGATCCCAGGACCCTGGGATCATGACCTGAGCCGAAGGCAGACGCTTAACGACTGAGCCACCCAGGTGCCCCTCCATTTTTTTTAAAGATCTATTTATTTTAGAGAGAGAGAGTGAGCGAGCAGGAAGAGGCAGAGGGAGAGGGAGAATCTCAAGCAGATTCTATCCTCAGGACACTCAGCACACAGCCCAACTCAGGGCTCCATCTCATGACCCTGAGATCATGACCTGAGCTGAAGCTGAGACTCAGATGCTTAACCGACTGAGCCACCCACGTGCCATTTAAACTGTATCAGTCCATTTAAACATTGGTGTTCCCATTACCCCAAGTTTACACTGGAGACCTCTTTGAGTTTGATGTCCTGCTTCTTTTGACATGGCCTGAGGAGTCTTTGTTATCTCCTTGCTTTCTGGGATAATGAGATGTTCCAGATTCTTCTTGTTCATTTCCAATCCCATTTCTGTGGAGAACCCAGGTTCCACTTAGGTACAAGAGATGGTGGTGTTTAACAAGAACAGGCGTGGCACAAGGAGTGCTCATAGCTACCAGGTTGGCCATTTTTCTAGGTCTTTCAGTGAAATAGAAAGCCATTTTTTTAAAGATAATACCCGTCATAATTTCATATTGACATCTTTAATTCAAATTCAGCACTATCGATCGGGTTTTTAGTCAATTTCATCAATCCCACACACACAACCACATTTCTGGTCCTGACCCCTAATTATGCATTTGCTCTTCATTGAGAGAGTCACAGCTGTCTCAGAGTGATAATTCCACCATTACCACCAACAAAATGATTACTGGAAACAGCTTAAGATTTCTGTGTTTGTGTTTTTCTATGCTGAGGGCATATCACACCAGGAGATTACTGTGTTTTCAAATGACTTGAAATAACTCATCTCTATTAATACTGCCTTTTAAGAATTTTGAAAGAATGTGGTTGGAGGTTTCAAAATAACAAGGGAGGCCTCAGAGTATGATTTCCCAAGGTCCTCAGTCTGGGAAACAGCCACTGTTTTTCTTTTTCTTGACAATCCCTTATGTTTTATGCAGATTGGAACAGATAGGTTATGGGCTGGGACACGGATACAGAAGGTGAACTCCCTTCCTTAAGCCAGTGTTTGAGTTTCCTGTGGCAAGAGGCTGGTCAGACCACAGTCCTCAAATGTGGAATAAGAGTGGCAATGTCTGGTTCCCAGGCCCCGGCCACTTGACTAAGACTGAGGGATTCAGCTCTGCCTGTGGTCGAAGGGAAGGAGGGAGGCAGCAGAGGCCTGAAAGAAGGGAGGGGACAGTCTGGAGCCCCGGGACCATCCCACAGCTGCTCAGCCTCTGTTGGTCTGGCCTTGGAGACTGTCCTGTCTCAATCACATCAATGGCTGGTAAGATGTGAGGAAGAGAGTGTCCTGAGGATAGAAGAAACAGACCACAGACAGACCACAGAGGAGATGTGAGGCCAGGGTAACTGCCAGCCATATCCCCGGGGGTGGGGACGTTAGCACCCTCACCAACAAATCCATCAACCCCATCAAGTGTGGAATAGAATGAGAATGAGAACAGCAGTGACCATAGCGGTAGTAACGACCGGTGAGAGAAACGCACAAGCCTTGGGTTTCAATTTGTTGACATGATATTTTTACTGATTTGTAACATAGGATTTAAAATAAAGTAGAGTGTTTGACATGCAAAGCAGCTCCAAGAAAATTTCTTTAACCACAACCTTGTTCCCAGGGGAACACCAACACTATCATCCTCCTAAAGTGAAAATGGGATGTCAGCTGGAGCACATGCCTCTCAGTGGACCGACCAGGATGAGGTCAGGGGAGGAGGGAGATGCAGCCATAAGGTGACTTGGGCAAGGATTTGTCAGGAGACAATGAACATTAGAGTGGCTTCTCCCAAGGAACTGTCAGCCAAATCTGCCTTCTTTCTACAAGGGCGATGGACCCTGGGGTGTGATTCGGAACTTAGTAATAAAGCACAGGTCATAGCTTGGGAAAGCTGGATCAGCAGGAGTCACCTGAGGCCTGAGGTCAGAGCCTCAGATCTTGCGCTGGCAGCAGATGGGGACACAGCAGCTGGACTGGGAGCAGCCACAGGAGCCACAGCCCCCACAGCCAGAGCCACGGCCCCCACAGCCGGAGCCGCAGCCTCCGGAACAGCCACAGCAGCCCATGGTTCTGGTGGGTTGAGGGTGGAGCAGGTCAGAGGAGCAGGTGCAGAGGACAGGTGTTCAGTGTGGAGCCTCCTGCACCAGGAGCCCTTTCTATACCTGCCAGGGTCAGTTGTGATGCTGGGCACACGGCCCCTTCCTGGTCCCTGTTTGGGCCACTCCCCCAGGGAAATCGTATTTGTTTGTTTCTCATCTTAAAATAACCTCAGTGCTGTCACAGTTTTGCACTTTTTCTTTAGTCCATGATTTCCCCTCATGTGTTCCCTGACAAAGAAGAAAGCCCTCCATTTCTGTGTCAGTTGAAGGTGATGGGAACAGGGTCCCTGGCTTTGAGGCCGTGTTCATCTCTGCTACCTGTGTTGGTTTTCTGTGGCTCCAGAAAAGATGACCACAAAGTGGATGGTTTAAGACAGCAGACAGTCTGGAGGCTGGAAGTCCGAGATGGAGTCAGCAGGGTCGCGTGCTCCCTGAAGGCTCTGGGGGAGGATCCTTGCTGCCTCTTCCAGCTCCTGGGGGCTGCCGGCATCCCTGACGCTCCCTGCCTCGAGCTGGTGCCTAACTCTGTCTTCATGTGGCCTTTCTCCCTGTGTATCTGCACCTCAGCTCTCCTCCTCTCTTGTCTTACAAGGACACCAGCCATTCAATTAGGGCTTCACCTCATCCAGGACAACCTCAACTTGGTTCCACCTGCAAAGACCTGATTTCCAAATAAGGTTGTATGCTGAAGTTCCAGGAGGACACTGTTCAACCCACTGCACTGCCTCATCATGTTCCTGATGTGGTCCCTGATGCTGCCCTGGCAGTGAAAGCCTGGGGAGTGTCCATAGAATGCATAGGGGGATGGAGTCCAGGGAAGTGCTCTGGAACAGTCAGTCCCATCCTGCCTGTCATCTCTGGGAAGAATAGGACCCAGGACCAGGAAAGGAGCCAGGACTAGGAAGGGACTTGGGATCAGGACAGAATAGGACTCAGGATCAGGACAGGACCCAGGATTAGGATAGAACTCAGGATCAGGACAGGACTCAGGATTAGGACAGGACCCAGGTTCAGGACAGGACTCAGGATCAGAACAGGACTTAGGATTAGGATGGGATCCAGGACTAGAAATGGACTCAGGATTAAGATAGGACCCAGGATGGGGACAGGACTCAGGATCAGGATAGGATGACAATTAGGAAAGGACTCGGGATCAGGACGGGACCCAGAATCAGGATAAGATTCAGAATCAGAACAGTACTCAGGGGTGCCTGGGTGGCTCAGTTGGTTAGGGTCCAACTTTTAGTTTTGGCTCAGGTTATGAATGATCTCAGGGTCCTGAGATTGAGCCCCATGTTGGGCTCCCCGTTTAGCTCTGTTCCTCCTCTGCTCATGCTCTCTCTCTCTCAAATAAATAAATAAATCTTAAAAAAAATGAACAGTACTCAGGATCAGGATAGGACTCAGGAACAGGATAAGACTCAGGATCAGGACAGGACTCAGGATTAGGATAGAACTCAGGATCAGGATTGGAATCAGGATCAGAATAGGACTCAGGATCAGGACAAGACCCAGGACTAGGAAAGGACCAAGGACTCGGAAAGGACTCAGGATCAGGACAGAATTCAGGATCAGAATAGGACTTAGGATCAGGGTAGGACCCAGGACTAGGACAGGACTCAGGACTATAACAAGACTGGATCATAATAGGACTCAGGATCAAGAGAGGATTCAAGATCAGGACAGGACCCAGGATCAGGATAAGTCTCAGGATCAGGACAGAGCTCAAGATCAGAATAGGACTCAATGTCAGGATAGGACCCAGGACTAGGATAGGAGTCAGGATCAGGACAGGACTCAGGATTAGGACAGGACCCAGGATCAGGATAGGACTCAGGTAATGAGCTGGGGTTCCCCTTCTGGACTTCTAGGATCCTGGGGTGTCTGCACTCAGTTGGGCAAACTCGTTAGGAGAGGCTCCTAAAATATTGCAGCTGAACTATTAACATAGCAGTGGACCCTGTTCTTTGTAATGGGAAACTCCTCAATAAACAGCTTTTATTAAACAGCATGCATCCCTGAAATAGGTGTATTTCTGTAATAAGCATATGATTGATCCAGTCATATATTGCATATTAGCTAATTTTTTCACATTTTTGAAGCTGAAACACAAATATGTTCTAATATGCTTTTCTGTGATCCATGTTAGGGGCCACATTTGTAGACCTTAAGTACTTGTGGTTCATATACTCCTCTTTAAAATTCAAATGAGGGTCTCCTTAGATAAGTATATACATATGCACATAAACATAGAATTTTGCATAAAATTTGCAAGAATTCATATAGGACCTGATGTCCATCTGTGGTCTGTAGCTCTAGATTAGGCAGCCACTAGAAGAGGAGGCTCTAGGGTGCCTGGGTGGCTCAGGTGGTTAAGCGACGGCCTTCGGCTCAGGTCATGATCCTGGAGTCCCAGGATCGAGTCCCTCATTGGGCTCCCTGTTCAGCAGGGAGTCTACTTCTCCCTCTGACCCTCCCCCCTCTCATGCTCTCTCTCATTCTCTCTCTCAAATAAATAAATAAAATCTTAAAAAAAAAAACGAGGAGGCTCTAAGTGAGCATTTCCCCCAGATAGTCACAATGGGCTTCCCATGAAGCTTACAGGATTGGTCATACAGGTTTGCTCACCTCTCCCACAATAAGAGGAAAGCAAAGGTGCCAGGGCAATATGGTGTCAGGTGGTGAAGTGCTAAGTGATTTAGCTGAGCAAGGAAAGGTAATGTGAAGACCTGGGGCAGGGCAGCAGATGAGAATACCAACAACACAGTGATTCAGTTGGAATGAACTGATGGTGTGTGAATCGGAGGAGAGGTCACTGCTCCTGCTGGGGGAAGCCAGCTGCCATGTCACAGCCCACAGAGAGGTCCACATGGTGAAGAAGTGAAGCCAATAGCCACATGGGGCGCCATCTTGGAAATGGCTCTTCCAACCGCACTCAAGCCTTCCGATGATGCAGCCCCAGCTGATGCCTTGCTGAGAACCTCAGGAGAGATTCTGAGCCAGGACCACCCAGGAAAATTCAGAGTTTAACAGAAAAAAATGAAAACAAGGCAAGCATTCAAATAAAGATGCTAGAAAAAGCACAGAATGAAACCAAAATAATAAGAAAGAAGCAGAACAAAAATCACAGCTGAGTGACAGTGAACGCTGTGTCTTTGAAAAAATTAATAAGACAGATATCTGAAAAACTGAGCCACAGAAGAGGAAGCAAGATGCAGATAAACAAAATACAAACTGAGAAAGGTTAAATAATCCACATGTAGCAGATATTACAAAAAGGAATTTGGGGAGCAAATTTGCTGGTAATTTGAAATCTAGAAGAAATGGATACATTTCTGGAAAAAAACCATGAAAGGGTAAAATTCACATGAAAAGATACTGAAAACTTAAACAGATCAATAACTATCAAACACAGTGAAATTATCACCAGAAATCTTAAGTGCTGGAGAGCACCAGACCCAGATGGCTTTACCAATGAGTTCCAACAGCCCCTCTTCAAATGTTGAGAATGAGATGGATGGGAAGCTGAGCAAGTTCTCTCATGAAGCTATCAAAACTTTTCATTTCAAAATCAGGCAAGCACTGTAAAACAAAAGGAAAATTGTAGATCCATTTTCATTATGAATGAAAACACACAATTTCTAAATCAAATATTGGAAAAATCAGGTAGGTTATTGGAAACAGCCAGTCATAGTCAAGGAGGGCTTATTCTAAGAAGACTAAAGCACTCGCCATCAGAAAATATATCATTGTAACTCATTACCATGTGGCTCAAAGGAGAAAAGAATTCACATGATCATCTCAGCAGGTATATATAAAAAAAAGGGTCAATGAACAACTTATGACTTTTCGGCCCAGAAGTGGAGAGACAGAGAATCTTCTTTAAGAACTCGATAAAAATCTCCCTGTCCAATCCCCACGCCAAACGTGACATTTAGTGAAGAAAGTTCAGACATTCTCTTTACATTTATATATAAGATGAAGACATGGTCCATCATGACTGCGGGAAAAAGACAAATTGATGATTGGCAGATGACATGTCCATCTCCAAAGAAAAGCAACCAGAATGGACAGAGAGAAAATTGGGATAAGAGAGTTGAGCCAGGCTGCAGAATTCCTGCTCAACGCTCACAGAACAAGAGTATTCTTCATCAGGAGGTAGGAAGTGAGAGGACATTTGCACAAGAACAACAAAAGTGCCAACCACCTGGGAGTGCTCCCAGCCAAAACATGCCCTCAACAGTGTAAACCCTTCCTCGACAACAATGTAGCAATGGAAAGAAGAGTGTCATTCTCTCCAAACTAATCTGGGAAGCCAATGCAGTTCTAACAATCCCAGAAGGTTATGGGGGAATTGTTGCCAATTCTTGAATTACGTGGAAGAATCAGGTTTCACGGATCATGAGGAAGGGAGAGCCCACCCATTACCTCAGTGATAAATCAGGGCAGGGCAGAGTTGGGGCAGGCAAGGAGAACGGGGATGGCGGGCACTTGGCCCACGATAGAGAGCATCCCAAATCAGGAGACACTCTCAGTGCTTGCTATATGGTTCTGCGTTTAACCCTGCCAGCAAACCTCGGAGGTTGGTCCCAGCACTGAGCCCCTTTCCAGGTGACTAGACCCAGGCACCCCTTGGCTCTCACCAGAGCAGTGGCCACATAGGACAATGCCCACAGTGGCCGGTTCATGGACAGGCCAGTTGGGAGCACTGATGGTGTCCAAAACAAAGAGAATAAACAGAATGAGGCATGTGCTTATGCTAGCAAACTGCATATCAGAGAAAACATGGGCTGGATTTATGTAAAGAAATGTGGCTTAATTTTAAAAATGCAGTACTCAGCAAGAGGAGGGACTGACGTAGATCCGTAGCTGACCTCCGTGTCAGTTTAAAAATAAGAACATAAAAACGACACTATTTTTTTTCTGGATGGACCCACCTGCATGGATATATTTGAAGTGCATGAGCAGGTTCTTTTTTAGGGGAAAGAAGGGATATGGGAAAATCAAGAGGGGCTTCAGCCCCCAACCCTGTCAGAGAGGCAGGATGGTCACAACCAGCAACGAAGCAAACAAGAAACAATTTTCAAAGGAGTTTGTGATCCCAGCCGACTCTAATCCCCTTGCTCACTTGGAAGATAGAAGAAGAATCAGAGCCGGGAAGGAAGGTCCTGTAGTTCATAATCTACACCCAAGGATTACATTTAAGGTCTCTGCTGCAGCCATAACTTGTACAATTGCTCCATGTTAATCCTCATTTTGTGGGATTCAGCACTCACGGCTGTCTCCCCATGCTTATCCCTGCCGCCCTTCCTCCCCTGGAGTCGGTCCCAGGCCGATGGTCTCCAGTACCGTTTGATCAAGGCGCCCGGGGGGTGCTGTGGGCTCAGACATGTTTGGGCCTGCCTGCCTGTTCTTTTTTGCTTGGATGGTGCTTTGTAGAGATACACCATCCCAGGGTCATGCTTCGCTTTTATCAGGTGTTTGGAGATATCTCTCCAATATGTTTGGGCTTGGGATGCTCTGGCAGGACATCTGGAACCAGCCAGACATCGGCACCCACCCAACCCCATGCCACGGAGGGCTGGGAATTTGCTGTTTTGGCAACATTTGGGGGGTTAATCTTTGGAATCCTGTAACTTAATAATCATATGTCTTAGTCTGCAGCATTCTGCCTTCATTTTTCCCAGAACATGTCACTCCTTTTTTTTTTTTTTTTTAAGATTTGTTTTTTTACCTTAGGGAAAGGGGGGGGGGGGGGGGAAGGAGAGAGAGAGTCCCAAGCAGACCCGAGGGGCTCGATCTCACGACCCCGAGATTGTGACCCGAGACGAAATCAAGAGTCTGATCAATCGACCGAGCCGCCCAGGCGCCCCAACACGTCACTCTTTCAGATTAAACTTTCAGATCTTCCTCAGGCCATGGAGGGCTTCCTGTATTTTTAGCCTAGTTCAGCTCCACTGACCGAGGTCTTCACCATTTTTCAGGGGGCTGGATCATCATGCCCTCCGCCTCTGTCAGACCCTCTCTCCGCATTTCCACCTGCACTGGGAGCTTCTCACTGCTTCCTTTTGTGTCCACTCTTCAGTTTCTAGCCATCCCTGTGGTTCTGCGGGCTCTCAGCTTCCTCTATCCTATCTGTGATGCTCTCTGGTGCCCAGCTTATATTCTTAGGCCTCTGCTCTGCCTTCTTTTTAAAATTACTTTAAATTTATTTTAAATTCTTTATTGAAATTCAATGTAGTTAACATATAGTGTATTATTAGTTTCAAGAGTAGAATTCAGTAACTCATCAGTTGCATGTAACCCCCAGTGCTCATTCCATCACGTGCCCTCCTTAATGCCCATCACCCAGTTACCCCAGCCCCCCACCCGCCTCCCCTCCAGCAACCCTCAGTGTGTTTCCTAGAGTTAAGAGTCTCTTATGGTTTGTTTCCCTCTCTGATGTTGTCTTATTTTATTTTTCCTTCCCTTCTCCTATGTTCATCTGTTTTGTTTCTTAAATTCCACATGAGTGAGATCATATGGTCTTTGTCTTTCTCTGACTGACCTATTTTACTGAGCGTAATACCCTCTAGTTCCATCCAGATCAACACGTCTCCAAAGGCAAGGGAAACAAAAGCAAAAATGAACTATTGGGACTCCATCAAGATAAGAAGCTTCTGCACAGCAAAGGAAACAGTCAACAAAACCAAAAGGCAATCTATGGAATGGGAGAAGATATTTGCAAATGTCTTATCAGATTAAGGGCCGGTATCCAAGACCTATAAAGAACTTGTTAAACTCAACCACCCCCCACCAAAAAAAAAAATCCAGTCAAGAAATGGGCAGAAGGCATGAAAAGATATTTCTCCAAAGAAGACATACAAATGGCTACCAGACTCATGAAAACATGCTCTGGGCATCAGGGAAATCCAAGTCAAAACCTCAATGAGATACCACCTCACACCGGTCAGAAGGGCTAAAATGAACAAGTCAGGAAACGACAGATGTTGGCGGGGATGCGGAGAAAGGGGAACCTCCTACACTGTTGGTGGGAATGCAAGCTGGTGCAGCCACTCTGGAAAACAGTATGGAGGTTCCTCAAAGAGTTGAAGATAGAGCTACCCTACGACCCAGCAATTGCACTACTGGGTGTTCACCCAAAGGATCTCTTCTTCCTTTTAAAACTTATTCTGTAGTTACCGTGTCACCTGTGAACCCTATTAAAATTATTATGCATATTTTAATTTGCTACATAGCTCAACCATTTGTAGGAAACACAATTTTGTTTCCTGGACTGTGTTTAGACTGATTTGTTTATTCCCTCCCTCTTCTCTTTTCTATGGCTTGTGTGCAAGGTTATCAGGGCATCCCTCTACCTTTCTCAGGTCTGGGCAGTCCTGTCTAGACCCTCTGCCCATGTGGGAACAAAACGGGATGTTTCTTATTTTCTTTGGCCGGTGTCTGCGGGTGGGCCTGCAAGGTCTGGTGGGGGGTGGGTTCTGGGCAGATATTCTGTGCCCCCCGCTGGTGCCCAGCATCTCTGGCAGCGGGGAGAGCTTTATTAGAACAACCAGGCTCTGCCGTCACCCTGTGGTCCTAGGATGGCCCCGCCTGGGGCTCACTGCACCTGGCGGGCCGTGTAAGCTGTGCTCATGGACCTCCCCAGCTTCAGACCCAGCCCTATCAGAAGGCTGTGCTGGGATGGGTGTCCTGCCCGCACAGACAGCTGCTGTTTAAAAATTTCCTAGGGGCGCCTGGGTGGTTCAGTTGGCTAAGCCTCCGACTCTTGGTTTCAGTTCAGGTCATGATCTCAGGGTTTGGGGATTAAGCCTGCTTCCCCTCTGCCTCTCCTTCTGTCCCCCTCCTCTCACACTTTCTCTAAAATAACTAACTAACTAACTAACTAACTAACTAACTAACTAACATATCCTAACCTGAACTCCCACATGAACACCTGTGGAAAATAAACTACACTGTTTGAGGACTAGAAATTTATTTCCTTAATATATAAATAACTTCTTAAAGCAATAGAGAATTCAAAGAAAACATAATTTATAGTAGTAAAAAAAATCACCCTCACTAAAAAGAAATTAAAGCAATAAATGAGATGCCCCTTCCCAATTGTGAAATCCACAGAGACGAGAGAAATGCACGTTAACGCTCAGCACTGCAGCTGTTCCTGGTAACAGCCAGGACCTGGGAGCAGTGTGAGTCCCGAAGAAGCCGAAAGGCAAAATTAGCCAGTGTTCCCCTGTGTGCTAAGACGGGGTAAGGCTGTAAAGTCTTCTCTTCAGTTAAGCCTCTTTCATGACATGGATAAAAGTTCAGCAACAATACCTGAAAACCAGGTTTACATAGAGATTCTAATTTAAAAGGAGATATAGCTGTCTGGGGGAAAGGTAAGATGGGGAGAAATTAATCAGAATGTTACCATGGATGGGATTTATTGGTTATTTTAACATCTTCCCTTGTATTTTGAGTTTCTTTTTTTTTGCACAACCATCTTATATTTTAGGAGTTCGAAGTAATATAAAAGTGTAAGTGTTATTAATCATGTTTGAGAGACTGTGGTCAATTCAGTGGAAGGTGTTTTTGTTGGGGGAAGCGGGTCTTCTCAAAACCCATCCTCGGCAGGTCATCTGGGGAAAGCAGAGAAGACAGGTGATCAGGATAATTACAGGGTCCAACAATGAGGAAGTGGCAAATGAAAACCTGAAGTCCAGCAAACAAGTAAGCACATTCCAGGAAGTGGTGTAAACAGCCACAGTGAAGCGAGCAGGTGCTCAAAGGCACCTTGGGCAGGTGCATAAAGGGCTCCCGGCCCAGGAGGCTCCACACCTGAACACCTGTCCTCCGCACCTGCTCCTCTGACCTGCTCCACCCTCAACCCACCAGAACCATGGGCTGCTGTGGCTGTTCCGGAGGCTGCGGCTCTGGCTGTGGGGGCTGTGGCTCCTGTGGGGGCTCCCAGTCCAGCTGCTGAGTCCCCGTTTGCTGTCAGTACAAGATCTGAGGCTCCGGACACCAACCTCAAGTGGCCTGTGCTGACGCAGGGGCCTGGGCTGCCCAGCCCACTGCTCTGGGACTCTTTGACTTTGACTCTCCATGACTTCACACTCTGACTTCCTCATCTGCACCCTCCCCCCACTTGGGCAACATATTCTCACGGTGGACAGGACCCTGGGACCCCCTTCTCACCGACAGGGCCCTCTTCCTGGCTCATCTCCCTCCTCCCTCCTGGACCTTCCCTCTCTGCCCCTCCCCTGCCTGAAGACCCAAACTGGCCCACAGAGGCCCGCGAGGCAGCTCGGGCTCCTGGGACCCTGAGAGCTGCCCCTCCTCTGTGGAGATGGAATGACCCTCTGGCTCCCTGTATATCAAAACCTGATCCCTAGTCTTCCAAGTAAACAGTCGATAAGCACAAAGCTCAGGCCCTCCCTTCCTCTCTGTAACTCCCCAAAGCATCCTTTCCCGGGCCCATCCCCGGGCCTGTTCCATTTCTCATGCCCTGACCTCCTTCATACACTAAATCTGACATTTATGGGTTTCTGCCCTCTGCCCCCATGGCGTCAGGCTCTGAGGGTCAAGTGTGGAATAGAGCCTCATGGTCTGGAGTGCGAGGCGGAGGTGGGACGGTGGGTTGGCAGCAGCGGAGGTGGTGGTGGCCACGGTAGGGCCGTGGCAGGGTGGAGGGGTCTTTGGTAGAAGAATAGAGTCGGGTTCAGGGAGGGCTGGTGGTGTTTCTGCAAAAGAGGAGCCTCCGGGAGCCCCTGGTGCTCAGAGGAAGCCAGATAGAAGTTGCTAAAGAGTTGGAGTTTTACCCTAAACGTAGCGGGGGGCGCCTCAGAAAGACCCGGGAAGGAAGGACAGGACATTAACAAGCTTGTCTAAACCCTGACATGAGGTCATAGCAGAGTGGGGTGGGCCCTGATCCACTATGACTGGGTCCTTAGGAGAAGAGGAAACGCACGCAGACGCGGGAACCGGGCGGCCGAGGTGGGGTGAGGCTGCCGCCGGCAGCCCATCAGTGGCTTGGGGCGGCCGGGACAGACCCTCCCTTGCAGACTTAGAGAATCAGCCCCTTTGCACAATAACCCATCATGGCAAGGAAGGATCGTACTAAGCAGTATTGACAAATCTGTTAAAACACTTCAGCACATCGACAGCAGAGGTAAAAAAAGGGACCATTTCCACATTCCTGAGAAGGTATTTATCAGAGTCACTGGTACTGGATGAGTAACAACACGACAGCAGTCGATAGAAGATCCGTCAATACGATGGAGACGCATGTACGCGCCCATTCTCCGTTTTGCGGAGAATACGCACAGCTGCGTCTGCAGCACCTCGCCTCTCCCCGCCGGGCGTCTCCGGGAGAGAGAGCTCAGCTCAGCGCTCGGGGCTCCTCGCTCACAGGCTTCTCTCCCTGCCCCCGGGGGCCCTGGCCTCCTCTTGCTGAGCCTCCCCTGGGCCCCGGAGCTCTGCTTGAACCAAACCAGACATACCCACGTCTGCCCCTTCCTCGGCTGAGAAGAGAGAGGTCAGCAAATTCTGGGCAGAAAACCGGAATACAAGCAATTGTCTTGTCTGTCCAGGGTGTGGCTCCCTTAGCTCACAGATGCAGGACGTCGTGGTTCCATATTTGAAAGGCACTAGATACAGACTCTCTGGGTGGTCACATTGTCTTATAGACACAAGAAACATTTATAAGAATGTAAAGAAGAGCTTGCGGCTAGATGCACCTTTGCTTCATCATTGCTCCAAAGTTGGAACCAGCGCGTGCTTGCCTCCTGTGGCTTCTGCCTTCCCCCAACTTGGTGCACGCTCCGGGAGGGCCAGGGCTCCAGCTTCTGGGGCCGTCACGGCAGTGAGCCCCCCCTCTCCACTCCGCACACGGCAGCCAGCACGGACCCCCTGCCTTTTCCATGTCTCTGTCTACGCACGTGAATGCACGCACTTCAGCTCGCCGATGTGCGTGTGAGGTGGGACCCCTGCACTCGCTCCAGGGCTCCTGATCTGAAATATGCGGCTTTTTTTCCATCCTGCTGTCTCTCCTGTCTCCCCGAAGATTAACCCGGGCAGCAGGGTCTCTGTCGTTCTGGTCACTGCTCTGGGTCAAAGCGGTGCCTTGCGCATAGTTGATATTTGGTCAATATTTGCGGAAGGAGTGCATGGATGGCATGACCCTGGCCTGCTGTGGACAGGGGTTTCGGTGCCCAACCTTTGCTTCTGGGGTGCAAGACGGGAGGACCGCCGGACGTGGAGGGGCCAGCAGGGGGCGCTGCTGACCAGGCGATGGCGGTGGAGTCTGCTGTGCGGGGAGGTTCCCAGGCAGAGTTCCAGCCCGGACCTTGGTGACAACATTGGTGTGGCAGTCTCAAAGGGACTCCCTCCCCCCCTCCCTCGCCCCTTCTGCTCTCCCCCCTCATTCTAGTGCTCACACCGTCCACCCCAGCGCAGGTAGATGTCCCCAGCGGCAGCCTTCCTGACACCACCTCAGCCAGCAGGGCCCTCCACCTTCCCCGAGAAGCGGTGACTCCTCTGAGTGTACATCCTGGGCCCCACAGAACCCTCCACCCCCTCATCTCCTCATCCCCTTCACCCCCTCGCCCCCCAAAGGGATGAGGGGAAACAGGGGCTGGGAACATCCCTGAGAGCCCCCCTGCAAGGCTGCCCCCAAGTCCAGGTTGGGTTCTCGGGAACACTAGGATCCACTCCTTCCCCCGAGGTTTCAGGACTCACTCTTGAAACGTCTCTCCAAGAGTTTTGTTCAACCTCCTTTCGCACATCTGCTTCTCTTGCTCTGATGTTGATCTACTCACTGCCCCAGGGCCTTTGCAAGCAATACAACCGCCGTGTCCTGACCTCACCCTCAGCGGCTGAGGGAGGGGTCTTCCTTATGCTGCAGGACATCAGGTCCCCATGGGACCCCGGGCTCCTCCTTGTCAATCCCCATTGCCGAGACAGTTCCTGAAGTTTCTTCCCCTCCAGTGACTGAGGCCGAAATGCCGATCATAGGGCCATTGTGAGGTCAGGCACTGTCCAAGCCCTGGGGGCTGCCAAATGCAGGTTAGAGCAGTTGTGGGGTGAGCCCCCCCCCCCCGCCTGCAGGGGCCAGGGGAGGTGCAGCTGTCCCGGGCCTCGGGTGGCTCGGCGGTGATCTCCAGAGGGGAACCAAGGGGGCACCTGCACTTTGGAGCCAGGAGATGACATCTGCTCTGACCCCATCTGTCCCGGTTACCAAGAGCATCCCCGTTGGGCCCCTCCTGGTCCCCTGCACATGATCCCAGGGGCACCTGATCCCCCGAGGCTGGCCCTGGGGGTGGGGAGGTGCCAGCAGCCCAGCCCCCTCCCGAGGGGTGAGACACCGCTGGGACGTGGAAGGCCAGACACCACCTCCTACCCCCTGCTTGTGGATGAGGCCCATCCCAAGTGCTCCTCTTCCAGGTCCCCCAGGCCAACAAGGGAGACTCCCTAGGGTCAGGGACCTGCCAGTGGGGGCGTAGGCTTTCCCAGGTACGAAGCCGTCAGCCACATTCTGCTCCTCTCCCTGGGGCCCTGGGCCTCCTCCGTGTGATCCCCTACTTAGCAGGGGGCCAAGCCCCCAGGTGGCTTACGTCGGCTAGTTTTCATTTCTGAAGCAATTGTTTATCTCAAACCTCGCTTGTATTATATTTTAGTCGTAAATTTGGGATTTTTTTATTTTTAGCAGATTAAGTATATTTACTTTTATTTTTCTAAAAGTTCCAAAACCTCATGAACTTCTGTGTCTGATTCTCCCTCCCTTTCTTCCTTTCTTTTTCTTCTGATGCTCAGAAAAGCCCTTTAAAACCCTGATATTTCAGGGTATGTGGGTGTTGTCGCTGGGAGCTCCTATGCAACTGGGATATGTTTGTGGGGATACTGGAGATGTGGGCATGAAGTCAGGTCTTATAGGAATCAGTTGCCTTTGTTTTAGCCGGGGAGCTCGGAGGTACCATGAAATTGTGGAATCTGAAACCAAATTCTTGGCCAGAATTTTTGAGCCACACAGATATTTAAATTCCATCTTCAAGTTCCTATATGGGTTACACTCATGTTCCTTTTATGCTACACCCAGATACACACGGGACCCCTCAACTCCCTTGCCTTTGGACACCTTACTTTACGGTTCAGGCTTTCAGAGAAGCTGTTCCCTCTGGGGACACGTGTTCACATGGAGATTCCGCTGTGGCGTCCTGTCCTGTGGTCACTTGTCCTGTACCGTGACTTGGCCCCTGAAACCAGTGCACCCGGTCACTAGAACTGGCTGGTGTCCCCTAGGCTTCCCTGGCTTCCCTGCATACTTGGTATGAGTTTGTTAAAGCTGCCAAAGTGAAGTACCACAGACTCTGTGACCGAAACCATGGAAATGTATTGTCCCTGTTCGGGAGGTTGGAGGTCCACGATCAAAGTGTCTGCAGGTTCCTTCTGAGGCTGGGAGGGAGAATCTGCTCCATGCCCCTCTCCTCGTTTCTGCTGGTTGACTGGTGATCTCTGGGGCTCTTGACTTGTAGAGACATCACCCCAAATTCTGTTTGTATCTTCACATGGTGGTCTCTTTGTGCATACATCTCCTTAACTTTTTCTCTTTTTATAAGGACACCAATCTTACCGAATTAGGTCCTACCCTAATGACCTCATTTTAACTGGATTAGTTCTGGAAAGACCTTATGTCCAAATAAGGTAGCATTCTGAGGTACTGGAGCTGAGGATTTCCACATGGTTTCTTGGTAGGGAGGGCACAGTTCAACCCATTACAACCTACAACAATGCAATCTTTTTTTTTTTTTTTTTTTGCACATCACTCCCTTACTATACTGAACTGGAAAAAAAGATTTACTACCGTTACACTCAAAATGAGTACTGGGCCCGAGACGCAGGGCCAAACAATTAGAGCATGATCAGAAACAGAAACAATGAAAGACACACGAGCACGGTTGGGAGGTGTTTCACTGCCAGAAGAGCGGTAAGGCAGGGGAGGGGTTCTAAAACACACGGCGGGAAGAACTCCTAGGCCTTGAAGTCAAGGAGCTCACCCCACGTTGGTGTGAGGAAAGGCTTAGTTTTGGATGATCACATGTGAATATTTGATATTTCAATACCACTAGAGATCCCAGAAGGTTTTTTGTGTTATTATCTATATGTATTTATTTGTAAAAGTAAATGCAACGCATAAGCATTCAGGTTGGTCCCAGTCTTCTGGGGCCAGCTCTTCCCGGGTCTGAGGAGCAATGATTGTTGTAATCACCATGCAGGTCACATTCATCTTCCTCTGGAATGACTGGAGCTCCCCAGACGAGTCACCTGATGAGAATAGGACAGGACTCTCTCCTGCGAACACAAATAGTCTCTCTTGCTTCTCACTGGTCACACCTTAGCATAGCTCCTCCCTATCCCCACCTCAGCAGGTGCTTAGAAATAAACAAAGTAGCAAAGACCACCGCCTGGGTAAGAGTGTCCCTCAGCTTGGACTGAGGACCTGTGTCCCAGAAGTGCCATTCTGACTAGATTATAGGAAGGGAATGGGTGCCAGAGACAAAATGGCTAATGGAATTAGGAGCCACCGGTTCCTATCTGCAGCTAAAACTGAAGAGGCCCACAGATGTGGTCAGTTTGACAGGTGCAGAGAAGGGGATGGGCGGGGGGGTGGGGGCATTCTTGGGAAAGTAGTCAGCCCGCTTGCCTTCACTTGTTGGCCTTGCCCTGGTGGTCACAGCTTCTCTGTCTTTACCCACAGCCTCTTCATCCCCCCAGAACTGCACAGGCTTGATGAGCATCAAGTTCTTGTCCAATTCACGGTCCATGGGAATTCCAGTCGGCAGGCTCAGCACCATACCAGTCTCTTCAGAAAGACCCTCCAGATGCTTGACAACGCCCTGCCATCTGTTTCAATCAGCACCCCTTTCCCCTCCTTGATCCGGGAAATGATTTCTTCATTCCAAAAAGGCACTCTGGTAATCATGCCCTTCAGACGCTCACAGGAGGGCAGCTGACCTTCGGTGAGGTCTGCATCCCTGAAATCCTTACTGATGTTGTTCTAGAAGGGATGGTTAGGCTCCATCGGAGGTGGTGGGGCATCACACGAGCACCTCCAGATCTCTACCTGGGCCTTGCTGTGCTTGGCAGCAGTTTCTGCTTTATCGCGGCCAGTCCGAACCCCATAGTGCTGCTCCTCGAGGCGCCAGGTCCTCACTGTTGGCAGCCACATTTGGTCAGGGGCATCCAGCACTGTCCAGAGAATCCGAATTGCTCTCCTCTGCACTGAAGTGAAGCTGGTGTCAAACTCACAGCCAGCACCTCGCAGCACCTGCCCACCACACTTTACCTTCTCGTGCCAGGCCGGGTTCAGATTGGCATCATTCTAGCCAGTGAAGCGGATTTCCAGGTCCCAAGAGCCGAGATTCCAGAGTCGTTGTTTAGCCTCAGCTGCGCCTGGCTCCCATGCACTTGCTCACCCCAATTTTTTAATGGATTTTGGCATCTGATGATCTTATTTTCTTGCCAGGCCAACTATGCTTGGGAAAAATTTGTAGTGTAATCAAGAAAAAAAGAGAGAAAAGCAATTTTCCAATATAAGGAATGAAAAAGGAGACATCATTATAGAACCTACAACTATCAGAAAGATTATAAAAGGATTTGGCAATTTCTATAAATGGATAAACTCCTTTAAAACTATAATTTATATAGTCAATGAAGAAGAAATAGGAAATCTAAATAGTTCTGTCAGTTAAGTCAATTAAATCCATTATCAGAATCTTCCCACAGAATGCAAGCTGGTGCAGCCACTCTGGAAAACAGTATGGAGGTTCCTCAAAAAGTTGAAAATAGAGCTACCATATGATCCAGCAATTGCACTACTGGGTATTTACCCCAAAGATACAAAAGTAGGGATCTGAAAGGGTACGTGCACCCCGATGTTTATAGCAGCAATGTCCACAATAGCCAAACTGTGGAAAGAGCCAAGATGTCCATCGACAGATGAATGGATAAAGAAGATGTGGTATATATATACAATGGAATATTATGCAGCCATCAAAAGGAATGAGATCTTGCCATTTGCAACGACGTGGATGGAACTGGAGGGTATTATGTTGAGTGAAATAAGTCAAATAGAGAAAGACATGTATCATATGACCTCACTGATATGAGGAATTCTTAATCGCAGGAAACAAACTGAGGGTTGCTGGAGTGGGGGGTGGGGTGGGAGGGATGGGGTTACTGGGTGATAGACACTGGGGAGGGTATGTGCTCTGGTAAGCGCTGTGAATTGTGCAAGACTGTTGAATCTCAGATCTGTACCTCTGAAACAAATAATGCAATATATGTTAAGAAAAAAAAGAAGAAGAAGAAGAAGAAGAAGGTAGCAGGAGGAGAAGAATGAAGGGGGGGAAATCGGAGGGGTAGACGAACCATGAGAGACAATGGACTCTGAAAAACAAACTGAGGGTTCTAGAGGGGAGGGGGGTAGGAGGATGGGTTAGCCTGGTGATGGGTATTGAGGAGGGCACATTCTGCATGGAGCACTGGGTGTTATGCACAAACAATGAATGATGGAACACTACATCGAAAACTAATGATGTAATGTATGGGGATAATACAAGAATAAAAAAAAAAAAAAAAAAAGAAACTTCCCAAAAAAAAAAAACCCAACCCTGATTGTTTTAGTGGGTAAAAAAAAAAAAAAAAAAAAAAAAAAAAAAAAAAAAAGAAGGTCAAGAGTACTAAATTTACATGTATTTTTCTGGAGAATAGACAAAGTAAAAGACATGATCTTTTATGATCCCTCGAACCTTCAAGGCCATTTCAAGAAAGAAATATTTAAAACCAACTTCTGTTATGAACACAGATGCAAAAATACTTAACAAATTATTAGCTAATAAATATAACAACATTTGAAAAGATAAGATATTATGATCAAGTGGAATTGATTCCAAGTTTGTGAGTAGAGTTTAACATTAAAGCATCAAGATGAGGATTTGCTGTGGGGGCTGTTCTAAGCACCGTGTGTTTAGAGGCACTCTTGGCTTCTATCCGCTAGATGCCAGGAGCATCACACACTCCAAGTCATGACAACTGCAAGTGTCTCCACATAGTGCCAAATGTCCTTGTGGGACAAAATTGCTCCCAGTTGGAAACCAAAGCATAATAAAAATTTTAGAATCTATGGCTAGAAGTAAATAATCCTATCTGATTTTTTAAATCTACAAAATTAAAATAATGTTGAAATGGTAAACATTTTGTCCTAAAAACATGAAGAAGACCTGGATGTGCCTGATACTGGGTCGGTTAAATGTTGAATTATACAACCCAGTCAGTTCAGTAGACAAGGAAAAGAAATAACACTATAAATATTGGAAAAGAGGAAATAAAACTGCTATAGTTAATAACATAATTTTTAATGTATAAAGTTCAAATAAATCTATTATAACTAAAAAGTTAATATAGCAAGATAGAGGGATACAGGATCCATAAAAAAATTAATCATGTTTTGATGACAAGCAACAATCTCTTAAAAATAAAATTTAAAACAGATCAAATAAAATTTTAAATTTTAAAACATTAAAAAAATCAATTACCTAGGTATAAAACCAAAGGAAGAACTAATGAAAATTGAACGTATTTTTGAGGGAAATTAAAGATCTAAGTGAATAAAGGCAAATACTATATTTATGGATTTGAAAAGTCACATTTATAAAGATGTCAATTCTTCCAAAACTTATATGTGGAATCCATGTCATTTGTATCAAAATCCCAGAAAGTTAACTTTGCTTATGTTGATAAGCTGATTCCAAAATGTATACAGAGACTCAAAAGACCAAGAAAAGCCGTAACGGTCTTGAAGAACAAAGCTGGTTTACTTTAGCAGATAGCAAACTTAGTAGGAAGGGAGAGTATCTAAGAGAATGTGGCCATGAGGGAAGGTAGACCAGATGACTACTGGAGCAGCCCACGTGGCAGCTCTGGCATAACAGACACCTTCCACAGAGACACTAGCTACATGAGTCTACTGAGCATTTGAAATGTGACTAATGGGTCTGAGGAAATGAATTTTATGTCTAATTAATTTATAGTTAATTCAAATGTAAATAGCCACACGTGGCTAGAGTATTGGACAGCACACAGTGTCCAGTACTTGTCCTACATATTGTATGACAACTTATTTATATCCAAGGTGATGCTTTAGTGCAGCGTGCAATAAATGGTTTGTGATAGACTATCCAGATTTAAAAAAGGTAGCTTGACCCTTACCTTACATCATACACAGAAGTAGTTCCAGATGCATTGCATTTCTAGGTGTGAAAGATCAAAAATAATAAAACTTTCATAGGAAACCTAGAGCAATTTTATGATGTTCCATGTTCTCTTAAAGGGTGAGATATAATAGTTTGGGACATTTAATTTTAAGAAATCTGTCATCAAAAAGAAACCTTTGAGGAAATGAAAAGGCAAGCAGAAGAGCTGGAGAAGATACTGAAGAAGCATATATTTGATGAAGAACTAGTATCAGGATCTTGTGAATAATTTAAATATAATAATCATAATAATGACTCTCACAAATAATTTTTAAAAGACACATAATCCAATAGAAAAATGAACAAATGATTTGAATAGACATTTCACAAAGAAAATAGCCAAATGGCTAAACATAGTAAAAATTGCTCAGATTCGTGAGTCATCAGGAAAATACAGAATTAGTCACAATGTGCTACTACCACATGGTGGTAAGGATGTGTGTCAGCTGGGGCTCTTGTGCATTGTTGGAAGAAGCAGAACTTGGCACAATCACTTTTGTTTTAAGACTTTATTTATTTATTTGAAAGAGAGAGAGAGAGCACGAGCCAGGGGGAGGGGCAGAGGGAGAAGGGAACTTTGTGCTGAGCAGCATTATGTTATTATAGTTAATAACATAATTTTTAATGTATAAAGTTCAAATAAATCTATTATAACTAAAAAGTTAATATAGCAAGATAGAGGGATACAGGATCCATAAAAAAATTAATCATGTTTTGATGACAAGCAACAATCTCTTAAAAATAAAATTTAAAACAGATCAAATAAAATTTGATCAAGCCCCAACTAGGGGCTTGATCCCAGGACCCTGGGATTATGGCCTGAGCCGAGGGAAGATGCCCCAGCACAATCACTTTTGAAAGCGATTTCCTTATGATTCAGCAAATCCACTTTGGTTATATACCCAACAGAAATGAATGCTAATGTCAACCAAAAAACCATGCAAAAATATTTAAAGCCACTGTATTCTTAATACTCAGAACTGAAAACAACTCACATGTCCATGAACTACAGAGCAGATAAGTAAATTGAGATGTATTTGTGCAATGGAACTCTACATGTCAAGGAAAAGAAAGAACTGCCACATATAACAGTAGGGACAAATTTCACAGACCTAAATGTTGAACCAATTAGCCAGTCACAAAAGAGTGTATCCTGTATGAGTCCACACTTATAATTGTCAAAAGAAAGAACATTAATCTGTGGTGATACAGGCGAGAATAGTGTTAGGTCTGAAAGTTTTATGTGGGAGGAAACAGGTGGGAGCCTTACACACATAGGTAATTTCAGCAGAGCTATGCAATTATAAGAAAGAATAAAATCAAAACTCTAGAAATTGAAAACATAGTAAAAGAAATAAAAATGCCTCCAAAGGGCTCCAACTGAAATACAAAGAGTAAAAAAGAAAACCAACGCATCCAGGAGCTGTATGACAATACCAAATAACATAACATACGTGTAATTAGAATCTCAGGCATTAAAAAAAGAAAAGAAAAAGAGAAGGCAGAAGAAATATTTCAAGAAATAATGGCTGAGAATTTTCCAAAATCAATGATAGCTACCACACCAATTCAGAGAATACCAATCATGGTAAATACCCAAACACACACACACTGAGGCAAATTGTATTTAAATTGTGGAAGCCAGAGACAACGGGAAAATCTTGAAGACTGCCAGAGCATAAGAACCACATCACCTGCAGGGCAACAAGGATGAGAATTACAGCAGGCTTCTCATCAGAAACCACATAAGAAAGATAATGGGGTGACATTTTTAAAGTGTTAGCAGAAAATAACAGTCAACCCAGAATCTATATTCAATAAATCTATCTTTCAAAAGTAAAGGAGAGATAAAGACTTTCCTAAACAGATAGAAATAGAGAGACTTTATTTCCAGCAGGCCTACCCTATAAGAAATATTTAAGGAAGTTCTTCAGGTGGAGGAAATGTGATATAGGTCAGAGACTTGGGTCTACAAATAGAAGAATGTTGGAAGTGGACAAAATGAAGGTAAAATATTATCTTTATTTTTAATTGCTCTACAAGATAACTAGCTGTTTAAAACAATAATACTAACAATGAACTGTATGATTACAACTTATGTAAAAATGGGGTGTATGACAACCACCACAATAGGTATAGGAGGGAGGATCTGAGAACATAAGGTCCTTACTGCATACATGAAGCAGTATAATATTACTTACTGGTGGACTTAGATTATTTTAAAGTGTATATTGTAAACCCTAGGGCAAACTCTAAAAAATGTTTTTAAAAAAGAGATATAAATAAGTCAATAGAAGACATGTAATGGAATAATAAAAGAAATGCTGAATTAAATATAAAGAAGACAGAAAAAGAAGAAAAAAGAAACAAAGAGCAAACATGAAAAATATAAAAGAGCTACCAAAATAACAGAGTTTGATCTATGTCAATAATCACTATAAACGTGAATGTTCTAAACACAACAGTTAAAGACAGAGATTGTCAGATTGGATAAAGAGGCAATACCCAAGTATACGCTTTCTGTAAGAAACCCACTTTAATATCACAACTTCGCTGGGTCAACAGTAAAGGGATGGAGAAAGATTGGCCATAAAAACATTCAGAGGGATGTTACACAATAATAAAGGGGTCCATTCACCAAGAAAACAAAATGATAATAAACACTATGCACATAATAACAGAGCTCCAAAACACAAGAGGCAAAAGTTGATTTGAAAGATACATCCTCGATTATAGCTCGAGTCTTCAACACTCCTGTCAGTACTTGATAGAGCAAGTGGGCGGAGGTCAGTAGGAACATGGAAGACCTGACCACACTATCAGCAACTTGACCTAATGACATTTTTAGACTATTTCTCCCAACAATAGAGAAAACTTATTCTCTTTTTAATGGTTTTTAAAACTTGAAGTCTAATTAGCACACAATGTTAACACTGGTTTCAGGTGTACAACACAATGATTCGACAAATGTATGTGCTGTGCTGTGTTCACCACAAGTACAATACCATTGACTGTATTCCCTGTGCTGTACCTTTCATCCCCGTGACTCATTCCCCCCAAAACTGGAAGCCCGTACCCCCAACCCCCTTCACCCATTTTGCCCATCTCCCCTTCCCACCCGGCACCCACCAGTTTGTTCTCTGTATTTATGGTCTGCTTCAGCTTTTTTTGTTTGTTTGTTGAGAAAACTCATTCTTTTCAAGCACACATAGACCATTTGCCAAGATAGATCGTCTTCTGGGCCATAAAACAAACCTTAACAGATTTAAAAGAATAGAAATCGTATGAAGTATGTGTTGAGCAAAGTGGCGTCTGTTGCCTGTCACCGGGAGGAGACGTCTAAGCACTTCTGTCCTCTGCCCTTCCATATTGGAGTTGCCAAGAAAAACACACGGCATTCACGTGCTGGATGGGACAATACTCTACTCACAGGAAGAAAAGACAGAGCGAGGTCAGTTTCAACAGTGACTGTTGGTCCCCCATGGCCAGCTGGTCCCTCCTGGCAGCTGACGTGGGGCCATTGGCTTGCATGCACCTCTCTTGTGCCACAGCAGAAAGATCCTGTCCTCTCTTCCCACTGGGGACAGATAGAGCATTGGGTTTGGCCAGGCACCACCAGACACACATGCTTAAGCAGAACCAAGGAGCGCACAGTGAGTCTGAAACAGGGAAAGATATTCCCACCCAAGGTGACAAGGCCAGCACGAGCTGTGTGGCTCCTTACCTCCTGGGGAAGACATCCTCCAGGCCATGGCCCATCCTCATGTGACCAAGCGGGGGTCTAAAGACTGCCTCCCCCAAAAGTAGCAGAATTAACCTTGAAATGAGTAACACGAAGATCTCCCCAGCTATTTGGAAATCAAACCAGACATCTCTAAATAGCCCAAGTGTCAAAGAGGGAGTCTCAATGGAAATTTAAACATATTTTGAACGTAAGTGAAAATGAATATACAGCATAGCAAAGTCTGTGGAATGCAGCAAAAGCAGTGCTTAGTGGGGGTCTTACAGCCCTGAGGGCTTAGAAGAGGAGAGAAAGGTCCCTAATCAGTAAGTGAACAGGTACCCCAGGCAACCAGAGAAAAGAGAGTGCTTGATGAAAGCAAGCACAAGTTTTAGGAAGGAAGTGATAAAGCCAAGGAAATTGGAAAGAGAGAGAGAGTATCAGTGAAACGAGAAGCTGGCTCTGTGGGAGTCCAGCAAAACTTCTTCTTTTAAAGATTTTGTTTATTGATTTGACAGAGAGAGAGAGAGAGAGAGAGAGAGCGTGCGTGAGCACAAGCAGGGGGAGGGACAGAGGGAGTAGCAGACTCCCCACTAAGCAGGGAGCCCGACATGGGACTCGATCCCAGGGCCCTGAGACCATGACCTGAGCCGAAGGCAGACGCTTAACAACTGAGCCACCCAGCCACCCCTATAGCCCTCAGTCTTGTCCAGGTTCACCCATCCAGTGGATCTGGCTCTGGGCAGGTGAGGTCTTCGACTGAGGAAAGACTCCTTGGCCCGCTGGTGCTCCCGTCGGGGGCCTCACTGCCATCTGCCTGCGTGTCATGGGTCTCGGCCTGTGGTTAGTGATGCTGGGATGCCCAGGCCCTCCCCTGGGTCCGTACTACTGGTGGTGGGCCGCCAGACGCATTTCCCCACAGGGGCCAACGTCGTGGCTGGACGGGCCCTGGTGGTCCTTCCTGTGATGACAGGACACACTTCAGCAAGAACCATCAGGGGGCTCTGAGGAAGCTTTATTACTCACAGGTCCTGGGGGGCATATGCACAGCTGGGGCCGCACAGCAAGGTCGCAGGGAGAGAGGGAGGCAGCGTGGACCCCGGTCTCTAACTTTTGGGGGTTGGGGTGGGGGCTGGGGTTTCACGGGTTCACTCTTTATTGGTGAACTTAAGGCATGAGAGTGGAAATTGGGTGCAGGAAGGGAATGGCTTCCAGGGTTTCCAGGGCTTTCTCGAGCGGAATTTCACGGGTAGGTGGCCTGGCCCCTTATCTCGGCCACATAGCTGGCAATGTGGTTACTGGAGGATGGGTGTCTTTGAAGTGGCCGTCAGAGCTCAGGGCCAGGCTCCCCTGGGTTCCCCCCTGCCCCAGGCTCTGGTTCCAGAAGGAAGCTGGGATGACTCAGGGATGCCAGCCAGCGGCCCCGCTCGGGCTGTCTCCATGGGGGTCGTCCCCCCTCGTGGCTGCAGCACGGCCGGAAGCGGGTCTGGCAGCATCTGGGGGGGACCACCCGCTCAGAGTCCTCACTGTCTCTGACAGCCTGTTCCCAGTCTCTCTGCACTTACAAGCTTGCATTTCAGAGATTCCACAGGGAGTTTCAAAGGCTACGGCTCTACTTATCACATCCAAAGGATGTCTTGTTAACTCCTCGCACATTGAAATGCCAAAATCTGGCTGGTTTGATATTAAGGAAAGTGGATGATTAGTCAAGCGATAGCTCAGACAGTAGATGTCTGTCCTTAATCACAGTTGATTGATCATTGATTTTGAAGCAATATTCCAGTATTGGCAAATGATAGCCCGAAGGAGGGGGAGCTCTGTGTTTCTGCGTATAGAGTGCAGATTCAGCGAGCACGTCAGTGGCAACATCACCCTCCTACCAAAGAGTTGCCATTTCCTACAGTATTCTTAAGCGTGGGGAAGGGATTTCACGATATGCTGTTCTTTTTTTTTTTTTTAAAGATTTTATTTATTTATTCATTAGAGACAGAGAGAGAGAGAGGCAGAGGGAGAAGCAGGCTCCCAAGGAGCAGGGAGCCCGATGCGGGACTCGATCCCAGGACCCTGGGATCATGACCTGAGCCGAAGGCAGACACTTAACCATCTGAGCCCCCCAGGCGCCCCACGATATGCTGTTCTAACGCATTCCTCCCACCCACTTCCCGCCTGGGGCCCGAGCAGTGGTTCGTCCGCCTTTGAGACCCCGGCCCCCGTGCCTAGGATCTCACAGCAGCTTTCTGAAGCTCAGGGGCACGTTGGCCTGACTTTTCAGCAGCCTTCTGCACAGAGCGGCAAAGGCCGAAAGACCTCTCGCTAAAGGGACCTTGGCATCTTTATATGACATTATGTTTGAAACTTTGTATCTTCAAACATGTTAATCTTGCTTGGAAATCTGTACAGTCCAGCTCATGCTGAGAACCAGTCTCTGCCACCGCCCTGCTTACAGACCAGACCCGCTGTCCCTCAGGCGGTGGGGGGGGGGGGGGGGGCGGCGGGGGGGTGGGGGGGGGGGGGGGGGGGGGGGGGGGGGGCTCTGGAGGAAGTTTACTAAGGGACAGGAGGGGAGCAGCGGCGTCCCAGGCCTGGGTGCACAGGGGACAGTCATGGCAGGGGAAGGAGGCGTCCTGTCTTGTGAAGAGTGGTAACCTTTTCGGATTTCTGATTTTTGAAAGTAAAAGCACCAGAAATAATTGAGTTCTAGCTTGAGGTTTTGCTGGTCTGTAAAATGATATAAAATATCATTTGAATTTTGTAGTCCCATTTAAAGCAGAAACATGGGGAATGAGGACCGACGCAAGCAGGGGTGGGGAGAAACCCCCTCAGTCAACAACTCAAGCTCTGGCTGCAGACGAGCTGAGCCTCCCTCCTTGGCGGTCCTGCTGGTCTGGACGCCCAGCTGCCCCGAGCAGCCTGAGCCCACCTTGCAGGCTGGGGCTGACGCGCTGCGCCCTCTGGCGGCGAGAAGGCGAGCGTGGCGGCTGGGTCTCTCGCCTCGTTGAGCACCAATTCCTGCCTGGGAGAAAGTTCCTTTTGGGGGAAATCAGTAGCTGCTTGGGTTTCCACCTGCAACCTGAGAACCTGGACAGTGCTGGGTGGCTATCTGCATGGAAGGGAGAGAAGGGGGCGGACGGTTTCCTGCCCACCAGCCGACGCCCCAGGTTTACTGTTGTGGCCAAATCCATCAATGCCTGTTTCCTGTTCCTGGGATGGTGCTGACGGCCTAGGGGCCACCCTGGCTGCTCTTCTCATTCCAGGGAGGGACCCGCATCCCGAGCTCTGTCCTCTCAGGGCCTGTGCCCCTCGCTAACCTGCCAGGACCTGCAGGTCTCTCCGGGGGCTGAAGCTCTCCTCTGCTGCTCTCGGCAGGGCGTGGGCCTCAGACTCATCCTGCCTTCAGGATTATCAAGCCAGAGACCCGAGAAGAAAGCATTGCAAGGTGATGTATTTCATTAATAGTAAGTACAAGATTTCAAGCCAGTTCTAACATGTCAATAATCAGCAGAACCCTGGGAGGTGATAGAAAGAGGAAATATAATCCACTTGAGGCCCTTTTAGAGTCAGACGCCCAGGCTCCGAGACGGGTTTGTGTCCTGCCACCTACTCGTGCATCTGTTTCCAGAGGTCGTAGGTCACAGTTCACAGGATTCACTTAGGGTTTCCCTGTGGCACCGAGTCATGAAAAACAGCACTCTATCTTTCTTGTTTTGCCAGCGGAGAATCCACAGTTCAGAAAAAGCACCCAAATCACAAAATTTAAAAATTACAGAGTCCCACCGTAGGCCCCCGGGTTTGTCTGCTGCTGGGTCAGGTGGAGGCATTCAGTGGCACTCAATAGATGTGTGCTGGGCGGTTGCCTCAAGGAGTCTAGATTCAGGAGTGTTTCCCAGTCCCAGGCTCCCACAGCACCACACGATCTTCCCTTACCCTCAGGCACCCCGGCCCCTCTCCAGCCTGGCTCTCGTACACATGGACCTTCTTACTGTTGTTTCTGGGTGTGTATGAGTGTTGACCTGGGTTCTGCAGAGACACAGAACCAATAGTGTGTGTATGTCCTATTCGTATGCACACACTCTCTCTCCCTCAATTTATTTTAAGGAATTAGCTCATAAGACTGTGGGAGCTAGCAAACCCGAAACCCAGAGGGGAGGCTGGATTTCCTGATCCTTGACCTGAGCTGCCCTGGTGGCTGGTCTGTCCCGTGCAACCATGGACACAGGGCATCCAGGACCCCTCTGTCTTCGCCCCCTACGCCAGGACCCACTTTGGCTGTGGAGAAGGACCAAACTGCCTAGAGGCAATTAGGGTTTTTTCCTGAATTCCCTGCCTGCCCAGGGCATGGTACCCTTGACTTGGGGAGGAGGATGCTGTGAGTCCAAAGCTTCATCATCACTGGTCTTTTCGCAGAACCGTGGAGGATCGTTGCTTGAAGCGCAGACTCTGTTGGCTAAATGGTTGTACACACGTCAGAAAATCTAGACGGAAAGAATGAGACGACCAGCTTAGGTCTGGGCAAAGTGCAGTTCGTGGTGGATTTTCCTGTCCCTCTTGTGAAGCTGGACTCCGTTTCCACGCAGACATCGGCGCTTGGATGTTTTGTATGAGCACGGGCGTGCCCTCGCTGCTTTTTAAAGGGTACTCTGAGGGACTTTAATGCTTTACTGTTGAATTTGATGTGGGCATCTGAATTTGGCTCAGTGATTAAAAAAAAAAATCACTTTGTTCAGGGTCCTGTGTTCTGAGATGCTCTTTCCGGCCGGTTAAGGAGGGGCGTCGGTGCAGAGCCAGCCACCAGATGGCACTGTTGTCCGGCAAAAGAAAGAGGCGCCTGGGCCGCAGGGCTGGTGCCTGGGGGCAGGAGGATGACCGCCTGGGTGGGACCCGCGGGGCGGCGCAGGCAGTGCCCACGGGCAGGGCTGTGGGAGACGGGGCAGCGGGTGCTCGGGGAGCTGCGACTGGGTATTCCCGTGAGGCGCTGGGTCGGGATGTGCCCTTTACAGCCGGCAGACGGGAGAAGTACCAGGACTTTCCCTGGAGGTTCATCATTTGCATTCTGGGTGCAGGATGCTGAACCCCATCTCCCAAACCGCCTGCCCCGACCCTCCCTGCCCCGGATGCCCGCGCTCTAGGCATTGGCAGTGCGTTCCACGCCATTCCTTTCCACCTGCTCTCTCTGCCCTCAGCTGTTGATGTCCAGTGGGCAGCCGTTGTCCTGAACTCCGAGCTCTGAGCTCAGACAGGATGCACCGGGCAGTTGGGCAGGACACAGCAGTCAGCGGGCTTGGAGTGAGCCCTCTGAATAGCATCAGACGTTTTAAGGGTCCCCTAGGCCTGTGTGCCCCTCCCTGCCCCCTGGAGGGCACATGTGCGGTGCCTGGGCGAGAGGTCCCTAGACCTGTGATAGCCCTTATCTGCTTGTCTATTTGCCTCGTCTTGAGTCAGTGGCCTGGGACCCCACACCACACAGCTCGAATCTGGCTCCTGCTCTGGCAAGAGGGTGCACCTAGCTTAGGTCTCTTGTCGGTTCTTGTGACGTTGGAAAAGAAATGCTTGCGAGTCAAATGCAGGGGATCCTCCTCTGCGTCTCCATCACGCCGCAGGACTCTGAGGCCCAGCGCCCCACCCTGCCAGCTCTAGAACTCCCATCCTGCTGTGTGTCCAGGGGCCTACGGAGCCCAGATGCCAGGTGACGGTCCCAGCTTTGGATCCAACAGGGCCACCCTGTCTCTTTGCTGGGCCTTCCCTTGGCACCAAACCCCTAGCCGGACGTGGACCAAACTCACGGGAAGAGGGTATGTGATCGTCAGAGAGGGACCCAAAGCTGGCCTCCGGGTAATGTCCGCTTCCCTGTTTACTTCTTCACTTCAGGCTGCGATCCCTTAGCTCAAAAGTCCACCAGCACCAAACTCAAATTTTTGCACATTTGTTATTTTGAAAAATAGCCCAAACAAGCAGGGGATTTTCAGCTCTTTTAGAGCCAGCCTGCTTTATAGGGCTTTACATGCTCAGGAAACCTCAACTCGCAGCTGTTGCCTGTTGAGAATCCCCTCCCGCCCCTTGCTCCGTGCTCTGTCTTCCTCTCTGTGTGTCTGTCTCTCCTATGCGAATGGAAGTGGTGGAGTCCCCAGGACCAAGACACATGGAGGATGGAGCCGAGGTCTCCACACCTCTGCTTCCAGGAGATCCTCTCAGCTCGTGCCACGAATAAGCAGATGCTGCTGTCCCCTCCTGCACAGCGGACCCAGCCTGTGCCCTGACTCGAGGTGTAAGCCAGGTCCCCGCCGACCAGCAGCAGAGCCAGGATCCCAGCGTTGGCAGCATTCATGGAAAGACAGCCTGACTCTGATGTTCGGTGTGTGTGGACAGACACAGCGCGGGCCGGCGGTCAGCTCTGCTGCGGGCACCAGGGCCGCAGTGACCGGCTCCAGGCAGAAGATGGCCCTGGGATGTGGCTGCTGGTAAAGCCCTTACCTGACTCTGCTAATCAGGTGAGCTGCTGTCGGGGCTGGAGTGTTGAATGGAAGGGGGTCGTCCAGCCTGGGCCTCGTGGTCCCTAGTGGCGAGCTGATTCCTGCAATTGCCCAGAAAGGGGATGTTGTATCCACGAGCTTCTCAGTGGGACAGGGGGCTGCAGGTGCCCACGCGACCCTCCTCTTGCTGGTGGTCCAGCCACTGAAGGGGTGATTGCAGGATCCGTGCTGGGCCTGCCCTGAGGGGGGTTTGAGCTGACAGTCGATCATTCATCGTTTTCCCGTGCACCCCAGCTCTGACTGGTGCGTAGCCCTGCTGTGCTTTGCCCCCACGAATCTGGTGTCAGTAGTCCCTGGACAATTCAAGACAGTGGTGCCACCGTAAGGCCACGGCTGTCTCAGGAAGGGTGGTAGATGTGTGGCTCCTCCTTTGAGGGGATCTGGGCAGGGTCCTGGGTCAGGAACCCTGGATGTCCTCCACAGCCAGGACCCTGCGAAAGGCTGGACATCGAGCAAGAACTGGTCTATTGTGCTCACCTGTCCCCAGCTGCCGACACAAAGGGTCTGTCTCCTTTGCCTCTCATGGTGGGGAGACATTACTGTCCCTCATGCACAGTATACACACCGGGGGCTTCCCCCCAAAGAAACAACGGTGCCAATAGGAAAGATGGCTGGTGGCTGGAAAACCAAATGACATAACAGATATTCTCTACTTAAGGCCAAGAAGCATTTGATAGAAATTAGCAGCCACTTATAACAAAACCCAATGTCAAACAAAGGTAGAAAGAAACTGCGTACTTGTTTTCAAAAGCCAATGGAAGCATAATTTAAAAACATGAAACCCCAAACCATTGTCACTAAAACGAGGATTAAATTGGAGATTCACCTGTCACCACCATTATTCATCATGGGTCTGGTGGTGCTGGTCCTGATGGGTCTGGTGGTGTTGGTGCTGGTGGGTCTGGTGGGTCTGGTGGGTCTGGTGGTGCTGGTGGGTCTGGTGGTGCTGGTGCTGGTGGGCCTGGTGCTCCTCGTGGTGTGGTGTGGAAAGAGGATGCAGCCTGCCCACGTTGGTGTGCCAAGGTGGAAGGCATATGGTGCTAACCTCTTGTTTGCTATTGACAAATTACCGGGTAGAGCTTCGAACTCACTCCGACCATTTGGGTTGCCCGGTCTGCCCCGGTCCGAGGGACTTCTGGGCACTTGGTGTGTGAAGGCTGCCAGAGTGCTTGGCACCTGGGATGCGTCGGTTGCCCTCCGGGCCGTGATGGATGGGCCCCTCCCTGCGCCCCCGTCAACTGGGGATGGATGAGCTCATTTGTTGTTTTCCTTTGCATTTGTGCGACCCCCCGGATTCTCTCCTATGTGCCTTGGCCATCAATATTTCTTCTTACACTTGAATTTCCCGTTTACATTATTTGTCCCTGTTTCTACTAGTCCTTTTGTTTTCATCTTTTTAATTTGAATTGCAGATATTCTCTGGCTCTTCAAGCCCATTTTGGATCTCAGTCTTCGCCGAAGCGTGTCAGCATGAAGATATTCACAAACAAGGATGTCTACTCTGCTGCATTATGTGTCATGGAAACAGCAAAACAATACAAAACAGATGATCTGGAAATAATGTGATTTTCCACCAACAGGGTAATTGTTTCATGCACGGTGATACACCTACATGATGGAACATTGTGCAAGCGTGGGACAGAATGAGCCACATCGACATATGTGAGCTGAAAGTATTCCTGTTTTGGGGACACACAAGGTATTGGCCCACGTGGCCACCTTAACACGCAACGCTGGGATAGGGTTTATTCCGAAAACGGGCTAATGTCGGCAGTGCATGATGGGGATTTGAGGAAGCTCGGAGAAGTTTTCACTCTTAATTTATTTGCCACTATGTTGTTCACCTCGTAACAACAATTGGACAGTCCTTCTACAAAGAAAGCAGTTAGCAAAGTAAGGGAATCTTGTTGGGATGCAGGACAACGCCCACACTGGGATCCTCTCCTTCAGTTAAAGCAGTTCATAGATGAATTAGAGACAAAGTTTCTAACTGAGTAAATGTAAAAAAAAAAAGGAAAAGAAAGCAAAAGGAAGTGAACTGATAAAGATAAAGGCATAAATTAAAGAAATAGGAAAGAAAGAAAATCCAGAAGACTTGACAGAACGGAGAGCTGGTGTTTGGTCCTTGACAAGGTCTTGGCAAGTCTGGCTGAGAAAGAGAAGCAGCCCGGCCTGGGGGCTGGATGCCGTGTGTGCCTCTGCCCTCTTCCTGGAAGGAGACGTGGTTTACACGTGCGGTGGCAGCTGGGACAAGGTAAATACACAAACCCCGAACTTCATAGCTGCACCTGACATTGTCGGGGATCCAAGGGGCCAAGTATGGAATAACCAGATACACATTTAACAGAAAGATACAGAGCCACAGGCCATAAGCTCGAACACCGAATTAACTCACTTTATTTATTAATAAACTATAGGGAAGAATGGAAAGTCCCACCACAGATCTGTTCTGGAAGATGTAACATCACGGAGGGCCGTCACCCCCCATCACCCCCCGCCCCTGTGCCCTCATTCACACAGTCCCCAAGAGAAAACCCACTTCACAGCGATCGGTCCAGCCTCTGTGGACGCTTTTAGCTTTTATTCTAAGTACAGTGGGGAGCCTTTGAGGCTTTGAAGAGGGGAGCGCGAGGGGCTGGTTTGTGTTTGTTAGAGGCCCCTGTCGCTGCGAAGACGGGCTGTCAGAGGAGGAAGAATGGGGGGACCCGCCAAGTCCCTGGGCACCCTACAGGTGATGGTGGCTGTGACGGCCGGAGGGGGCCATCAGCCGGGCTCGGAGATGCGCATTTCGGAGCAGGAATGACAGGGCCCTCTGATGGATGGGTGTGGAGCCAGTCCCCAGCGGGACAAGTCCCCAGCGGGACAAGTGGGCCGGCCACTCACCAGGGGCCCCTGGCACCAGCTCCCACAATGGGGGAAGGTGGTTGGAGTGCGTGCGGGGACACAGGTGTCCGAGAGGCGCCTGGAGTGCCAGGCACAGAGTGGGCCATGCACACGCCGCGGGCTGGGGCAGGGGTTGTGGGGTCTCCGGCATGCAGATGATGAAGACAGAGGAGCAGGGACGGGGCTGGATGGGGGGAGGGGAAGAAAGCAAGAAGCGGGGGGAGAAGCAGGAGCTGGAGGGGAGAAGCGAGGCCATGAGGAAATCCACACCCAGCAGATAAGGAGAAGCAGCTGAAGGAGGACTAAGCAGAGAGCTGGGAGGGAAGCTGGGGTTGGGTCCGTTCGAGGGAAAGGTGGTTGGAGGATGACTGTGGACGCTGAGGGACAGGAGAGCTGAGAAGTGTCTCTGGCGGTTTGGAAGATCTGTGCTGGGTGACGGGCCCCGTCCGACTCGGAGGCTAACAGACAAGCACACTCACCGCGGCCCACAGGCTCCGGCCGCCAGTGTAACCCAGGCTCCGGCCGCTCCCCCCAGGGCCTTGCTCCAGCCAGGGCTCTGTCCATCCCGGGTCAGACGAAGGACTCACTGCTGCCCAGCAAGCAGCACGAACATCAGCATACTGGCAGAATGTTCTCTGCCCCCAGGAGCCCAGCCGGGATGGGGACACCATGACAATGGGCCCAGATGACCAGTGCACAGCCAGAAATACCGTTCCAAGTAGCAAACAGTGTGACATACGGCACACCTGGTACCACGTGTCCACCCCTGCCTGGAGCAGCAAGGGGGGCAGCAAGCAGCAAGCCGTGCAGCGGACAGCAAGCCCTGCAGCGGGCAGCAAGCCGTGCAGCGGGCAGTAATGGGTAGCAAGCAAACTCCTCCCCCCACCTGGGGGCAGGCAGCTGCAGGGTGGTCATACTGTGGTTGCCTCCACCCACGGAGTCTCCTGTGTGACCGGCTACAGAAAGGGCTCAGCATCAGGGGCTGGCAGGCCTTGCTGTCCAAGCACACAGCAAGGGCGTACATGGATGCTCGGGGCCCATGGGGACCGCCTGCCCCGGCTGGACAGCAACATAACATAAGCTGAATAACAAGATCCGTGTTGTCAGCGTCCTGGTCTCGGGTGTTCCCCGAATGCCAGAAGTTTGCTGGCACACTGCTGCCCGTGTGCGCAGGTGTGGATGCTGGTCTGGGCTCCAGGGTTTAGTGCCTGGCAGGGCTGGGGCCGCGGGACAGGGGGACGCACAGGATTTCCAGCCGGGCCCGCGGCCGTCGACCCTACACATCCAGAGTCACAGCGTCCCACCCGCCCGAGGATTGGTTTTCCCCTGGATCCTCCCTCTGGGATAAAGCCCCTGGTTCTTGGCACCGAGAGCCTCAGTGTTCCCAACGGGCCCCGACAGCCGGTACGGGCCACCGTGGGTCAGCCGGACGGGAGGGCTGCGTGACATGCGTGTGTTCTGGAGGGATGGAGAGGGTCCCCTCCCAGCCGTGACAAGCCGGGAAGGGGCGATGACAGGATTCAGCCACCACGCGACCGTGCGAACCGTAGCTCTCCCTCAGCGCCGGTGACCCGCACATGTTTACGGTTCCCCGCCCGCCCGTCGCACGGCCCGTGGGAAAAGACATGGACTTGCACTTGCTACTTCGCACACGGGAGCGCGGTTTGCATCTGTCCCCCTGAGCAGTGCTGCTTGGTCGTTAAGGAAAACAAACACAGGCACTGAAAAATCACCCAAGCTGGGTTCACAGCCCCGCCAACTCCAAGTGCAGGAAACCCTGCTCGGCGCGATGTCCAAGTCTGTTACCACCCCACCTGGAGAACTTGAGAACTCAAGCACCAAACCCACCCCAAAAGAGCAAAGCAAAATGTTCATTTAGTCAAAGAGAAGGAAGCTGCCGGAGCGAAGGCGAGACAGATGCAGAGCGAGGGCCGTGCTCGCTCCCAGCGGTGATGCCTCGCTGTGGGGCCGAGTCCGCGCTCGGAGCAGGCGCTCGGCGGGGCTGGGGCAGCGGGGGCCGCTCTGCCAGCAGCCGGTGGGACCCCACGCCGGCCGCCAAGGGCTCCCGGGCTCCGAGACGGCAGTTTCCCCGCCGCATCCGTATCTCCAGGGCAGGACGACGCGACTTCCACGAGCCGGGTCCGCGGAGACTCTGACACGGCAGCGGGGCCGGGGGAGGGGGGCGGGAGATGACGAAGACGCCGGGGTCCTGGGTGTGAAAAGACTGATCTCGGGGGAGCGCGGAGTCTGCCGTTCGCATCATCTCGCGTGTTGCAAGGAGCAGTCAGGACCCGCGGAGAAGAAGCGGGCCCCTCGGCAAACCGCGAAGGCGGGCGCGTCTGGGTGCTGAGCCCGCGGTCCCGCTCCTTCAGGTCCCGTGCTCTCCCACAGCAGAGCGGGCCGTCTGACTGCCCACGCCTCGTGATTATTTGCAAAGAGGCAGCTAGACCGGCAGAGCCCGAGTGGCGGGGGCGGCGGCCAGACAGGACTGCGGGTCTGGGTCACAGCTACTCAGGGCCGAGCCGTAGAGCCCGCGGGGGCCGCGGACCGAGCGGCAGCGGGGCGGAGGCCTGCCTCCCGTCCCGTGAGTGGTGGCGGCTGACGGGACACGCGTCTGGGTCCCTGGACGGGAGCTGCAGACAGCCAGGGCCCGGGGAGGCCGGTGGCCCCGCCGACCGCTGAGCGCTGAATGGGAGGGGGGCGTCAGCGCCCAACAGGACAGAGTGCACGAGGCGGCCTGCCTGACCTGCTGCCCCGAGCTGGCATGCGGGGGTGCCCGGCAGAGGACGGAGGCCAGCACTGCGGGCTCCCCGACCTGGGCGTTCCTGTGGGGCGTGAGGCCTCAGCAGATGGTCACACGGCGGGTGGGTGCCGCTCAGACCAGCTCCGTGCGGAGCGCGGTGACTCGGTCCAGCCACGGCGGGGGTCACAGGAGGTGCTAGAAGGACGGGGGTCTGAAGCACCGTTGTCGTCACGCCCCTGGGCATGAGACCGCCTGGGCGGGGCCGGCAGCCCGAGGACAGAGACCCCAGGACGGCCCGTTCGACAGCGTGCAGGGCAGCAGGGGTCACTTGGCCCAGAGTGGGTGTCTGCGGGGGCCGAGAGTCCCGGCGTCCAGGCCCGTGCGGTCGTACTGCCCAGGATCCGAGGGCGAGAGGGACGGGAGGCCCGGGGACCCTGGTCAGGGAGGGGAGAATGCGTGTCCTGAGGACAACAGAGGACCAGCTAACAGCGGGGCAGGGGCAGCTCTCCCGGGTGACGGAGGAGGAAGGGGGCAGTCCTCACAGGGGAGAGGACGATGGTAGGACATGGACCTGGAACCGGAGGTTTGGTCCAGCTCCCTGGAGAAGGAGGACCCGAGACCAGCCTCTGGGACCAGGTGCAACCGGTGGATGCCTGGCCCGAGGGTGGGCCCCGGGGGCCTGGGGACACCAGCAGGGTGTCTCTCGTGGCACCCCAGCCCCACGGCCCCCGGAACGGCCCGGCAGCCTGCGGTTCTAGCAGCTTGAGGGCGGAGTGGGTCGGAGGGGCAGGTGGGGAGGAGCGAGTCCAGGGCCTGCACCCCGGGTGCCCCCTGCACGGGGGCCTCTCGGTCCGTGGACAAGCCCGGGTCCCGCTGCCCACTCTGAGCCTCTGCTCACGGGACGCCCCAGAGGTTTCGGCCATCGTGTCCAGCGGCCCGCCCCGATGCGGGGGCTGGACGAGGCCCCCCGCCCTCCACCGAGGCCCTGCTCCCCGGGCTGACGGCCAGCTGGGCTTGCTCCCCACCTGCGCGGCCGGCCCGGGCTGTGGCCGACCACCCGCAGGCCGGGCCAGGGGCTGATGCGTCCCCCAGATGGGGCCGTCCGGAGATGGCGAGCCTCGCGTGATGGCGCAGACGGTCCCCGGGGACCCCAGAGACCTGCAGAACATTACCCCAAATGAAAGGGAAGGAGAGGGAGAGACAGACGCGGTGTCCTGTAAACAGTCTGATTTCTCGATGTAAACCAGATTCTGGCCTGGGACGTCAGGTAAACATCTGTGCCAGAGCCCGGGCCCCCCACCTCCGGGGAGGCCCAGCGGTCTGCATCGCCTACTCTGGGACACGTCAGAGTGACCGCCGAGACATTTCGTAATTAGGCAAAATTGGTCTTGCATTCCTTCCCTAAATCCCCAAGATCTCTGCAATTTCAGGTCTTCTCAAAAACGAGAACATTTGGTAATTCAATGACACAAGTGAAAAAATCAGAGGATGTTCTCTCAACTGGAAAATACCAATTAAGGAAGCAATTCGGATTTTCCACCCACCTTGGGCTGAGCGGGGAGCTTATCTCCGGGGAGAGGGATCGCGGGGACGGGGCTCCTCGAGGCCCGAGGCCGGGGCTGCTGCCCGGGGCTTCGCCCGAGAGCGCTGCCCGGCGGCCGGGCTCCGAGGAGGGCCGGGGCTTCCGCGGGGTGCCGGGAAAGGCTGCGGCGGGCCCTGCTGTCTGAGGTGGGCGCTGGGGACGGGCCCCGACACGGCATCCCGCTGTGTGGCAGCACCGAGGACAGCGTCCTGGGCCCTGGGCAGCCGCGGTGGGTGATGGGTCGCCCTGCAGGCTGGCCGTGCCCCTCACCTGGTCCCGGCTCCTGCGGGGGCCTCGGGCCCCTCTGGGGGGGGGGCGGGGGCTCATCTAGTCACTGACCGTCCCCGCATTCTGGCCCCAGAAGCCTCCCCTGCTCATGGCCCAGCTCAGCTTATGGTCCCGTCCTGTGCAGTTTCCGCCCATCTCTGAGGTGTGCGTGGATCCCGCCCTGGGTCAGCCGTGCTAACTGGGGGTTGGGGTTACCGAGTCTCTCTCTGCTGCGGAGCCAGGAGTAGTTGGCATCTTTCAGGGTCAGAGGCCCCCACTGCTCCCAGGGACTCAAATGCAGGGAGAGTGTTACTGGGTCTCGTGTGTGACCCCGACCTCCAGGACCAGCTTTGAGATCACATGCTGCTTGCCCCACACGCTCACAATCATGTTTACATTTCCAGTGGTTGAGTAAAAATCAAAAGCAGTATAATACATTGTGACACATGAAAATTATACGAAGGTCAAATTTCAGTGCCCGCACAGAATGCTCTGCCGGAGCGGAGGGCCCCCAGCATTTCCAGACCGTCTGTGGCCACTTTCCCGCCATGGAGGCAGAGCTGACTTGTTGACCTGTCGACACAAAATGAACAGACCTCTTAGAATGTTTCTTTTAAGAGAAAGGAAGAGAATTTCACCGGAGCCCGGGTGAGGTCGGCTGCCAGGATGCACAATCTTCACGAAGAAGGGGGTGCTGGGGGGAAGGAATGCGGAATACGGGATTATCGATGGTCTTTGTTGCATCAGGACTTACAAATCCCCAGGACAAAGGACAAACTTTATCTTACGTGTTTAGTATGTGCAAGGTTGCAGGCTACGGAGGATCGAAACCCAGGGAGATTTCTACTCTTATCTTTAGTTTGAAGTGTTTCTTTCAGGTTATTTGCTAATGAAGCAGATGTGCTCAGGGCAGAAATAGAGCCTGTGCTTTGAGGTTTGGTGAAGTCATTCACCTGATAAAAGTTAAAGTATGGCTTCCCTGGGGGCCCAGGTCCACCAACATTAAAACCTGAAAATGTCCTTTATGACCCCAGAGACCACGTGGTCTGCAGAGCCTGAAATACCTATTTCCTGGGGCTGCTGAGCCCTGAGCTAAGTCCACATGCAGAAACTTTCCAGGTCCTGAGCAGAAAAGGTGCAGGCCTTGGTTTCCACCTCTGCAAAGCTGCCTCCCTCTCGACGGAGCCGATGTGCCCGTAGAAGGTGTCTACGTCATCCCAAGTATGGCAGTGCAGACCTCCTACAGCACACGCATGCTTCTGGAACACCCACTCGCAACAGGTCATCCGGTGGGGAGACTGGGATGTGGTCTTGGTCTTCCCGGGCGTCCTGATCGTCCCATAAAGACACAGAGGTCAGTCCCACAGAGCCTGGCTGGAGCCTGGACGCTGGGCTGGGGTGCTCAGGGGGGACTGCAGCTCCAGCCCCACAGAGGAGCGACCCTGAACACATTTCATATCCCCTGTGAGCACTGGGCCCCATCTTTCAATTGAACATGGTTATAGACCAGTGGTTACGGGTCTGCTTTTCTTTATTTTAGAACATAATTGCCAGGTTCAGTGAGGTGAGAGCTACTGTCATGGTCACACACACGCGGACACACACACATGCGGACACACGTGTGGACACACACGTGGACACACACGGACACACACACGCGGACACACGTGTGGACACACACACGTGGACACATACACACATGGACACACATGCGCACGGACACACACGCACGTGGACACATGTGTGCAGACACACACGTGGACACACACGCGTGCAGACACATGTGCGCAGACACACACACGTGGACACACATGGACACACACGTGGACACACACGTGGACACACACAGACACACACACGCGGACACATACACACATGGACACACATGCGCATGGACACACACACGTGGACACATGGACACACACACATGGATTCACACGCACGTGGACACACACGTGGACACACGGACACACACACGCGGACACACGGACACACACACATGGACACATACACACATGGACACACGCACATGGACACACATGCACACAGACACACACACGTGGACACACGGACACACACACGCGGACACACATGCACAGACACACACGTGGACACACACAGACACACACACGGACACACACGGACACACATGCACGCGGACACACACATGTGGACACACAGACACACACACGGACACACACGGACACACACGCACATGGACACACACACGCAGACACACACGCGCGGACACACACGTGGACACACACAGACACACACACATGGACACACACATGTGGACACACACGGACACACACACGCGGACACATACGTGGACACACAAGGCACACATGCACACGGACACATGCGTGCAGACACACACGTGGACACACACGTGGACACACACAGACACACACATGGACACACACGGACACACACGCGCGGACACATACGTGGACACACACAGGCACACATGCACACGGACACATGCGTGCAGACACACACACGTGGACACACGGACACACACACACGGACACACACGCACACACACGGGTCTGGGCACGCCAACACCACTGCACGGTGACCCGTGGTTGTGTATGAAAGTACGGCTCGTCGGGGGGGGTGTGCTGTGGTCACTCTACAGAAAGAATGAACCCCAACCCAAAAGTTGGTTCCCGCGTCACGCCTGCCGATGCCACGTGCAGAGCACGAAGGGCGGGTCTGGGACGCGATGGGGCTTCTGGGCAGAGCGGCGGCTCCGGGGAAGCGGCGGGTGGGCCTTTAACTGGGGGAGGGGGTCCCTTGCATGGGCAGGCTGCTGCAAGGTGTGTGCTCCTCCATTCTGTCCCCTGCCTGCCCTGGGCCGGCTCTGCACTCACACGTGCCAGGCGGTCTCGTGCCAAGCCCGAGGCCGGCATCTGTGCCCCCAGCCCCATTCCACGTGTGAGGAAACTGAAGCTCACAGAAACCAAGTAGCCAGCCCAAGGTCACACCTAGCGAGGGGCCAGGGCCCAGCACCTCCGAAAGCTCTGATTGCATCAGACGCGTGCGCGGACATCAGCAACGAATCAGGATGATGTAATATCCCTGCAGAGCCAAACACATTTTCTTCTGGCTGCAGGAAAAGTACAGCGGGTCACGGTGATTCAGTCAAGGCCAGCGTGCTGTTTGCCTCACTCCGCGCGCAGCCCCTTCCCGGGTCTCAACGGACAGCCTGGGCCCCTCACGTTGGCCGGCCTTCCCGGCTCTCGCTCGCTGGAGTCTCTCCCTGGAACGCTGGCCTCCAAGCAGCTGTGTCCTCTGCCTGCTTTCTCACGCCACACACGCATGGTTCACCGTCAGAAGCCCCTCGAGGAACGCCACATCACCGGGCTCCCTCTTCCCCGGGAACATGGACCTCCAAGGCCCACTTTCCTTGGGAGTCCTGTTAGCCTTCTCCAAGAGACAGAATCGACAAATACGTACATTTATATGCAGACGTGTCTTCTAAAGAGGTGCCTCATTCACGTATGGAGGCTGGTGCGTCCAGACTCTGCAGGGCAGGCTGAGGGCCCAGGAGAACCGATGGGACAGGGAACCTCAGAAGGCCGTCTGCTGGAGAACACCCTCTTGCTTGGAGAGCTTAGTCTTTGGTTCTACGCAGACCTTCGACTGATTGGATGAGGCCCACCCACACTGTGGAGGGCAACCTGCTTTATACTCAAAGTCCACCGATTTTAAATGTTCTTCTCACCCCCCAAATGCCAATAAGCTCACACGCAAAAGTAACCATTACAGAGCAGTTAACGTTTGTCTTGTGATGTTCAAAATAAGATTTTTCAGCAGGACATTCAGCTCGAAAGTCAGGAACAGGGCAGAGTGGCCAGGGAGAGAGGGAACGTGGGTGAGTATCGAGAACCAAGCACAGGAGACTTAGATCATGGTCTTCACTCTGGTGTGCTCAGCTTGGGAAGGAAGGAGAATCCAGCTCTGAAGACCAGGGCCACAGCCTCCCCGCATGCACGTGGCACAGAGACAAGGCCTCTTCTGCTAACAGAACTTGCCCGATGGGAGAATTCGGATGCAGGTGCGGGCTGCACGGCGGTGAGAGAGCACGAGAGTGGTGCGCGCGTGGATGTGGTTCAGAGGGTAAATGTCACGTCATGTGCATTTTAACGCAGTAAAAACACGTGTGTTAAGGGAAGCTTAACACAATAAGCCACACACTCTTCAAGTGTGTAATTCTAGAAATTCTGATGTGTGTTCACCCATGAAGCCGTCAGCAGAACCAGGGAAAGGAAGCACCCATCACCCCAAAGGGTCCCATTGCCCTCGGTCACCCTCCTCCCACCGCCCGCCCCAGCCGGCCCACATGGCAGCCTGGCTGAAAGGGAGTGCCCCGGTGTGTGAAGCCTGCCACCTCTGTGTGCGGGGATCTTGGCGCGTCCAGGTCCAGGCTGCTCCATAAGAGGCCACCACAACCCTCCATGTGCACGGGAGCCTCTTGGTCACAGCCTCCCATTTCTCTCTGTGAGCACCTTGGAGTGGGAGTCTGGGTCACTCGGAAGGTGCCTGCTCGCCCGGCTGAGAACCCCCAACCCGTCCTCCAAAGGGGCTGCCTCCCTGCACGTCCCTCAGCCGCACGCCCGCAGTGCAGGCCCCACCTGCTCGCCAGCGCTCCCCAGAGCCTGGCCTTGGAATCGCAGCGCTCTGTAACGAGGGTTTCCCAGGACTCGCTGCCTCTTCACGTGCTCATTTTCCATCTGCATATTTCAGTGAAGTGACTGTTCGGTTTTTGCCCGTTTTTAAATTAGGATGTTTTTCCCTCCCCATTTGAGCTATGGGAGTTATTTTTATTTTCTGGACGTGAGCCCTCTCTCAGATTGGTGGTTTGCAAATATTTCTCCCCCATCTGTGCTTGTGTTTTCCTTCTCTCCACTGTGTCTTCTGAGGAGCTGAAGCTGCAGATTTTAATTTTGGTGGCATCTAATTGATCAGTTTGTTCTTCTACGGCTCGTGATTTTGGCCCTGCATCTAGAAGTCTGTGACCGACCACATTCACAAAGACTTCCTCTATAGTTTCTTCTAGAGGCTTCTAATTTCGTGCCATACACCTAGATCTGATGCACTCTAACTTCTGTTCTGTGTACCAGGCAAACTGTGAATTTAACTTTATTTTTTGGCAAACGAGTATCCCATTGTTCAGCTACTGGCTACCAACTGGCGTTGAGAAGACTGTCCTTTGTCCACCAGACTCGCTTTGCAGCATTACTGAGATCACTTGTCTGTGAGTGGGGGTCGACTTCCACACTCTGTGTTCTGTCTCCAGATCTATTTTTCTCTCCTGATGTCAACTCCACACCATCTAGTTGCTGAAGCTTTGGAACAAGTCTAGAGCTCACGGACATGGGCCCCTCCATCTTTTCTCTTCTTCTTCTCAAAGTTCTTTTGCTTCTCTCTAGGTCCTTTGCGTGCCCACAATCACCATGAATCATAACCACTGCGGCAGAGTTCTATGAAGGAAAAAAGCTCCTGAGGTTCAGATTGCTGGTGCACTGCATCTAGAGACCAATTTAGGAAGAGCTGCCACCTTACCGACTTTGGGATTTTGACTGGTTGACAAGATATGCATCTCAATATATTTGATTCAACTTTACTTTCTATCAACAGCACATTGCATTTCGTACTGTACAAGTCTTGCACACCTTTTGTCTGATTTATTCCTAAAGACTTCATATTTTCCTATAGTTTTAGATGTTTTTTTCAGTGTTTCAGTTGTTAATCGCTGGAATATAGAAATGCAACTGATTTTAACAGCTCTATTGAGATAGAATTCACATACCACACAACCGACCTGATGACGGTGTGCAATTCAATGGTTTTCAGTATGTTCACAGACAATGCAGCTATCCCCATCAGCCAACCATCTCATGATGCAATTCTAGAACATTCTCATCGCCCCAGAAAGAAGTTCCATACCCCTTAGCCGGCACTCCCCACGGCTGCCACCCAAAGGCCCCACTGGCTAAGCAACCACAAATCTGCTTCCGGTCCCTACGCATCTGCAGACTCTGGACACTCAGTGGGAGTGGAACCTCGCACGTGTGGTCTTCCACGGCCGGCGTATTTCACTGAGCACGATGTCTTCAAGGTCCAGCCACCTTGTGGATGTCAGAGCTTCACTCCTTTGGTGGCTGAGGAATATTACATTTTGTGGGTAGAACACGTTTTGTTAATGTGTCTGTCAGCTCATGGACATTTGGGTGTCCCCCCTGCTTGGTTGTTACGAAAACTACCAAACTGGTTTCCAGAGTCCACGCATCATCTTACATTCCCACCAGCAATATACGAGGTTCCCATTTTGCCACGTCCCTGACAACACGTACTGGACTCCCATCTGATGAAACTTGTGCTTCCATGTCTGTGAGGAATACTGGTTTGTGGTCCGTCTGCTCGTGGTACGAGGGCGAGTCTAGCTCCCAGAACTGCTCTTGATTTTCCTGGGGGAGGCTGTGCAGAGGCTTCACCAGATCTCTGCTGAACGGGGGGTGAAATCCACCCCTGAAGCATCCGGGCCCCTGCTTTTCCTTGTCAGGACACTTGTAACTACAAACTTCATTTCCTGGACAGACATCGGGCTGTTCGGTGTATCTGTTTCTTCTGTGGAGAGCTTTGGTGGGTTTTGTGTCTTTCAGGAAATTTGTCCAGGACGCTGAAATTGTCAAATTTATTGACATAGAGTTGTTTGTAAGATTCCCCATTACCCTTTGCAGTGCTGTCTCCACTCACTCCTGATTCTCTCCCTCTCTTTCCTTTACTGATTAGACCAGGAAGGGACCCCTCAGTGTTGGTGGCTTTCTCGAGTCCCGTGTGATGAGGAATCATGGTGGAGCCCACTGCAGGACGGGCTGAGCCCTCCCCAGACCCTGGAGGACAGAGCCTCAGGGGGCAGCTGGCCGGCCACTGTCCTGCACACGGAGTTACAAGCTCTGCATGCACAGAGGCCCCGAAATCCACCTTGTGTCCTGGCGTTATTGCCCCAAGAAGCCCTCCCCACGCCAGTCATCCTGGGAAGAGGCTGATCCTGGGCTGGATAGTGAGGATCCAGGAGGAGAGTCTCAGTCGGGAGGGAGGAGAGGTTCTTCTTGACTCTTGGCCCCGTGTCAGGAGTGGGCTCGTGGGCGTCCTGCTCGGGCAAGGCAGGCATTGCCTCGGGGTCAGGACGAAAACAGGAGGGAGCTCCAGCATACACAAAAATCAGCAAGACCAGCAAACTGGGCATTCTTGTTCTGAATCACCTGGATCCAGGAAAAGCGTGGACACTCCTCCTCATCTGCATGATTGTAGGCTCCACGTGCCCACTTTCCCAAACAGCAGACTGCTCCCAAGTGGACTCAAACCGCTTCTTAGGAAACGGAAAACTGCTCCTGGCTTTGAGCTGTCGGCTTTCCCAGGTCTTTCCCAACTGGGTGCCAAAAATACTTGGGCCCTAAGTGTCAGCCTGGCAGCCATTGCACCTGCCCCAGGTCCCTGTCCCAGGTCCCTGGGCCCCACACCCTCAGGTGGCCGGCTGGCTCCAGGTGCCTCTGTTGCTGGTTTTGTTGTGGGACAAGGGAGGTCTTCATTTGGTGACTCTTCAAATGGCCAGTCCTGGGACACAAAGCCACTCCCCACAGGTCCGTGCTGTCCACCGTAGGCGGACCTGCAGCCCTTGCCTGGCGGAAGGCCGGAGCTGCCCAGGGCCTGGGAGCAGATGCTGTGGAGCAACAACGAATCCCATGCAGGTGCAGCCGCAAGGTGGGGAAATGGAGCGGAGGTCCCCATGGAAGGAGAAGCATGTGTGGGCCGTGGCCCAGCCCAGCCTGGGCCTCCTGGACACCGCCCTGACCGCAAGGCCTCGCAGACGACCCATTCCTTACTGGATGCGTCCTGTGTGAGAGTTGCAGGAGACAGTCATGGCCACTGTTGTTTTTTTGTTTTTGTTTTTTTTTTTTAAAGATTTTTTATTTATTTATTTGACAGAGAGAGACATAGCGAGAGCAGGAACACAAGCAGGGGGAGTGGGAGAGGGAGAAGCAGGCTCCCCGCAGAGCAGGGAGCCCGATGCGGGGCTCGATCCCAGGACCCTGGGATCATGACCTGAGCCGAAGGCAGATGCTTAACGACTGAGCCACCCAGGCGCCCGTCATGGCCACTGTTGTAACATGATTGCTAAGACTGGTTTCCGACTTACAACAGGATGGACTTACCCACTTAGGTCTGCTGACCACTGGAGCCTCTCTTGCTCTAGAGGCTGAACAAGACAAGGGCTTGGTACCAGCAGCCCCGGGAGGGGACGCCGTCCAGGGAAGGGAACCAGATCACTAGGTTCCCACCTCCACGGTGACGGGCAACCTCTTCTTACCCGACGTCCGGCTGGCCGGCTGTCTGAGCGGTGCTGTGGCCTCTGATGGAGGCTGTTGTTGCCCCAGGTCTTGCTTTGCTCCAGCAACACAGCACTGCTGAGCTTCGGAGGCCACACGAACCCGAGACGCACTAGGTCCTCAAATCCTCCGGCCCCAGGAGGTTCCGCCGGCAGAGCTGAAGATCCATGAGCCCAGCACTGTGCTTCACCCCCAGCCCCAGCCCCTGCCTCTCTGCACCCCAAGAGCAGAATCGTGTGGTGCAACTCACCTCCACACACCTGTGTCCCTTCTCTGCAGATTTCCCCAGGGAGGGCTGGAGGCCAGCCAGGGACACAGGTGGAGGGAGAGTGAGAGGGTCCCGAGACCCGTGTCCTCTGCTGTAGAGTCGGGGTGACTTGAGCCCCATTACGTCCTAGGTTTACTTTACTTAAATGCAAAACAGTAAACACGCAAAGCATGACCTAATTGTAGTGACAAATGTCATTATTTTAAGACTAAAATAAACAAATTTCTCTGGGTAATGGCATAAATAGACACAAGGAAGTGACAAGTGTTCAGAGACACCCTGGGCAGGTGCATAAAGGGCTCCCGGCCCAGGAGGCTCCACACCTGGACACCTGTCCTCTGCACCTGCTCCTCTGACCTGCTCCACCCTCAACCCACCAGAACCATGGGCTGCTGTGGCTGTTCCGGAGGCCGTGGCTCTGGTGTGGGGGTCGTGGCTCTGGCGGCTGTGTCCCCATCTGGGGCCAGCACAAGATCTGAGATGTGACCAGAGACCCCTGTAGCTGGGAGGTGTGAACCACTGTATTCAAGTGTCCCCCACCTCCTTCTACCAGTTTGTCCCAGTCTCGTGTTTAAAACCAAATCCCATGGCATCTGTAACTAAAGTCTTTTTCTGAACGCAGAGACCTGTCTTCTTGCTGCTATTCTAGCCTAGCTAACACTCACAGATATCCTCCAGCATCCCCCAGGTGTTCCGCCTGGTGCCCGCTCACGCACACTCATGCACCACTGCTGCTATGCTAAGGAGTGGGGTGGACCACACATCGGGGAGCCTTTCCAAAAATAAGCAGGGAAGGGCTAAGGAATGAAAATATAAAAGGAAAAAAGAAGTGATATGAACAACAAAACCAGAAGGCCACTGTGTAAATGATGGGGATTTGAAACAGAGTGAAAATACTCTGGGGGAGAAAAAAATAACGGAGAGAAGTTCTCCCAGAATTAAAGAAAGACTTTATTTAAAAAAGAAAGAAGAAAGAAAGAAAGAAAGAAAGAAAGATAGAAAGAAAGAAAGAAAGAAAGAAAGAAAGAAAGAAAGAAAGAAAGAAAGAAAGAAAAAGAAAGAAAGAAAGAAAAACCCTTATGTTGAAAGGGCTGGAGAAGAAACACACTGCCCACCATGTGTGTCGATAGCATGCGGACATGACAGAGACGAAGCTGGGATTTCCCAGGAGGAGAGTCACTGTCCAGGGAGCGAGCACCAGGCCGGCACCGCGTGGCCCCAGAGCGGCACCAGAGCCCACGGACTGCACCGGGTGCTGGTGTACGTGACACAAAGGAACATTCAACACAAAATCCGGACAAAAATACTTGGAAAAGTGTGGGGTCGAGAAATGTTCTCAGACAAACAGGGAGTCAAGAGAATTGTCCCACAAGACCCCTCGGCGAAAACACTAAATGATTAAAGAAAAACATCTAGTAGGTACCGGAAAAGGTATGATAGAACAGGATGATCAAATATTTTTTTTGCTAAACTCATTATCTTAAAAAAAAAAAAAGGCAAGAGCCAAATCAGAAAAATTATATTCTTGTATTTTTTGTACAATAGTCATGTGTGAGATTAAAAATGAACGTTTGGAAATGCACAGGTTCTGTTAACTTAAAGACATAGACATTGTTTCGTTTAAATTAAAAGTAGGAATAGGTAGGAATAAATAGGTAGGAATAAAAACAGAATGTCTACTTGTTAAGCCAGTAGAAAGAAACTTGGTTTATCCGATTGTCTGTGGTTATGAAAAGAATAAGAAGCAAGAGAAGAATACAGCTCAGTGGCAGACAGGACTCAGGATGGCAGGAGCAGGTCCTGGCCTGCGAGGCCCATCACATGACTGTGCATTAATCCAACCGAGGTTATGGGTTAAATTAAAAGATCCCGCACTAGGCGACCTACAGGAGCTGCAGTGGAGTTGACGGGAAGCAGCTGGATGTGCGTGGCCCTGAGGACAGCCTGGGCAACCGTCTAGGTAATAAGCCGTAAGTGGGGCTTCTGATCGTCCAAGGGCCAGCACACAGAGCGCATGTTCTGAAACCCCAAGGCAAAAATGTAGGAAATTCAGTCACAAAAGGGGTAGTTAAAATACTCTGTGCTTGTAAACTCAGGGTTAAACAGGTAATCACAAGCAAAAATATGAAATAATTGAAAGTAACGTTAATAAAAACAGTACACGTTAGAACGAACGGAATGCAGAACTCGGAGACCGTCCTTGCCGGGAAATGTATGGTGTTAAATAAATAAATGTGGCATCTAATAAATTTATCACAGGTCATGAGATTGGTGATCTGTCTACTCAATTATTGTGTCCGTTTCTAATTAGGTTATTTGTCTCATTACTGTCAGAGGTTTAAATGTGTGTGTGTGTGTGTGTGTGTATATATATATATATATATATTCTGGACACAATCCTTTATCAGCTCTGTGATTTGTAAATACTGCCTCCCAATCCGTGGCTTATCTTTTTCTTTTCTTAGTGGTGTCTTTGTAACCATAACAAAATTTTAATTTACCCGTGTTTCCTGTCTCAGATTCCACTTTTGGTGTCGTAACTACTGAATCACGCCCAGAGCAAGGCTCAAACAGCTTCCCCCGCATTTTCTTCTATCAATTTTGGTTTTAGCCCTCACATTTAGATCCACCTGGCCTTAATCTTTGCAACTCGCCTGAGGGAGGGCTACAAACTTATTCTTTTGCGTGTGGATCTCCAGATGTCCCTGCAGCACCGTTGAAAAGACAATCCTTTCCCCGTCGAATTGCCTTTGCGCTTGTGTTGAGCCCTCACGGGCAATAAATATGAAGGTTAATTTCTGGATTCCCGGTCCCGCTGCGCTCCTCCTGTGTGTCTACCCGGACGCCAGCACGGCCCCATCTCAGTGGCTATGACCATATAGCAAGTTCTGACATCAGGAAGTGAAAGTCCCACTCACTTTGTTCTTTTTCAAAATTATTTGTCTATACTGGGTCTTTTGTATTTCCCCATAAATACTAGGGTCGGTTTGCGAACTTTTGCACAAAGGCCTGCTGGGATTGTGACAGGGCTTTGAACTTACGAATCATTTTTGGGGTGAACTCCCGTTGCCCAGGAGCATGGCGTGTGCCCCGCACGCTGGCCATCTTCGGGCCGCCAGCCCTGCCAGGAAGTCAGCACGTGGCCTCGCACTTCTCGTGCTGCAGTAATTCTTAAGTGTTTTATTCTTTTTGCTGCTATTATGAACGGAACTTGTTTCTTAATTTTATGTTCAGAGTGTCTGTTGCTAATGTAGAGAAATTCAGTCGACGTCGGTCTGGGGACGCGGTGTCCTGCAACTGGCTGGTTAGCTGTAACAGGTGCGTGCATGTGTGTCCTGCTTAGGACTCTGAAGTTCGGGGACCTGTGGTTTGTCATCTTTCACTAATTTGGGGAAATCATGGCCATTGTCCCTTCAAGTACTTTTTCTCGCATGTTTTCTCTTTTCTTCCTAAAACCGTAATTACATGTATGCTCATGGATGCTCAGCTCTGGTGGTTTCCCCTCTGTGCTTCATTTCAGACTGGTCTCTGTCCCGGGGCCCCAGTGCCCGGGCTCTCTCCTTCTTCATGCACGAGCTGCCAGGGGATTCCTGCATCGTTTCCACTCGACAGTTTTCTGTGTGTTTTCATTTCCCTGCTGAAATTCTTCCCCTTTGAGCATGTGTGTCCTGCTTCTCGCCCTGGATCCCGTCTCGGGCTGGCCCATTGTTGTCAAGTCCCTGTGGGAGAGCCTCACCGTGTGTGATGCCCGTGTGCAGCTGCCTGATGGCAGGCTTCCCACCTTTCGGTGGGTGTTTGGACCTACCTCGTTGTCACCTCATAAAGCATCAGCAGCCCGAGATGCACAGCAGAGGCGAAGGCGCCCACGGGTCCAGAGCAAGCCTGGGTGCCCTGCGGCTGGGCCCTCAGGGGGGCTGTGGTCAGGCAATGGTCACGGCCTCAGGCTTCAGTGCGGCGCTTGGGCGCCAGCAGGGTCCCCTCAGCGTATACGCCGCTGCCCCCATCAGTGAGCCCGCCACTGATGGGGGCGGACTCCGGACCACGGAGCGGGGCAGTCTCCACGTTCTTGCTGCTCTATTCACTCATTTATGCAACAACTGTTTATTGAGCATCTATTATGTGCCGGGCACTGAGACGAACATGGGTTATTCCAGGAAGATAAAGACAGTAAACAACCTGTTTGTGTAATCCCAAAATTTCACAAATGATCTGTCTGTGAGTGTCTCCATCATCAGCTGCAGAGGCTTGTAAGTTCAACAAAGTGCCAAGTCCAAACACTCAAAGCTCAACAATCAGTTTTTAGAAATAAGGAGAAAACTTGAGGAGTTGGCAGTGCTTTTTCTTCTGAGAGATGGCCGCCAGAGATGGACACCGAACTTCAGAGAAATGTGAGACGTTCCAAGAAAGCAGCTGCTCTTGTTTTATTTGCTGCCATGGCGCGGCGACAGGACGGAGTGAGCGGGCACGGAACGTCTAAGGGCAGAGACCCTACAGTGAGCAAACGGCCTGTGTGGGACTCAACACCAACGACCGACAGATTTTTGTGCACCATGTATAGAAAAGTGTGACATTCCCCATTCATAAGCTAAAAATCGTGGGGTGCTATAGGGAATTCCTAAGAGAAAAACTAAAATAGATGAAAAAAGTTAGTAAAAAAAAATTCTTGAGAGCCTACTCTCCCCAAATTTAAATAAATGGAGAGAAAACCCCTGTTCTACGTTCGGAAAGATTTTATACTTGAGTTCTGTAACGTGAATCTACAAATTTCATTCCATCCTACTTAAAATAAAGGACAGGTTCCATGTGGCCAAGTCTCCCTCTGAGTCTCACCAAAGAGCATGTCTGCAGAGGAGCCGCTACGGCTTGGGAGGGAAAACGAAAAAAAGGAAGAACAAGGAACGACTTTCCAAACAGACACAAGCACGAGGGACGGCGGCCCACGGGTCAGGCAGCAAGTGCATGGACTCAGGGTCAGAGGCACGCGAGGCGGCGTGGAACCGGGGGGCAGGTGGACGGACAGACGGACGGCGCTCCAGTCAGCGGGAGAGATGGCCGCCACGGCAAGGCCATCGCCGGGATCGCTAACTCATCTGGGGCAAATGTCTAGGTCCCGAGTTACACGCGGCAGGAAACTAAAGAGGAAACGGAATCTACACAGACACATAAAAACATGAAATTTCCTGCAGGCCATGTGAGGGGCGCGGAAAAGAGAAGCACGGAGCTCAGTGTCTTCGGGTTCGGCTCTTCCTCAGTGAACATCTCTCTGCTGAGGTCCCGGCAGATCAGAAGAGAACATTTCTAGCAAATGTAACAATGGAAATATTAACATCCCCGATATCCACATTGGCTGCGTAAATCCCTAAGTCAGAGACTGGCAGCTCCACAGAACAAGGTGTGAGCACGGAGGAGCGGGGTTTCAGGGAACAGCGTGGGTGACGTCCACGCGCCGTTCCTCATTACGTGTATTAATGTAGGAAATTACATTGGTTGCCTGGATTTTTCCTAACTCGATCCATGTAGAATCAACCCAGTTCCTATTGAAACACAGGGAAAATCTTTTTGTGGAAATAGACAAACCGAGTCTAAAATTCATAGAGAAGGAAGAAAAAGCTAGGATAGCTCAACCTATTTTTTTTTTTTAAGAGAATAATCAGGTGGAAGGAATGAGCAGCCCGCTGAGCTCAAGAGATCTGCAAAGCGGCAGTGACTGCGTGCAGGTCAGGGAGAGGAAGGCGCCCCAGCAAATGGAGCGGGATGGAGTCTGTGGACGGACCCCGCAGGCTCGGCCAGCCATGCGGTGTGCAGTCGGGGGGCGACGGAGAAAGGACAGGCTTTTCGGTAAATGGCACTGCAGCAAATGAACATCCACAGGGGGGAGAAAAAGACCCTCGACTTCACGCCACCTTATAAAAAAAATTAACTCAAAGTGGGTCATAAATTTAAACACAAAATATAAAGCTTTAAGAGAAAAACCATAGGAGAAAATCCTCAGCACCTGGTGCTGGGCAGAGCTCTTAAAGGTAACATCAAAAGCATGATCCGTTAAAATTTTTTTAAGTCTGTGAATTAGACGTTGTCAGAATTAAAAACTTTTGTCCTGCAAAAAGAACACCATTTGTTAAGCCCATCGAAATGAAAATAAATAGAGAGAGAGCTTTTGTCCCGCAAGAGCCCCCGCCAGGAGCTCCGGCCGGGAGAAAGCGTTTGCAGGCCACGCGTGCGCCCACAGACGCGCATCCAGAGCACGGAGAGGATGCTCAAGCCTCGACAGGAACGCGCCAAGGGCGCTGTGAAAGGGGGTAAGCACTCGGGCACGCCGGCACCGCTCGCCCTCCGGACGTGCACATCGGCAGTGCCGCGCGCCGCGGGGCTCGGCTGTCAGAGCCGCTGAGAGTCAAAGTCATGACCTTGCCCAGCGCGGGCGGCGGCGGCCGAGGAATGCGGCCACAGGCAGCCGCTGGGAGTGCGGAACGCGACAGCCGCCCTGCGAAAGAGTGTGACAGGTTCTTAAAAACCGAAGGCTCCGCTTGCCGTACGACCCGGGGCCCCAGACCCGGACACTTATCCCAGAGAAACGAAAACTCCCGTGCCCACACGGGAAACCGTACATGGCAGCTTCCCCATCATCCCAACCTGGAAACGAGCCTCTTGCCACAGGTGGGTGGCTAGACACACGGTGCTGTGGAGGCCCCAGGACACACTTGTCACACCTGTCACGGACTGACATACACAGCAACCTCGAAGGACCTCAAGGTCATTCTGCTCAGTGAAGAAAACCCCAACCTCGAGCGGCCACGGGCCGTGTGATTCCGTTTATTCTCAGAATGACCCCATTTGAGCCACGGGAGACAGGTCAGGGTGGCAAGTGGACCGTGACTGTGGCGGGACGGACGGTCATGTCACGGAGCCGCCACGTGCACGCGAGGCCGCAGCAAGGCCAGCTCCCAGCTGGGACATGGCTGGCGGCTGCTGGGACATCCACCCTGGGGGAATGGTTGCAGGGTGCTTGGGGTCTCCCTGGGCTATGTTTGAAATTCCTGTGAATCTGTAACTATTTCAAAATGAAAAGATTTATTTTAATTATGAGTAATAAGAAGAGAGCATATCGTGTCCTCCTTCTGTGTGAGAAAGAAGGAGAAATATGAACAGGCAGGTCTGTACTTATTCCTGCAGCAAAACCCACAGGGAAGGTAAACCAGAAACAAGGGGACGGGAGCTGAGAGGGGACGTCTTAACTCCGCCACCACCGTGGTCCTCTACTTGGTCAAAAGATGAAATGGATAGAACTGCGGCGAGCAATCGAATGGGAGTGACGTGAGAACTCTACCGGCTTTAACTGACTTCACCTTTGTGACCGCAGCCTGCTCGACCCCCGCCCCCCCCAGAGGAGCCTGAGGCCCCCGCAGGAGCTGGGACCGGGGGGGGGGGGGGGCATGGCCAGCCTGCAGGGCGACCCATCACCCACCGCGGCTGCCCAGGGCCCAGGACGCTGTCCCTGGTGCTGCCACACAGCGGGATGCCGTGTCGGGGCCCGTCCCCAGCGCCCACCTCAGACAGCAGGGCCCGCCGCAGCCTTTCCCGGCACCCCGCGGAAGCCCCGGCCCTCCTCGGAGCCCGGCCGCCGGGCAGCGCTCTCGGGCGAAGCCCCGGGCAGCAGCCCCGGCCTTGGGCCTCGAGGAGCCCCGTCCCCGCGATCCCTCTCCCCGGAGATAAGCTCCCCGCTCAGCCCAAGGTGGGTGGAAAATCCGAATTGCTTCCTTAATTGGTATTTTCCAGTTGAGAGAACATCCTCTGATTTTTTCACTTGTGTCATTGAATTACCAAATGTTCTCGTTTTTGAGAAGACCTGAAATTGCAGAGATCTTGGGGATTTAGGGAAGGAATGCAAGACCAATTTTGCCTAATTACGAAATGTCTCGGCGGTCACTCTGACGTGTCCCAGAGTAGGCGATGCAGACCGCTGGGCCTCCCCGGAGGTGGGGGGCCCGGGCTCTGGCACAGATGTTTACCTGACGTCCCAGGCCAGAATCTGGTTTACATCGAGAAATCAGACTGTTTACAGGACACCGCGTCTGTCTCTCCCTCTCCTTCCCTTTCATTTGGGGTAATGTTCTGCAGGTCTCTGGGGTCCCCGGGGACCGTCTGCGCCATCACGCGAGGCTCGCCATCTCCGGACGGCCCCATCTGGGGGACGCATCAGCCCCTGGCCCGGCCTGCGGGTGGTCGGCCACAGCCCGGGCCGGCCGCGCAGGTGGGGAGCAAACCCAGCCGGCCGTCAGCCCGGGGAGCAGGGCCTCGGTGGAGGGCGGGGGGGCCTCGTCCAGCCCCCGCATCGGGGCGGGCCGCTGGACACGATGGCCGAAACCTCTGGGGCGTCCCGTGAGCAGAGGCTCAGAGTGGGCAGCGGGACCCGGGCTTGTCCACGGACCGAGAGGCCCCCGTGCAGGGGGCACCCGGGGTGCAGGCCCTGGACTCGCTCCTCCCCACCTGCCCCTCCGACCCACTCCGCCCTCAAGCTGCTAGAACCGCAGGCTGCCGGGCCGTTCCGGGGGCCGTGGGGCTGGGGTGCCACGAGAGACACCCTGCTGGTGTCCCCAGGCCCCCGGGGCCCACCCTCGGGCCAGGCGTCCACCGGTTGCACCTGGTCCCAGAGGCTGGTCTCGGGTCCTCCTTCTCCAGGGAGCTGGACCAAACCTCCGGTTCCAGGTCCACGTCCTACCATCGTCCTCTCCCCTGTGAGGACTGCCCCCTTCCTCCTCCGTCACCCGGGAGAGCTGCCCCTGCCCCGCTGTTAGCTGGTCCTCTGTTGTCCTCAGGACACGCATTCTCCCCTCCCTGACCAGGGTCCCCGGGCCTCCCGTCCCTCTCGCCCTCGGATCCTGGGCAGTACGACCGCACGGGCCTGGACGCCGGGACTCTCGGCCCCCGCAGACACCCACTCTGGGCCAAGTGACCCCTCCTGCCCTGCACGCTGTCGAACGGGCCGTCCTGGGGTCTCTGTCCTCGGGCTGCCGGCCCCGCCCAGGCGGTCTCATGCCCAGGGGCGTGACGACAACGGTGCTTCAGACCCACGTCCTTCTAGCACCTCCTGTGACCCCCGCCGTGGCTGGACCGAGTCACCGCGCTCCGCACGGAGCTGGTCTGAGCGGCACCCACCCGCCGTGTGACCATCTGCTGAGGCCTCACGCCCCACAGGAACGCCCAGGTCGGGGAGCCCGCAGTGCTGGCCTCCGTCCTCTGCCGGGCACCCCCGCATGCCAGCTCGGGGCAGCAGGTCAGGCAGGCCGCCTCGTGCACTCTGTCCTGTTGGGCGCTGACGCCCCCCCTCCCATTCAGCGCTCAGCGGTCGGCGGGGCCACCGGCCTCCCCGGGCCCTGGCTGTCTGCAGCTCCCGTCCAGGGACCCAGACGCGTGTCCCGTCAGCCGCCACCACTCACGGGACGGGAGGCAGGCCTCCGCCCCGCTGCCGCTCGGTCCGCGGCCCCCACGGGCTCTACGGCTCGGCCCTGAGTAGCTGTGACCCAGACCCGCAGTCCTGTCTGGCCGCCGCCCCCGCCACTCGGGCTCTGCCGGTCTAGCTGCCTCTTTGCAAATAATCACGAGGCGTGGGCAGTCAGACGGCCCGCTCTGCTGTGGGAGAGCACGGGACCTGAAGGAGCGGGACCGCGGGCTCAGCACCCAGACGCGCCCGCCTTCGCGGTTTGCCGAGGGGCCCGCTTCTTCTCCGCGGGTCCTGACTGCTCCTTGCAACACGCGAGATGATGCGAACGGCAGACTCCGCGCTCCCCCGAGATCAGTCTTTTCACACCCAGGACCCCGGCGGCTTCGTCATCTCCCGCCCCCCTCCCCCGGCCCCGCTGCCGTGTCAGAGTCTCCGCGGACCCGGCTCGTGGAAGTCGCGTCGTCCTGCCCTGGAGATACGGATGCGGCGGGGAAACTGCCGTCTCGGAGCCCGGGAGCCCTTGGCGGCCGGCGTGGGGTCCCACCGGCTGCTGGCAGAGCGGCCCCCGCTGCCCCAGCCCCGCCGAGCGCCTGCTCCGAGCGCGGACTCGGCCCCACGGCGAGGCATCACCGCTGGGAGCGAGCACGGCCCTCGCTCTGCATCTGTCTCGCCTTCGCTCCGGCAGCTTCCTTCTCTTTGACTAAATGAACATTTTGCTTTGCTCTTTTGGGGTGGGTTTGGTGCTTGAGTTCTCAAGTTCTCCAGGTGGGGTGGTAACAGACTTGGACATCGCGCCGAGCAGGGTTTCCTGCACTTGGAGTTGGCGGGGCTGTGAACCCAGCTTGGGTGATTTTTCAGTGCCTGTGTTTGTTTTCCTTAACGACCAAGCAGCACGTGCTCAGGGGGACAGATGCAAACCGCGCTCCCGTGTGCGAAGTAGCAAGTGCAAGTCCATGTCTTTTCCCACAGGCCGTGCGACGGGCGGGCGGGGAACCGTAAACATGCGCGGGTCACCGGCGCTGAGGGAGAGCTACGGTTCGCATGGTCGCGTGGTGGCTGAATCCTGTCATCGCCCCTTCCCGGCTTGTCACGGCTGGGAGGGGACCCTCTCCATCCCTCCAGAACACACGCATGTCACGCAGCCCTCCCGTCCGGCTGACCCACGGTGGCCCGTACTGGCTGTCGGGGCCCGTTGGGAACACTGAGGCTCTCGGTGCCAAGAACCAGGGGCTTTATCCCAGAGGGAGGATCCAGGGGAAAACCAATCCTCGGGCGGGTGGGACGCTGTGACTCTGGATGTGTAGGGTCGACGGCCGCGGGCCCGGCTGGAAGTCCTGTGCGTCCCCCTCTCCCGCGGCCCCAGCCCTGCCAGGCACTAGGGCAAACCGCCATCAGCTCAGGACACTGTGACCACTGCCAGGTGCTGGCTGGAGTCCCCCCTCCTTGGTGGCCCCAGCCCAGCTCTAGGCCTGACCAGGAGTGGAGCTGGCTAAGGGCCACGGGGTCGAGAACTTGGACAGCCCCTTCCCATGCCCACAGCCCCCGGGCCCACGTGTGGCCCATCCTGGGTAGTGGCTGCAGGGCGTCCAAGAACTCCGACCCCAGCAGTGATGTGGGCCCTCAAGTGCGGGGCCCCAGGCACAGTGTGGGTCAGGTGTTGGAGCAGAGATTTGGCCCCTGGCCTTGGCACCAGAGACCATGTGTCATCCAGCTTGTCCCTCTGCTGGTCATCCACTCCTTACATAGAGCACTTATGTGGCACTGTGTGCAGAGTCCAGGAAGGAAGCTGCAGAGAAGCATGGCTTCCACGCCAGCTGAGGGGCATGGTACATGCAGAGGAGTGTGGGGCTGGCCCAGGCTCTCGGGGATGTGCTGGGACCCTGCTCGATGGAGTGGGACCAGCGGTCCTGAGCCGCTTGTGGGTTTACTCTGGACTGAACTGTGTCCTCCCCTAAATTCACATGTGGAAGCCGTCCCTAAGCACCCATGGGACGGTGTCGGGACGCGGGGCCTCTGGGAGGTGATGAGGGGTAGATGAGGTCAGGAAGGTAGGCCCCATGGTAGAATTAGTGTCCTTACAGAAGCGGAGACCACTGCCTCTCCTCGGCGAGGACACTAGAAGGGGGAGGAGGGCCCCTCCAGAGCCTCCCTCCACCGACACCCTGACCTCAGGCTTCAGCCCCAGGACTGTGGGTAGTGGACGCTGGTTAAGGCTGGTCTGTGGCTGGGACCACGTAGCCAGACCAGGAGGTGCTGTCCGGGGAAGGGGAGCCGCAGAGGGCCTCGTGCGGGACCGGGGCCCAGGACGCAGGGGTGCAGAGCACTGGCAGATGTCACGCGGCTGCCGCCTTACAAAGGGCCCCCACGCTGCAGGCAGGTGCCTCCGTGACTGCCAATCCCCATGGCAGCCCAGAGAGAAGGCTGTTCGTCAGAAACTGAGGCCAGAGGCTCGGGCGGCTCGTCAGCTTCACCCAGTTTGGAAATGCACCTTTCTCACTCCCAGGGTGCCGCCAGGATCTTCCAAGGGGACTAACCCAATAGCCCTTAACGAGCAGAAAGAATAAAGTCTTCAGTCTGTGGAAAAATTTGGGAGGGAGCGAGGAAATGGGGAGGGAGAGCCTCCATCCCCAGGGCCTCTCCCCAAGTCAGCCATGGCCCACTAAGCTGACGTGGAGGGAGGTCGGAGAGGAAGGCTACAGACAACCATGCACTCAGCATGTGGGACCCCGGCAGGGGAGTCCCCATGGCAGGAAGGAAGACGGAGACCCCCACTCTGCAGGGCCAGGGGCTGGAGGGAGGCTCAAGGTTGAGATTTCAGCCAGCCCCACGCTACACCCACCCAGGAGGTCCCACCACCCTCGGGGGTCCTCGAGCTGCCAGCCTCATGTGCAGCCCACAGCCTCCCACACCAAACGTCCCCCATGGGTGGGCACTGCCTGCCCTTCCCCATAGAGATCTTCACTGAAGGCGGCCAGACCCCTGGCTGTGCCGGCTCAGCCGGCGGCCCCAGGAAGAGGAGCCCACCGAAACCACATTTTAGGGATGTGTGATTTTATTTTTTAAGACGCATCAAAGGCATTGTGATAGGGAAGAAGGAAACTTCACAGCATGCGTCTGCGTGGTTTTGGTTCCGTGTGGTTTTATCCAGATCGGTCAGGAGAGGACAGCCTCCAGGCATGTCATTTGTCCCACCTGGCCACCCAGGGACGTGGCTCCTTGAGAGGCGGGTGCGCTCCTGCAGAGCCCAGACCCCAGAGCTCACTCTCCCCTCGCAGAGCCCAGGGCTGGGACAGGAACTGCCCTTCCATCGCCCGGGGCCCGCCGTGTGCAGATGCTGCCACCAGGTGGCGCTCTGCCGAGCACCTGGACCCCGCTGCACCTGAGGAGCCCCGCCTGCACCTGCCCAGGGATGCACCTGCTCATTAATGGGGGGGGGGGGGGGGCGATTACCACTGAGACTTAGAGTGGAGAAAAGGAGGTGCAGGGAGCATGAGTAACTTGGCGACAGTCATGGTGGGGACCAGAGTCTAGCCAGGACACAGCCCCCGAGTGATGGGGATGGGGGCTTGGGTGCGGGCACCTGGCAGAACAAGGGGGCAGGGACGGGGGGTACCCAGAGACTGGTGAAGGCCTGTGCTAGGGACCTGCCAGCCAGTGCCCAGGGAGCCTGGCGGAGCCCCGGAGGGATGGCGGGCGCTGCGGTGACCTGGAGGGCGACTGACCCACCCCTCTGCCCAAGGCACCTGCAGAAGGCGCTGTCTGCCTGGCCCGCAGTGGGAGCCTTGCCCTCACCATGATCCCCTGCCCAATCCCTGCCTGGCGGAGCAGGGTCCGACCCGGGAAAGCTCAGCAAGGTCGGGGGGCCTCAATACCCAGCTCTGTTCCCTGCAGGAAAGGCCAGGAACCCAGCAGGGCCATGCCCAGACCCTGTCCTGGGGAACGGTGGCGGGTTCCAGGCTGTCCCAGCCTCTGAGCCCCCCGCGGGTCAGCTCCTCCTCCCTGAGTGTCTGCAGGCCCTGCCTCGCTGGAGCCAGGGGGCGAGCATGGGCCTCAAATGTTTTCTGCTCCCACAGCTTCTTCCCACCCCTCTGCGCTCCTCCAAGCCCCCTGCGCTCCTCTAAGCCCCTGCGCTCCACGTGCAGGCCCACGGCGGGTGGTGGGGTGGCGTGGGGGGAGGCTGGGCTAGGGGAGTGTGGTGGGCATCGGGGATGGGGAGGTGCGGGCTGTGCTGGGAAGAATGGGGGCCACGCTAGATCACTGACCTCTGATCCACGGAGAGCAAGAGTAAGCCAATACCTATGCTCCTGCTGGGAACCTGGGGGCCAGCAGCTTTATTTTCATTTTCATTCACTGGCACCCTGCAAACAGCCCCTCCTTCACTGAACCCCATCTTACAGACAAAGAAACTGAGGGCCAGAGAGGTTACAGGATTGCCTAGGGTCACATGACTAGAGGGAGGGGAGGTGGGGATTGCACTCTGTGGTTCTACAAGGGACTGGTGTTCGAGCCACGAGGCCCATCACCCCCTCAGCACATCCTGCAGCTCCCAGCCCATCCTGAGAGGCTGTGGACAGGGGTGGGGCATAGAGGTCAGGCTTGCAGGTAGCCTCCACTAGGGGTGGGTGGATGGGTGGCTGGGTGGATGGATGGTGGATGGAGGGGTGGATGGATGGATGGTTAGGTGGTGGGTGGGTGCACAGGTGGGTGGATGGGTGGGTGGGTGGGTGGATGGATGAGTGGATGCATGAATGGGTGGTGGGTGGGTGCACAGGTGGGTGGGTGGATAAGTGCTTGGTTTCAGCTTGCTCTTCTGCCCCCCTTGAATTCTTTATTTCTCTCTCTCACCAACCTCTCCCCTCCCCCCATTCTTCCGGCAATCAATTTTCTACTCTCTCTTTTTCTATGAGTTCAACTTTTTAAATTTTTAGATTCCATATATAAGTGATACTGTGAGGTATTTTTCTTTCTCTGACTTATCTCACTTAGCATGATGTCCTCCTGGTTTATCTGTGTTATAATATGAGCCAGAATTCCTTTCTTCTTTAAGGGTGAATAATATTCCTTTGTGGGTATATCACATTTTCTTTATTTGCTCATCCATCGATGGGACACTTTGGTAGTTTCCATGTCTTGGCTACTGTGAATAAGGCTGCAGTGAACGTGGGGAGCAGATCTCTTTGTGAGGTAGATAGTGGTTTCATTCCCTGCAGATGCACACCCAGAAGTGGATTGCGGGGTCATAAGGCAGTCCTGCTGTTTTCCGGGGTGGCTGCACTGGTTTGCACCCCACCAGCTGCGCACGCGGGCTCCCTTTTCTCCGCATCCCTGCCAGCACTTGTCTTCTCTTGGCGTTTGGATGGCAACCGTCCTAACGGGTGTGAGATGATACCTGCTCTTGAATTTCTTAACTGTTTTTGGATGAGGGGCTCTGCAGTTTCATTTTGCAGAGGCCCTGCAAATTTGGGAGCTGGTCCTGAGCCTGTGCTGCCACCAGGGCTGGGACCCTCCAGGTCCACCCTCTGCCCTTCTCCCCTGTGGCTGACCTCCGAGGATATGTCATGGGCATACCCCTGCCCCTCAGCTTCTGAAGGATGCCATCAGCCATGGCATGTCTTCCCGGCTCTCTTTCTGGCACTCACCTTGGCCTGGCCGTGGCGGTGTCCCTAAGCTGATGGCCACAGTCCTGCACCTGGGGTGGGGGCAGGGCCTCGCCCACAGTGTGATTCTCTCAGGGTTTCAGTCCCTGGGCCCCCCTTGCCAATCCAGCCCGATGGGAGCAGTGGCACCTTCTCAGCTCTTATGAGCTGTGGCATGTTTCCATTGTTTCTCCAGCTCTGTGGACCCAGTCGGAGTGTGTTGTCTGTATCTTGCAAGGGCTGAAAGGCCACATTCAAACCCTAAACAAGCAATCCCTGAGTCAGCCAGTCCTATCATGATCCTAGGCCCTGTCCTGACACTGAACTCTGTCCTGATCCTGTGTCCTATCCTGATCCTTGGTCCTGTCCTGATCTTGAGTCCTGTCCTGATCCTGAGTCCTGTCCTGACCCTGAG
>NW_023270418.1:36853607-36874426 GCF_011800145.1 Mirounga leonina | reverse complement strand
CTGATCTTGAGTCCTGTCCTGATCCTGAGTCCTGTCCTGACCCTGAGCCCTGTCCTGATCCTGAGTCTTGAGTCCTATTCTGATCTTGGGCCCTGTGCTGACACTGAATTCTATACTGATCCTGTGTCCTACCCTGATCTTGAGTCCTGTCCTGATCTTGAATCCTGCCCTGATCCTGAACCTCAGTCTTGTTCTGATCCTGAGTTGTCCAGTTCCTGAATCCTGTTCTGATCCAGAGTCTTGTTCTAATCCTGAGTTTTGTCCAGTTTCTGGGTCCAGTCTTAATCCTGAGTCATCTTCTGGGTCTTGTCCTGATCTTGAGTCCTATTCTGATCCTGAGCCTTGTTCAAATCCTGAGTCCTGTTCTGATCCTGAGTCCTGTCTTGGTCCTGAGTCCTATTCTGTTCCTGAATCCTGTTCTGATCCTAAATCTTGTCCTGATTCTGAATCCCATTCTGATCCTGGGTCTTAGTCTGATCCTGAGTCCTATCCTGATCCTGAGTCCTATTCCGATCCTGAATTCTGTCCTGATCCTGAGTCCATTCCTAGTCATGGGTCCTTTCCTGGTCCTGGGTCCTGTCCTGATCCTGAGTCCTATTCTGATCCTGAATCCAATCCTGATCCTGAGTTCTATCTTAATCCTGAGTCCTATTCTGATCCTGAATCTTATTCTAATCCTGAGTCCTAACCCGATCCTAGGTTCTGTCCTGATCCTGATCCTGTCCCTATCCTGGGTCCTATCCTGATCCTGGGTCCTGTCCTGATCCTTAGTACTGTTCATTTTTTTAAAGATTTATTTATTTATTTGAGAGAGAGAGAGAGCATGAGCAGAAGAGGAGCAGAGCTAAGCAGGGAGCCCAACATGGGGCTCGATCTCAAGACCCTGAGATTATTCATAACCTGAGCCAAAACCAAGAGTTGGACCTTAACCAACTGAGCCACCCAGGCACTCCTGAGTACTGTTCTGATTCTGAATCTTATCCTGATTCTGGGTCCTGTCCTGATCCTGAGTCCTTTCCTAATTCTCAGTTTTATCCTGATCCTGAGTCCTGTCCCCATCCTGGGTCTTATCTTAATCCTGAGTCCATTTCTAGTCCTGGATCCTCTCCTGACCCTGAGTCACGTTCTGATCCTGAGTCCTGTCCTGATCCTGAGTCCTGATCTGATCCTGGGTCCTATTCTGATCCTGAGTCCTATTCTGATCCTGGGTCCTGTCCTGATCCTGAGTCCTACCCTGATCCAGAGTCCTATTCTGATCCTGAATCCTGTTCTGATCCTGGATCTTGTCCTGATCCTGAGTCCCATTCTGATCCTGAATTCTGTCCTGATCCCAAGTCCCTTCCTAGTCCTGGCTCCTGTCCTGACCTTGAGTCCTGTTCTTCCCAGAGGTGACAGGCAAGATGGGACTGACTGTTCCAGAGTATTTCCCTGGACTCCATCCCCCTATGCATTCTATGGACACTCCCCAGGCTTTCACAGCCAGGGCAGCATCAGGGACCACATCAGGAACATGATGAGACAGTGCAGTGGGTTGAACAGTGTCCTCCTGGAACTTCAGCATACAACCTTATTTGGAAATCAGGTCTTTGCAGGTGGAACCAAGTTGAGGTTGTCCTGGATGAGGTGAAGCCCTAATTGAATGGCTGGTGTCCTTGTAAGAGAAGAGAGGAGGAGAGCTGAGGTGCAGATACACAGGGAGAAAGGCCACATGAAGACAGAGTTAGGCACCAGCTCGAGGCAGGGAGCGTCAGGGATGCCGGCAGCCCCCAGGAGCTGGAAGAGGCAGCAAGGATCCTCCCCCAGAGCCTTCAGGGAGCACGCAACCCTGCTGACTCCATCTCGGACTTCCAGCCTCCAGACTGTCTGCTGTCTTAAACCATCCACTTTGTGGTCATCTTTTCTGGAGCCACAGAAAACCAACACAGGTAGCAGAGATGAACACGGCCTCAAAGCCAGGGACCCTGTTCCCATCACCTTCAACTGACACAGAAATGGAGGGCTTTCTTATTTGTCAGGGAACACATGAGGGGAAATCATGGACTAAAGAAAAAGTGCAAAACTGTGACAGCACTGAGGTTATTTTAAGATGAGAAACAAACAAATACGATTTCCCTGGGGGAGTGACCCAAACAGGGACCAGGAAGGGGCCATGTGCCCAGCATCACAACTGACCCTGGCAGGTATAGAAAGGGCTCCTGGTGCAGGAGGCTCCACACCTGAACACCTGTCCTCTGCCCCTGCTCCTCTGACCTGCTCCACCCTCAACCCACCAGAACCATGGGCTGCTGTGGCTGTTCTGGAGGCTGTGGCTCTGGCTGCTCCCAGTCCAGCTGCTGTGTCCCCATCTGCTGCCAGCACGAGATCTGAGATGTGACCATAAGCCTTAGGTAAATTCAGTCTCCCCAGGAAGACACCCCTCCTCATTTCAGTTCTGAGCTGCTCTCCAGACCCAGGGACAGTTTTCTCTGAGTCCTGAGGAAGGGAATGACCCTGTCATGGTCCTTGGTTTGTCCTGTGACCCCTTTTCCAGTTACTTATCACAAGGAGCCTCCTCCTCATCACCCCATCCCTCCTGGCATCCAACACCTGCACCCTGAAGTTTCCTCCACAAGCACTTTCCAGGTCCAGCCCAGGAGGGGACCCTCCATGTCTGCAGGCTCCTACTGATGCTCCCTCTTTGCCCTTTCCCTTCAGGCTCCCCACTGAGCCAGCCCTGCAGCCGAGATCAGAACTAGGGGCACAAACTATAGCTGAGACTCTTCGGGCCCAACTGGGCCTTCAGTCCCTTTAAATAAAATGTTCTGCCCCGTCAGCCTTGTTCTCATGGTGGTTCTTTTCCTAACGCCTTCATCATTGGATTCCGCTCGTCCATTGTCTTCATTCATGTGTACTGAGCACCTGTTGTGTTTGCTCCGCCCTAGGGACAGCAGAAAGGAAAAACAAAGACCTGTGGCCCAGGTTCTTGTTCCAGGAGGGGTTGGCCAACTCAGTTCTCCAACAAGGTTGGTCCTGTTGTTTCTGCATTTCCAGGGGCTGAGCCCCAGCATGGAGTGTGCACCCCCCGGGGTGGTACAGCTGCAGTCCTAACCCTTCTGTCTGCTGCAAGTCCTCCTCGTGACCAGGACAGAAGGTTTAGCCAGTGCCAAGGGCTCCGACTTATAAAAGATGGTGGGAGGGCTGAGGCGTCAGGGCAAGTGAACGCCCCCTGTACTGGAAGTCAACGGATGGATGTGCGACCCCCAGGCTGCCTGCAACCCCACATCTCGGGAACCAGCCTCGGGCATCAGAAACCTTGCATCTTTCTGCCTGGCTGTCCTCGGCCAGGGGTGCTCTCTGCCAGCCAGAGGTGCCCACTCCATCTGGACCTAATGCAGCATCTTGCTTCACGTGAGAACTAGGATCAACCAACACTTAGCTGACTTACTGAACATCATGTTCCGGGCTGGAGGGAAATGTTTACAAACTTCGTCCCAAATGTATCATTAAAACAACCTGGTGGTTGAGACACATGGGGTGATGGGCCCCAGAATAGAGGGTGCCCTCCAGGGCTGGGGGTCCCCAGGACTGCCTCAGTGAGACTTGAGGGACCAAGTCACAGGGCTGATTTGGAAGAGCAGCACTTTTGCAAGTCTAAAGTTTGATGAATTCACACGTGGGACAATGGATTTGAAGTTAATGTCCAGGAAAAGAGCGACAGGCCCAACACAGAGCAAGGATGTGACTTACACATTCCCAAGTGTGATGCTTAATTTTATGTGTCCCCTTGGCTGGGCCATGGTGCCCAGATATTTGGTCAAACGTTATTCTGGGTGCATCCATGAGAGTGTTTTTGGATGAGATTGATATTTCAATCTGTGGACTTTGAGTAAAGCAGATGGAGGTCCACGATGTGGGTGGGCCTCATCTAATCAGTTGAAAGCTTGAGGAGAACAAAAGCCAGACTTCCCCAAGCAAGAGGGAATTCTGCCAGTGGACAACCTCTGGGTTCCATCAGCAATATTGGCTCCTACTTGTTTGCCAGCAGAATGCCTTTGCGCTCATACCCTGATTCTCTGGTGCTGGTCTCCCCGCCCAGACTTTGGGCTCACCAAGCCTCCACAATGGCATGAGCCACCTCCTTACAATAAGTATCTTTCTCTATCTACACATCCTGTTGGTTCCATTGCTCTGGAGAACGCTGCCCAGCACACTGCCCGATGGCTGCAGGGAGGCTGCCCACAGACGCGTCTGGCCATCCTGCACCTCTTCCATGTGATGCCATCTAGGACAGCGAGGCCAGAGCTCAACTAGCAGTGCTGGGAAGGATGCCCATCCCGTGAGAAGACTCCGGCACCTCTCCTCCACAGGTGCGCACATGTGCTGGGGCCATGCTGGCCTCCTGGGACGCATGGCCACGGGGCCTGCTGAGGAGGGGGCGAGAGATGCCTGTGAACTGCAGAGCGTCAGAGAGCCCGCACATCAAAGTCTCCGCGGGGGCGTGGGAGAGGACAGGTCTGCCGCCTCCCAGCCTGCCGTCTTCCTTGCCCTGCCCCTGGGCAGGAGGGCCCCTCCTGTGAAGGCGAGGGAGGGGGGAGGGGGGAGGGGGGAGGGGGACAGGCCGCCCCCACCCAGTAAGACCGGGCGCTTCCAGGGCTGCATCCTAGAAACCCCAGAAGGCGCACAACCTGGAAAATCCTGGATCCTTAAAATCTTAAAAAAAAAAGTAACTGTGGGGTGCAATAAGCAAAATCCTTTTGAATCCTTAGCTGAGCTTATAAAAGTAGGGGCGGTCACTGTGGGGCAAACCGAGGGGCTGGAGAAGAGCGACCGTGTGGTCCTGGGCCGCCCGCGGGCATCACTGGCACAGACCCGAACACGTTTGCTTCTCGCTGCTGCCACACCGTATGGGAGTGAAGCCACGGGAAAGGGGACACAGTGTGCAGTAGATCTCACTGGGTTTTCACAAGCCCTCCTAGAGCCGCCCTCCGATCGAGAACACTCCGGCCCCGGAGGAGTCACTGCCCTCAGCCCCGGATGGGAGGGCCACCCCCTGACTTCCCTATGTTCTTGAAGGTCACGCGTCTCCCGAGGCAGGTGCAGCTGCAGGTGGCCGTGGGCACTCTCCCGTGGCAGCCCCTGCCTCCCAGGAGGGTGGCCACTGCGGGAAGTGGGGAGGGCGGCCCATGTTCACCACCGTGATGAGCTGGGACGGGGAGGGAGGGCACACGTCTTGGTTCAAATACCACAGACTCACACTTTGTACCGGCTTTTAGTAGATTTTATTGAACAAATGTCCCTTCATTTGAAATGACAATTAGGCCATTGCCAGAGACTGACAGTCCGTAGTTTTTTAGAAACATTTTCTCTATTTTGCCGGGGGGATGGGGTGATCTGTGGAGCTCCCTGTGGTGTCCTGATGAGGGCGGAGTCCCCGTCACTTTATTACTAAGTGACATTTTAAGATAACCATGAGCTCCCCCAAAGGCTAAACGTTTGGTGAAGAAGTTGAAGACAAACGTCCCTTCGGAAGGGACAGATCATGTGACCCCCCACCAAGGTCAGGTTTCCCTCCTGCCTTTAGCGAGAACGGTAAGATTGCTTTCCCTTACCCCATATGTTCCGAATGCAGTGCATCCCACTGGTTACTTTTGTTTCTTGTACACACTGTGCTTGTGACTCGAGGTCATAAAAGCGTTCTGCCGTGTTATGCTTCCTTCTAAATGTGCTCTAGTTTGTGTAGCTTGCATTTGGGTCCATGACTGACTGAGACTTGATTTCGTACAAATGTGGGGTTCCGGTCTTTGTAACGTGGCTGTTGAGTTGTCCCCCCTCCATTTGTTGAGAAAGGCTGTCCCTCCCCCAGTGAGCTGTCTCTGTGCCTCCGTCAGAGCTCGGGGATCTCAGGCGACTTCGTGGGAGTCCGGACGTGGTCTCCCACCCCCGCATTGCCCCGCGAGTCCCGCTAACACGGCTTACAGGCAGGGAACACCACTCCTCCCACTTTATTTCCATTTTCGGAATTGTTTTCGCTTTCCACCGTAAATCTCACAGACGAAATTTCATTTTGTCTTTATCTACCAGAGAATTCTGCTACGAGTTTTACTGGAATCCCATTAGATTTGCAGACGAGAGCTGGGAGAGCGGACACGTTTGCGGTGTTGGATCTCCCCTCCACGTGCACGTGGCCTCCGTCGGCTTCGCCGGGCCATCTTCGGTTTCCTTCATGAGGGTTGCGTTGTGTTTAGCAGACCGATTCTGAATATGTTTAATGGGGTTTATACCTAAAGATTTCATTTTGGGGAGCTATTTTTAAAAGATGGATGTTATTCATTTTAGAACAGACTTTGTTTTTTTAGAGCGGTGTTAGGTTCGCAGCAAAACTGGGAGGAAAGCGTACACGTGGCCGCGTACCTCTGCTCCCACACAAGCTCCCCACTTTCAACATCCCCACCGCGTGGTATGTGTGTTATAGTCCGTGAGCCTCCACAGACACATCGTCCTCGCCAGAAGTCCACACTTCGGTTTTTATGCCAGAATTCACTCTTGGTGTTGTATATCTTTTTTCTGGAAAAAAAAGAAGAGTCAAATTTAACTATAACTGACCAAACTGTATCCAGGAATGTCTCTAAACAAGGAAACAACAGAAACATGATGAAATTCTCCTAGTGAAGAAACCGAGTCTTTACCAGCCCCGGTGCTTCTGAGGGTCAGGCCTGGAGAAGTCCATTCGCAAGGCTGGTTCTGTCCCCCATGCGAGCGTCTCATCCTGAGGGGAGGGCTGGGCCTGAGCGAGGGGCATGTCCCCTCCCCCCTGACGCTGGGGACTCCTAGGAAGTCACTGATAGGGCAACGGGCTGTGGACTGAGCTGTGTTCCCCAAATTCACAGGTTGAAGCCCTAACCCCATGACCTCAGAATGTGACCTCATTTGAGAGATGGTCTTTAAGAGAGGTAATCAGGTTAAAACGGGGTCACTGGGGTGGCCCTGATCCCGTGTGACCGGGGTCCTTGTAAGAAGAGGACATCAGGACACAGACCCGCACGGAGGGACGACCCTGTGAGGAAGGACCCAGGGAGAGCACGGCCGTCCACACACGAGGAGAGAGGCCTCGGGAGGACCCCGCCCTGCCCGCGCCTGCATCTCGGGCGTCAGCCTCTGGGACCGGGGGACAGTGTGAGCCGCCTCCTCGGTGAAACTGCATTATGGTGACCCGGGCAGATGAAACAGTGGGGTCTCCAGACATGTCTGGCTGCTGCACTTGGGGGTGGGTGGAGGCCAGGGTGCGGCAAACAGGCTCCAGTGCTTAGGGCAGCCCCTTCCACAGGGAGCTGCCTGGCCCGAAGCGTCCGCAGGGCCGAGGCCGGGACACCAGGCAGAGGAGGAAGGGTAAACCAAATGGAGGGTCTGGGAGTAGACCCATGTATGAATGGACAACTAACAGCCTTCTCAACAGAAGGCACGGAATGATTGGAATTCCATGCCCAAACAATGAACTTTGATTCATGTTTCACACCATATGCAAAAATCACTTCCAAATCGGTCCTAGATCGAAATGCAAAGTATGGGAGAAAATCTTCGTGACCCTGGGTTGGGGAAAACGTCTTCGATACGCTATCCACAAAAGAAAAAAATGAGATAAATTGGACCTTCTCAAAATGAAGAAATTTTGTGTTCGGAAGTCACGGCTAAGAGAAGGAAAACGCTAGCCACGGGGGAAGAAGACACTTGAAAACAGGTGTCTCCGTATCCAGGGTACATGAGGAATCCTCAACCACCAATAAGAAGAGAACAACTCGGTATCAAAACATGGGCTAAAGACATAAGGAGACCCCTCCCCAAAGGGGCCACGCGGATGGCCAGGGGCACGGAAGGGGTCCGACGTGGCCAGTAAGGAGGGACATGCATGTGAAAGCCACGGCGAGGGGCCACTGCATGCTTTGCAGAGTGGCTGGAATGAGAACAGCCCACGCCGGGGCTGGCAAGGACGGAGGATGCGCTCGGCGGGTCTTTCCAGAATTAAGCATGCACGCATCGTGACTCAGTCCTGCTCACAGATGTTGACTCAAGGGGAAAAGAAGTCCACGTTCACTCAAAAGCCCGCGTGCAGGTGTTGATCTGTGATCACCGCTGGGCAGAGGTGCTGGGGACTGTCCCTTTGCCTGGGGGTGGACACACGGCGGGGCAGCCACTTCCCGGCACCTGCCACGGTAGGAGCGGCTTGGGGACACTATCGAGACCGAGAGCAGACAGACTTGAAAGGATACGTGTTGTGTGATTCCATTTTGATGGTGTTCTGGAAAAAGCAATGTTTTGGGGACAGAAAAGACATCAGGGGTTGCCAGGGCCTGGGGTGGGGGGAGGCCTTGACTGCAAAATGGCACGGGGGAGTTTTTTTTCTTTTCTTTTTTTCTTTTTGATGTGGAGCTGCTCTGTATCTTGGTTTTGGTGGGGGTTCTGTGTCTATATATTTGTCAAATCTCAAAGAACTGTGGATTTTACTGTATGTAAATTGTACATTAATTTTTTTTATGGAAATGAAGTCCGATCCAGGAATACCCCCCTGGTCCCGCCAGGATGCAGGCTTATTCTGCGATTTTGTAGGGGTATGGTGTCCCCTGCTTTGTCAGACCCCACATGTTCCCGACTGGATTATGTGGGAATTAGCCCCAGTCACCTGGCAGCCAGGTGACAAGATGGGGGCACGTTTGAGGGGGCAGGCATGGCGCAGTGTGGGAGGGGCTTTGACAGCATCCTGCAGGGTCCGAGAAGGGCTGGCTCTTACCTGGGAGGGGGGGACCAACTCTGTAGGTCCAGTGTCCAGGTGGGCTGCCGAGTCAGCATCCTTGGATGCGTCCGTCTGTGTGTCCCCATCTCTGTTCTCAGGGTCCCTTACGTCCCGTTTCTTTGTCACTGGATGGGGCGTCACAACGAGTCAGCCACAACCAGCCGACTCTGCTGTCTCTGGGGGCCCTGTCCCCCTGAGCTCCCCAAACACCTGCGTCGTCCCACCTGCCCTGGGCTCTCCTCCACTGGGACTATCTGCCCATTGTCACCACTGAAACCTTTAACAACAGGGTCTCCAGCGTGTTCCCAGCGCTATCCGTGCCCCATCCGACTACCAGAATGGGGACGCCTCAGTCGCCAGCCCCCACTCCTGCCCCTGTCCCCTCAGATCCTCTGGGTGCCACTCCTGCGGGTCTCAGTCTAGGGATCCCACTAGAAGACTTCCCTGGGGAAACGTGTGTGAGAGAGAAGGTGGGAAGGAACCCTGGGCCGGGTGCGCACCTGACCCTGAACGAGGGGGAGGGAAGAGCGCATGCGAGACCGGGCTGCAGAGGCGCAGGGGCCGAGCGAGTCGCTGTCTTTCGGCAGAGGGGGATGGTCCGGGAAGGAGCCTGCCTCGCCAGCCCCTTGGTGGCTTCAGGGCCAATGTGGGTGAGGCCTCGGGGCACAGGAACCTCTGACCTACCGCTTCCCACTTTGCAAAGCCAGTAAGCTGCTGAAGACCGAAATTTTACCTGCAGGTCGTGCAAAAAGCCCAGCTGCAATGCTGGAAAGATGTATTGTTTTGAAGGACATTTTGACAGAGTAACAGAAGATCGACAGTGAAGTGCTGAAACATTTGGGAAGACTGAAATCACATAGAGAATATTCTCTGCCCACAACGCACTTACGCTCAACTCCAGGAGAACATTGAACTAGAACATTCCCTGGTATGGGTCGGCTGGGGTGGGCGAACATACAGTGCCATTCGGGACGTATTGCAGCTGCAGCTAATGATGTCACTAGTCGAATGCTCCCATCACATTTAATGAAAACACGTCGTCAAAGACGGACAGTGATATGAATTCACAAGAGCCACAAAACATGCACGGCTTGAACGCGAGCATGCCCGACCCCGAGATGACTTGACTTTTCCGCGAAAACCCTGCCGCTGGTGACAAGCCAGAAGACAAAGTCATAGGTCCATTGACTTTAATGTGAAAAATTTCAACGTCTTCATCACGTCCCCAAATATCAAAACTGCTTTAACAAACAGAAACTTGGTTCCATCGAACAATGAAAGCAGTTGGAAGTGACTGTCGTCGGTCCGTTTTACCCCTTCACGCCCTGCACGGCTCCCTCCATCTGCGGTTCAGCCCCCCACCCCCGCCTGTGGCAGCCACGCTGGGCTCCGCACGAGGCACACAGTTCACATCATATGACATCACACTCTCTGACCCCCGCGGTCGTGCTGAGTGAGGAACACGCATCTCTGTCTGAAACCATAACGATGAAGTGTCACTTCTTATATTTATTTTTTTAACGTATTGGAGGGTGAGGAAGCCCCCGTGAGGAATAAAACAGAAATGGTTGTATTAAAGGAAGCAGGAATGGTCAGTAGCCTTTATGGGGCAGAGTCCTAGACTAGACAGTGGCCAGCGTCTATTCGAAAATGAGACAACATGAAAATGAATGAGTTAGGTATTTACTGCGAGCGACCGGAGGCAGGAACAAGTAAATGGGAAATAAAACACTAACTATTAAAGGGACTGAAACTAAAATCAAAACCTCCCTACGAACAGGGCACCTGGGTGGCTCAGACAGTTAAGCGTCTGCCTTCAGTTCGGGTCATGGTCCCGGGTCCTGGGATCGAGTCCCTCATTGGGCTCTCTGCTCCTTGGGAGCCTGCTTCTCCCTCTGCTTCTCTCTCTGTCTCTCATGAATAAATAAAAAATCTTTAAAAAAAAAAAAAACAACCTCCTTACGAAGAAAACTTAGGGCCCCGTGGCTTCACCGGCTAATTCACCAAATATAAAATGCAAATAAAACCCCTTGAAATAAGTCAAGACTAGCATCGTCTTGACTCCCAGGACTGACAAGGACGGTGTGAGGAAGGAAAACGGCGAGTCAATCACACTCCTGAACACAGATGCAAAAAAGAAAAATCACGACCAACATAGCAGTGTTTTAAAATAGTACTACGAAATGAACATTTTAGATTTATTTCAGGTGTGCAAGTTTGTTCTAATATTGGGGGGGGATCAAATGATGTAATCTGCAAACGAACTTATTAAAAAAGGAAAGTCACGGGCGCCTGGGTGGCTCAGATGGTTAAGCGTCTGCCTTCAGCTCAGGTCATGATCCCAGGGTCCTGGGATCGAGTCCCGCATCGGGCTCCCTGCTCCTTGGGAGCCTGCTTCTCCCTCTGTTTCTCTCTCTCTCTCTCTCTGTCTATCATGAATAAATAAATAAAATCTTAAAAATAAATAAATAAATAAAATAAAAATAAAAAAGGAAAGTCACATAATCAAATCAAAAGGCACAGAAAATTATTCAATCGTATTCGGTATTAGTTTAACAAAATTGTTCACAAAATGCGAATTAGCCCAAAGCAACGGGTAAATAAAGAGCTATCGGTCTGGCTCAAGGACCGTGATTATGGAGACACGTTTTCCCTCAGCGTATTAATGATGTTAAATAATTGAGCTTAGCATTGTCACGACGAAGGAGGAAGGCTTGGGAGCCGTGAAGACCGTGGGGGCAGCGCCGGGAGTCTGGGGCAGAAGACACCCAGTTGCAGCTGCTGTCCCGGGTGGCGGGCACCCTCGCCGCCCGGTAGTGGACCCAGACCCGGAGAAGCCGAGACGCAGATCAGGAAGCGGTGAAGACACTCCGCTTGTGCTCGAGAAGTCTGGGAATGTCTCCGTTTTGGATCGGGTGATTAAACTGGGTGGAATCCGGAGTGAACGCCCTTAAGGACTGGGAGAAATAAGCGTGGCAGGTGTGCAGAGGGGCACAGGCTGGGGGGCGCTGGCCGCCTACCCTGTGGGGACGGGGGGGGCTGGTGCTCGCCGTCGGCTCCGGTCACAGAGGTCCGTCTGCCCCCAAATCTGTGTTCCTGTCAGCTCTCTCATTTGTAGGCCCTGCTTTGGCAGAATTTGCAAAGTTTCTCCTGTCTGTGCCATTGCATCACAAATGTCAATATTAGCATATTATGAATAACAGGGAAGTTCCTTAAGCTAGTAACGGATGCCTACAAATACCTAGAGCAAATGTCATCCCAAATCGTACAGCCTGGAGAGATTCCTCTGTGAGGGAAGGATGACCTCTCTTTCACAGTGTAACTGAAGTCCTAGAGAATTAAGGAAAACAAATACAGCATCTGTGGATTAGAAAGGAACAGCGGGACTGTAAGTTTGCAGAGGAACAGACGCTGGGGTTGGATATGTGGGAAATGCAGAAGTTACAAAAAATATCATGAAAATAAAAATCCTCTTAGTAAGGATGCCAAAATACAGGATCGCACCTTAGAAGTCAAATGCATTTCTTCACATCAGCAGCAGACGCTTGGGAAAGAGAATATTTCACACCTTAACATTTACAATAGCATAGAAATCAAATATCTGGAAATAAATCTGACAAATCCTGTGTAAGACCTCTACGCAGAAAACTGCAGAACATTTTGGGGAGAGCTTTAAAAGGGCTTGAAAAGGGGCGCCTGGGTGGCTCGGGTTTGGTGGGGGGCTCCTGGGAGGGCTGGTCACTTAACTCAGTTGGTTAAGTGTCCAACTCTTGGTTTCGGCTCAGATCATGATCTCAGGGTCGTGGGATCGAGCCCTGTATCGGGCTCTGTGCTCAGCTCAGAGTCTGCTTGAGATTCTCTCTCTCCCTCTGCCCCTCTCCACCTTTCTCTCTCAAATAATTAAATAAATAAATCTTTTTTTTTTAAGGGCTTAAATAAATGAAACTTTATGGCACGCTTACAGATTTGAAAAACCCAGTGGTATAAAAATGTAAATTCCTCCCAAATGTACCTATAGACTTAATCAGAATCCCAGCAGGGTTTTTTTTCCCCTGCTTGATAAGTTGATTCTACAATTCAATGAATATCAAAAGTAGAATAGTCAAGAAGTTCTGGAGAAGACCACTATGGGAGCTCCAGTAGGTGTTTGGACGCACGATAAAGCTATGGTAATTTTGGTTCCGTGGTGCTGGTGCAGCTCGGAGATGGTCTCCTGCAGGAGGGGACACCTGCTAGGTGGCAGGGACCGCCCGTGAAGCAACCACCAAGGGCAGGTCTCGAAACCTTGGAGGGAGCCATGAACATTGTGAGAAGCGTCAGGAGGATGCGAATCCTAGTAGCAAAAGCATTAATCATACCAGAAAAACTTATGAATGAGACGTGAGGGGACATAATCACATGGGTTTATGGAAAGGTAGTGCAGGTGCGTGGAAGGCCGGCCACGGAGTGTCTGCAGTGACCGGTGCACCGTGGTCTGCGGCGGTCCCCCGTCTTCCCGTGACTCCCGTGGCCCCGAGGCTTCTGCAGGTGGCGGGACGGTTCTGTTTGGATTATCGTTCGGTGTGGGCTTGTGTGGTGCTTGCTTTTGTGATCCTGGGCCGCGTGAGATCCCAGCCACCATCCACGTGGGTCCCTGGTCCCGGCTCCCCACGCAGCCTCCAGTAAGGAGAGCTCTAGGAGCATCTTCTGTTCCAATATTTGGTCTTTGACTCCGGGTCCTGACCCTGAGCTCCTGAATCGCTAAGAATTTCCTGGGTGACAGAAGCATCTTTTGCTCTCCAGATGTGACTCGGGGTGGGTGTGGGGGGTCCTGGGAGGGCTGGTCATCAGGAAGACGAGACCTGATTGGAAGCTTGCCACTCTCAGCCCACCCCCTCCTCCTGCGAGTTAATGATCCATCATGCCTACGTGGAGGAGCCTCCGAAACATCCAGAAATGTGGGGTCTGGCGAGCGTCCAGGTTGGGGAACACCTGGAGGTTTGGGGAGAGGGAGCTCCATGCCCTTCCCACACACCTGGGTCTGTGCGTGTCCTCCATCTGGAAGGCTGGTCCGCGTCCCCTGTCGTGTCCTTTCATCACAGGAGCTGGTAAGCAGCAAGAGCACGGTTTCCTGGAGTCCCGGGAACTGCTTTAGAAAAGCGACAGAATGGGCGCCTGGGTGGCTCAGTCGTTAAGCGTCTGCCTTCGGCTCAGGTCATGATCCCGGGGTCCTGGGATCGAGCCCCACATCGGGCTCCCTGCTCAGCGGGAAGCCTGCTTCTCCCTCTCCCATTCCCCCTGCTTGTGTTCCTGCTCTCGCTGTCTTTCTCTGTCAAATAAATAAAATCTTTAAAAAAAGAAGAAAAGCGACAGAAGACGGAAGCCAGCCAGGAGGGGTGGTGGGCACCCCTGACGTATGGCCTGCTGGGGCTCCGTGCTCCCTTTGTGATTATGATTGCTCCCAGGATGCTCTTGCAAACTACAGACCCCGTGCTCCCCGAGCATCCAGGTGGACTCTGGGTTTCCTATTGTATTCGTGGACTGTAACCTTTACTAACATGATGGACTCTGAGGCTCAGTCGTGCCTGATTTGGCCAGAGTGGGGCTCATGCCTCCTCAGGTCTTTGCTTCCTGGTCATCTCATCCGGCCCGGTCCCAGCCCAGGCGTTGCCCGCTGCCCGCTGATCCCAGGGATGCCCGGTCCCTGCAGGGACCAGCGACCTTAAGAGCCAGGATCTGGGCGCCGGCTAGCTTGTTACTTTCGGAGTGTTTTGCCGCCCCGCCCCGTGGGGAGGGCTGGGGTGTCCGGGTTCCCCAATCCCACCCAGCACTGTGGCTCTGCTGTCCCTCGACACTTTTCTCACCAACTCCCATCAGCCTTACCGCATGTAGTATTTGACCAAACCCCCTGTCTGTATCCAGCCTCCCGTCATGCCCGCAGCCCCTGCCCCGTGCACCTGCCTGCTCCCCACAAACCTTCTCGGCTCCACCCCAGCGCCCCCCTCACACCTCAGTCTTGTCCGTGTGGTTTCTTCCAGAGACATTCTCTTCCATGCATTGTGCTTGTTTATGAATAAATATAAGGACAACTTCCCTACGGAAATCACTTGAGTCCAAGCAAAGCTGTGCACATTTATGAATTTGTTTTCATACGTATATGAAAATATATACTAACACACGCTTGAGGTATTTCCCATTGACAGCACTCATGAATATATTTGTAGAAACGCGTGCATGTCGTGCCTGCAACTACATAAAGCACGACCACACAACTTAACGACTTTTATAAAACAAACACGTAACCACCACGGGCGTCAAGAAATAGAACCTCCTCAGCACCCTGGCGTCACCCCCGTGTGCCCTGATTTGGCAAATGTCCGGGTGTTTTTCTCTACATTCGCTTCTTTTTGTGTCTTGGGAGAAAGGCCCTCACCTAATGGAAGGTGTTGTTAATTGTGACCGTATTGAAATCAGACATTTCTCTTTATTAGAAGATGCTAGGGAGAGAGCCCTCCAAGAGCCTCCGAGCAGGGCCGTCGAGGGGCGAGACAAGATGTAGACAGAGTGACCGGGGCTCCCCGAAGAAATCCACAGCCTGGGAGAAAGGACGTGCTCAAGCGAATAGAACAGGCATTTAGCAAGAGAACAGGCAGGTGGCAGGAAGCATACGGAAAGATGCTCATGTCACGAGGGTCGGGGAGCACAGCCTGAAGCCCCGGGAGCCCCCCACCCCGCCACCTCCCCCAGGACGGCTGAAAGGGAGGGAGGACGAGATGCCCAGGAGCTGCCATTCCTGCACCGCTGCCCTCCCCTGCTGCCCTTCACACCCCTCTGCTGGGCTCCAGGCTGCAGCGCTTCTGTCCTTCCAACCAGCCCCGGGCCCCGCCCGCTGGTGTCTGCGGCCCGGCAGGTGCCTACAGGGCGGGTCGGGGTCTCTCCTGCCTCAGAGCAGCCTCCCCGCGGACCTGCCCATCTACCTGGGCCCCGCGGCTTGTCACGGTCAGGCACTGCCCACCCCTGTGCCCCCCATCTGAGCCAGTGGTCTCTATTCTGTGGGAGCAGGAGGGGAGCTGAGAGCACGTCATGGAGAAAGACCACTCTGTGGTTTCAGTGTCTGGAGAACAGGGTCAGGCTGGAGAATTCTGGGCCACTGTGGCCAAGGGGAGGGGCTGGGGGTGAACTGCACAGCAGCCCTCCTCAACACACGCGGGCACACAGGCGGGCTCACACGGGCTCACACGGGCACACGTGGGTGCACCGCGGACCCACACAGGCCCACATGAGCACACACACGAGCACACACACGGATTCACACGCACATACATGGGCACATGCACACACACGGGCACACACGGGCTCACACGGGCACAGATGCCCACATGAGCGCACACACTCACACACGTGCTCACACATGTGCATACAGCCAGTCTCGGCCTTTAGACCCATTTTCCATTCAGCCACTGGGTCTCGATCCTTTGAAGCTGGACAGTGGGCTGGAGGTCACGAGGGCAGTGGGGGGCCAATCGGGGCAGCATGGGGGAGGGGGAGGGCAGAGAAAGCTGCCCCTGCAGATGCAGAAACTAGGGGCACATGGAGAAGGACAGGAAGAGAGTGAGCCGAGGTGACTGGCTCCTTTGTTCCTACAAGTATTTACTGAGTGGCAAGTGCCTGCCCGACATAGTGCAAAACCAAATGAAAGCAAGGAGGGGAGTTGCCGGAAGGTCAGGGAGGAGCCCCAAGGGACAAAGACACAGACCTGGAGGCCAGAGACCAAGGCCAGACCCCGATGCCGCCTGCCTGCTGGGGTGAGGGGTGCACCTGACACCACCACAGACTCCCCGCCCAGCGAGCGCCAGCCTCTCTCCTGAGCCCAAGGGTGGGGGAGATGGCACCTCTGGGGTGTGGCCCCGCACTGCCCAGGAAGGACACAAATATCTGTAGGCTAGGGTGCCTTTGCTGCCTGCAAGGCCACTGGGCCATTTTTGAACAAGAGCCCCAAAGCCTCAGCTGGGCGGGGCATGTTCCAGGGAAGAGCCCGGCCAAGGCCTCCTTCCTGGGGATGTTTTTCCTCCGGGTACCTGTCCCAGGGGCTCAGCCAGCTGCTGGCTGCAAAGGCTTAAGGAAAAAGAGCGAAGAAAACATTTTGCCTCTACGTTCCCGGCCCCGCCAGGCATAATAAAGCCACGTGGACATTACGGTAGGGCCTAGGTTCACCCAGTCCCCAGCTCCCAGATGCCCTCCACATAACATTCTGACCCTGCCTCCTCCAGAAGGCTGCTGGGCAGTGATGGGAACCCACCTGGTATGATCTTGGAGGCTCTGGAAGCATGCAGGACCAAGCTGGCCCCAGATGCTCCCTGCCCTCCAGCGCCCCACCAGCCACCCTCCTGGGGGCCATCTGGAAGGCTCCCTGCTCCCTCCACGGGGTGGCGTGCAACCTGCAGGGGTCCCAGCTCCCCCCACCCCCACCCCCCCGCACCCTGCCACTGCCTAGGGGTCAGGGGTCATGCCATGGTATTCTTTCTCTCCTCACCCCCTTCTCCTGGGCTTCTGGGTCAGGCCGGGGGCTGGAGTCCTGCTCACGCACCCAGGCACCTGCCAACCTCCCCCTTAACACTCTCACCTGGGAAACATGTCTCCAGACCGGATCCGCTGCTCCCACAGAAACACCTGCCTCCCCGCTCAGCATGACTCTGCACACGGAACCTTGGACCCACCAGGATTCAAGCCCCAGCAGCCCAGCCTTTTGGGGATTGTCCAGCGCCTTCCCGTCCTCACCAGATGCCCAGCCTCGTGTCCTGCTCTCCAGCCCTGTTGGCGCGTTCCTTCTGGTGGGTCTGCCACAGAAGGGCACCTCGTGGGAAAGCCACGGAGCCCCTGGACGCATGCCCTCAGCTGACCCTTGCACCGCCCCAGAGACCGAGGGCACAGTGCCCCACCCCCACCCGGTTCATTTGCCCAGAAAAGACCCGAAACACCTCACGCGGCCTCTCTTCTCCCATCATGGCCACTTGCTGCTACGTCCCCATCCCTCCAAGCACAGCTCTCTGACCCTTCCTTGCCTCCTTCCTCCCCTGCAGGCCCCTAAACCCAGTGGGCACCTCTGGCCTCTCCGTCCTTGGCCCGCCACACTCCCGGCTTTCCTACGGGGATGGCTGTCTTCCTGCCAGCCGTCCCGGAAGCGGTGGTGCTCCTTGGGCTCCGCGCAGGCTGTCACTGCTCAGGCTGCCCGGGTCCCCCGCAGAGGCTCCAAACCCACAGTGTCAGCCCAGAGGGCTCTTCTGCTCCCACAGGGTTCCTCCCGGGGTCCCCACATTAGCACACAGCCCTGGCCAAGTTGGACATGCAGGGATCCCCGCTGGCTCCTCCATGCCCGCCTCACCTGCACACCCAGTCTGTCCCCAGATTCCATCAACCTTGCCCCTGAGACACGGTGAATGCCCTCCTTAGCTGCCCCAGCCCCAGCCCACACGCCATGGTTCCCACTTCTTGCAGTCTGTGCCCCACCCTGTCCCCTCCAAGGGGTCCTGACGCTCCGAACAGCACCATCCTCAAAAACCATGAAGCACACCTGGTCCCTCCCCTGCTGAGCATGCCCCTGGGCCTGGGGGTAAAATTTGCAGGCCTTCCTCCCTCCCTCTCTGCACCTGAGCTGCCTGGTGTCCCAGACCAGCCATGACCCCATGCCACGAGGGCTCTGCCCCTCCTGGGGGACGCGCTGGTTTTTTTTGTTCTAACTTACAACCAGGCGGGCAGCTGTGTTCTTGCCGCCTAACCCTCAGGGGGCTTGTGTTTGGGACTCCCTCTGCCAAAGCCCCGCTCCGTCCCCTTGCATCGTGGGCAGAAGACTGCCAGGTCACAGAGTAAACCTTCCCGGCAGAGTCAGCCCTGGGGGCCTGGACCACCGGGCAGTGCCAGAGTGGGGTTCCCAAAGCCACCAAGTTCCCCCCATGCCCTGCTCGGCCGTGGGAAGAGGCTGGGCTGGAGCCAGACAGGTATTTTATTGAAAGTTCACAGATACAAGAGCTCTGAGCAGGGTCACAGCTTGGAGGAGGTGGGGTCAGGGAAGACAGAGTGAGTCCCCAGATGCTGGCAGCACTCCCAAACTGGGAAGCTCCCACAGAAGCCCTTCTTGCTGGGTATCGGGTCAGAGGGGCCCCAGGAGCCTGGGGGGGCACAGGAGGGCAGGGAGGGCAGCCAGCGGAAGCCAGGGTGCAGCAGCACAAGGAGACGCCCACAGACCCCAGAAACAGGCAGAGGTGGAGAGGCTCAGGAGGCAGAGAGGGTGGGCCAGCCCGAAGCTCGCTGCCCCACATTGTACGGAGCTTCTGACGGCCTCTCTGCCCAGGTCACAGCTTCAGGGGGGCTCCAGGGCCCTGCTCTGCCCCAACCACACAGCATCCTGAGTCACATCAGGCGTGAAAACGAACATGTTTCAGTGCCTTGTCTCCACGGCCAGCCGTGCCCGGTGGGGCCTTAGTAGTCGGTGAGCGGGTACCGCAGGAAGATGAGGACAAGGATGATGCAGGATGCTGCCAGCGCAGAGCTGGTGATGTTAAACAGCCGGGCTGTCTTGGCGTCTTCCACCGCTCCATTCAGATCATTGAGAAGCTTCTTGTCCCGAACCTGAGGCCAGAGGGAGGAGGTGAGGCCAGTGGCCAGAGAGAAGGAAAAGGCTAGTACTGGGAACATCTGTGCAAAGGGCACACAGGAATTCTTTGTATTTCTTTTTGCAACTTTTCAGTAAGTCTAAAATTATTTAAAATAAAATAGGATTGTCAACAGTACTCTATTATTTGATTGAAAGTTGTTGAGAGCACATCTTAAGTGTTCCTACAACCAAAAAACTACAAAACAATAATTATGTGAGGTGACGGATGTGCTAACGAACCCCCTGTTGCAATCATCTTGCAGCATCTACGTGTATCAAATCATCACATTGTACACATTGGACTTACACACTGTCACCTGTCAATTGTATAACAATAAAGCTGGAATCAATAAATGAATACATAAGATGAAGGAGGAAGTTGGTCTCAGAGAGTTATATGATTAGACAAAGGAGGATATAAGCGTGCTCTACTCTGAATGGGGTTCCTAATCTCAAATTAACAGGGGTTACCTAAGAATAGGCGCTATGCATAGACAGAATAAGTGGCAGACCCCGCAGCCTCTGGGAAGGGATGTTAAGATACAGGGAGTAGGTTGGAGCCCAGGAAGTTCTGGGAAGACAGTGGGCAGAGCTGGACCCATTTCCAAGATTCTCTGGTTATGAAGAGATGTTCCTGAGGAAGAGGCCACCCTCACCCAGGATAAATCTTAGGATTTCCTTCTCTTAAGCACTTTCTTCTTCCACAAAGTCCAAAGAAGTGTAGTTGGATATGTGGATGGATGAAAAGGGAAGGAAAATAGAAAAAAAAAAAAAAGCAATAGTGCATAAACTGCATGGATGGATGAGATGACTTAAGGAGTAATAGGGTGCGAGTGAGCAAGGATGACTGTGAAGACAGGTACAGGATGAATGGATGTACATGGCTTAGCTAGAGGAGCAGAAGTGATGGCAGATGGCTTGAAGGATGAATGGATGTATTGATGTGTTGGGTCAGAGGATGGATGGATGGCTGACAGGTAGAGTTGGTAAGTAAGATGGAGAAAGTTACTTAGAAATTGAGGTTAGATGAATAGTTAAGTGCACTGATGTATAAAATAGGTGAGATGAGTAGGGAAGGGAGGAGGATGCATGATGAACATGTATAAACACAGATAAATGGAGGGTTGGGTGACGATTTGGATGGGTTGAAGGGAATAAAAGAAGATGGATCAATGTATAAGGGATGGTGGGTGGGTGGATGGATAGATGGATGGATGGTTGGATGGTTGGATGGGCAGGTGGATGGGTGGGTGGGTGGATGGTTTGATGGGTGGGGGTTGGATGGGTGGGTGGATGGGTGGATGGGTGGATGGATGGATGGGTGGGTGGGTGACTGGCTGGCTGGATGAGTGGGTGGAAGAATGGATGGGTGGATGGGTGGATGGATGGGTGGGTGGGTGGACGATGGGTGGATGGGTAGGTGGA
>NW_023270418.1:36834423-36853507 GCF_011800145.1 Mirounga leonina | reverse complement strand
GGCTGGATGGGTGGGTGGAAGAACGGATGGTTGGATGGGTAGATGGAGGGGTGTGTGGGTGGATGGATGGGCGGAGGGGTGGGTGGAAGAATGGATGGGTGGATGGGTGGATGGAATGGTGGGTGGGTGAATGAATGGGTGATGGATGGATGGGTGGGTGAATGAGTGGGTGGATGGCTGGCTGGCTGGCTGGATAGATGTATGGTTGGGTAGATGGGTGGGTGGATGGGTGGATGGAGGGATGGATGGGCAGGTGGATGGGTGGGTAGATGGGTGGGGCGTGGGTGGATGGATGGGTACATGGGCAGGTGGATGTGGGTGGGTGAAGGATAGATGGAGAGTGGATGGATGGATGGGTGGCTGGTTGGATGGGTGGGTGGATGGTTGGGTGGGTGGGTGGATGGATGGGTGGGTGGACGATGTTGATATTCATAAAGCAAGTAATGGGCAAATATGTATGTACAAAACTGGCACAGTATCCCCCCTCGTAATCAATCTTTTTTACTTCCCTGTTACTGGGAAGTCCACAGCCTCCTAGGCCCAGATTGAGGAGACACCATGTCATTAAATCTGCTCCTTCTCTCCTGCCCACCATCCCTGCCCTAATTCAAGCTATGTGCTCCTTTTCCTGGCCACCACACTGGGACCCTAACTTTTCTCTGCCTCTGGGCTTCTCTTGTCCCCTTCCTCCACATTGGTTGCAGATTTTATTGCTCCGACCCTATCTTTCCCTTCTGTGTCTTCCACATGATGAAATCCAAACCTCTCACATAATTTTTCAAATCCTCCCTGCATGGCTGTGTCTGGCTTTCCAGGACTATCTTCTTGTCCCCCACAGAAGATGGGGGCCCTGCAATCCCCCCCGATTGCCCCACTCTCGTGTCCTAATTTATGTTCTTTTCTCCATCTGGAACACCTGTCTCCTTACCCCGCCTTGCCCAGTGAAAATGATGACTCCTCCCGTAAGTGTCCCACACCCGGCTCCAGAGTCGTCCCAAATCAGGAATGAAGTGTTCTTTTTCTGAAACACTGTGACACTTCTTCTATCGTGGAGGTGTCCTCTGTCCATCCACCCATTCATACAACACCCTTTGACCCCTACCGTGGTCAGCCCTGCCTCGGCACCGGTGACAGCAAGAGGAAGGGGTGGTTCTGGTGGAGAGGGCAGCCATGACTGGGGCAGGGGAGTCCCTGCTGGGAAGTGGGGGCAGCCAGAGTGAGTCAGTAGAGTCTTTGCAGATGGAAAGCCCTGAGGCTGAGGGAGCAGCACGTTGCAAACCGAGGTATGCTCCCAGAAGGGTTGGGGCAGGGCAGGGCACATGTGGGGGGGGGGGGGCTAGGAAATGGCTGAGAATGCATCTTGAACATCTTGAAGAGCCCTGAATGCCAAGATGAGGACTCTGGCTCGGCTAACAGGGGGTGCCAGTGGTCGTTATGAGCAGCTCGCGCCTACTGCAAGAGTGGAGAGTTGACGTTCTGTGTCTCTGCCTTCCCCGGACACTAGGTGAAGCGACATAAGGCTGTGATCGGCGATCTGTGTGTTGCAGACCCAGCCTGCCCTGAACTGAACTGGCCCATGTGGGTGGAGGGTAGACGGCCGGTTTGATGGGTGGATGGACAGGGGAAGGCAAAGAGGGACACCGTGTTTCTTTCACACCCGCCGAATGCCAAACTCTACCCTGCGCAGGTGTGCTTGCTGGAATGTCGTTTCATTTCAGTTTGTTTTGTGAACAGACGAAGGAATGAGCTCAGATGAAGGTGGCCTGTCAAGAGCTCACTGCTCTTAAGGGACCAAGCTGGGAATTTGGCCAAGGCCTTCTGACCCCAAGTCCGTTAGGCGCCCTTGGCAGTGCCCATGATGGGCTACAAATGGTGTAGGGTGCGGCAGGCCAGGAGCCATGCAGCTGGATGGACAGATGGACACGTTCCCAGATGCAGGAGTCTGAGCCAGCCGGTGCTGCACGCCCCACCCCCGCCCAGGCCAGAGACAACTCACCTTACACCCTCTTCCCTGGCAAGCCGCAAGCTTTTCTGCCCTGGCTGTCCCCCGGAGGGGAGTCATGGTGAGCTCCCTTCTGCCCCTCGGAAGCACTAATTCCTACCCACCCCCACCCCAGAGCTAATCCTGCACCATTCAGAAATCTCTGACCTACCTACAACCTGCACCAGATGGGCCTGCCCTGTGCCAGCCGGCACCCACAGCCGAGCCAAGGGGAGGAGGGGACAGCTTCCGGACGGGAGCCCACGCAGCAAGACCCAGGTCTACAGGCCATTGTCAGGGCACGGCAAGAGGGCAGCAGGGGGGCAGAGCTGAGGTTGGTCTGGGGCCTCCACTCCCCAATTTCTAGGGCCCCCTTCCCTTTGCTGCCTCCACAGCACGCACACTCATGCACACACGTGCACACTCACACACAGTTGCTCCTATATACACGCACACTCAAGCCCACCCGTGATACATACACACGCACGCACACTCACACCCACACTTGTGCACACATGGTCAAACGTGCAATTATACTTACATGTTCACACTCACACACACTCACTCACACAACGCAGTCCCCCACGGCGGAGCCCAGAGCTCAGTACACAGGCCTGCAGGCAAAGGTGCGCCTGGCGGTGGGTGATGCTGACGATGAGTCAGGAGGTGGGGATAGCCGGGTGGCCAGGGCGTGTGATGCCAGGGGCAGGGGTGGGGCTCAAAGACGCACAGAGGCAGAGCTGTCCAGGCTTCTGTCCTTTTTCCAGGGCCAGCCTCCCTGGCCTAGACCCTCCCCTCCCTCCAGCCCCCACGTTCCGCCCCCACCTCACTGGGCGTGCATGTAATCAGTGACATGCACCTGGGCTTGGACCCACAATCCGGGGACAGTGATGATCTGGCTAGACATGAGCCAAACCCTTCCGGAGTGACAGGGAGATGGGTCCTGCTGGTGGGGCCCTTCAGTCCTTATACATTTCCACCGAGCTCCCCACTTCGAATGTGAGTGGATCACAGCCTCTCTCCTGCAATCTTGGTCCATTTCTTTCTGCCTTGCCCTGGGGACATGAGGTCCTGTCTGCCTGGCGCCCTGCTCTGCTCCCAGCCAGCTCCTCTCACAGCAGTGAGGGGCTCCTGGAAGTTGTACCCACTCAGGGTTTGGGGTCAGGGGTGTGTGGGACATGCTTGGTGGCTCTCTCCACCCCCCGCCCCCCACCGGGCACCCCGGCCACCAGGACGGACTGTCTAGAAATCATGTGGGAGAGGGAAGGCAGAAAGCAGTGACTTGATCAGAGGCCCTGTCTACCGTGGCCTCCTTCTGGACGCCTGCCTGGTTTCAGGGTCCCTGTGAGGGGCTTGGAGAAGCTCTCCGCACTGTCCTCCTGCCAACAGGAGAAAGGCTCCAAGGGTCTTCATTGGGGTGCGGCTCCATCCCCGCATGCCCAGGGGCAGCCCCAGGACCCCATCCGGAGGACAGGACATTGAGCCCTGGGTCTGCTCCGCAAGGACTAAGCTGGCTGTGTAGAGAACGCAGTCCTGCGCCCCCCCCGAGCCCTGTCAAGGCAGCCTGGAAGCTTCCGCAGCTCAGGACCGGGACGGGCAGCCCCACCCTGCTGGCTCGGAGCTAGCCGGCAGCCATGTGTCTCTGGATCCCATGAGGCGGCCCCCACCTGCCATCCCCCACTCCCCCTGCCCCCCTCCCCTGCCCCACTCACTTTGAGGGAGTAGGCCAGCGCGATGAAGCCCAGGCAGCAGAAGTTGAGGTAGACGAAGTTGAAGATGGACCACAGGTAGTAATCGTTGACCTCGGTGGTGTCTGGGTAGACTTCGATGACTGTTGTGGGGTTCGTCATAGTCTTCTTCTCGGCTAGGTGCTTGCAGGCCTGGGGGGCACCAGAGGCCCGCACGCTGTCCGTCTTGCTGCTCTTGGACTCCATGGGGAACAGGGTGGGCGCCATGGGGGGCGATGCTGAGGGCTCAGGGGCCGGGGCCGCTGGAGCCTGCAGGGCCGGGGGCTTGGACACACAGGCAAAGCAACCCTTGGGTGAGCCTGCCGGGGGCCTGGGAATCCAGAAGGCCCCGTCCAGGGGGACTCGGGCTTCCTGGGCGCCGTCCGTGGTGCTGGCCGGGGCTCCCAGCGACGCTGGGCACTGGCCGGGGCCCTGGGCCTGGAGGGAGGCAGGGAGGAAGAATGAGCTGGGTCCTGCCTGCCCTGCAGGGCTTGCCCTGCTGTCCTGCAGCATCTCCCCTGCAGACTCACAAGCAGCCCCAAAGGAGATGGAAATCCCCACCGAGGCGGCCAGCTGCCAGCCTGCCTCCCCGACCCGCCCCAGCCACCCCGATGCCAAAGCCCTTCACAGCAGCCTTGGCAGGAACATCGGGGGCTTTTCATCACTTTGCCATCTGCGCACCAACATTCACCCACTGACATACAACAGCAACACCCCCCATACCCAGCTACGCCCCAACTGACAGGCCGTTGTAATAGAGCATGCCAGCATCCCGAACACCCCGGCACACACAGGCCAGGCAAACCCACAATGGCAGCGTCTCGGCCACTGTCTGGCAGAATGAGCAGAGCTCTCCGGAGCACCTGCAGGCTGACAACACTGACATGGACCACCAAGACTCTCCAGACCCCCGGGCGCACCCGTGTGCTGAGATGCTTCCAGGTAAACAGCTCCGCACTGTGACACGCAGCGTGGACACACACAGCCACACGGGCTCGGACGCAATCGCCCGGGGGTGGAAACGGCCACTGCGGGCGCCCCAAACTCGTGCGCGTCGTCCCCGCCCCCAACCCCGGCCCAGAGCGGCGGCGGGGACCCCAAGCGCTCGCTCTGGCTCGCAGGGAGCCACCCAGCGCGTGCCACAAACAGACGCACAAGGACACTCTGCGAAACGCGCACTTCTCCAGCCAGGCACTAAGGCGTCCGCGCCCTGCGCCCCCCCCCCCCGGGGGGGGGGTCTGCGGCCGTCACCCCGCGACCCGGCCCGGGGCCGCCGCGGCCGCACGGACGGACGGCGCGCCGCGCGCCCTCACCTGCTGGCGACTCCTCGGCGGGCGGACCGACCCCTGCGCCGCGGTGCGCGCGTCCTTCCGCCGGCCGGCGGCTCGCTGTCTGCCCCGCAGCTCGGCGTCCCGGCAGCCCGGCCTCGGCGGGGGGAGCGCGCGGGGCTGGCGGCGCCGCTGTCCCCGCTCCTGCGCTCCCTCCGCAGCGCCAGGCCGGCCGCGCGGCCGCAGCCCCAGCCTGACTCACGGCGCCGGCGGGCGCAGCCACCTCCCCGCCTCCTCCCGCCCGCAGGGTGGGGGCCGGGGGCGCCGCCGGAAGCCGGACCCTCGGGGGCTGCAGAGCCGGCGGGGGTTGCGGGGATGGGTCCTCCTACAGTGCCACCCGGTGTGCCCGACCGCTGAGCCTCTCTCGCCTCCCTGCCCCTCCCACTTGCGAGCCCCCAGCCTCTCTCCCCTCTGTCTCTCCAGGATGGAGCCCCTTCATCCTCCTGCTGTCCTCCTCTGCCCCACCCCAGCCACCGGGATGGCTATCTGAGCCCCTTCCCCTCCGCTGCCCCCTCTCAGACTGCCGGGTCCCTACCCACCCCACATCTCAGTCCTCACCCCTCCTCAAGTACCAGTCCTGGCCTGGCAGAGCCTCCACCCTAGAGAGCCCAGGTACCCCAGCCTGTGCCCCTCCCCAGCACATCCCTGCACCTAGCCCAGCCCCCATCTGCTCTCCTGTTCCTGTACACCCCTATCCCCAGCCAAGCCCCTTGCAGGCGCCCGGCCCCCAACGGTAGCACCTCTCTGAGCCCCAACCCCAGCACCCACCTCTGCACAGTCCTGCCCCTAACAGAGGCCCTAGCCCTGGAGGCTACCAAGTCCGGCCTTCCTTGAGCCTTGATGTGGCCCCGTCCTTTCTGAGCCCACCCCTGTGGAAACTCCTGACCCCCTTTCCCCAGATCTGACCCTACACACCCCAGCCCAGAGCACCCAGCCCCACCTCCTGAATTTGCATCCCTCACCTAGTTCAGTCTTGAAGGCCCTTACCTCTCACTGGTTGGTCCCTTCTGCCCATGGGGCCAGATGTTCTTCTCCAAGCCCCTAATGACCCTTGTCTCCTTCCACTCGCCTGTCCATGCCTCTGCCAGCCCTGCTGGTCCCACGTGGGCCGTGTCCCCTGCAGATGCCCCTTCCTCTAGCCAGCGCCTGCCGGCCCAGCCCCAGACCCCTCTGGGGCCTCCACTCACTCCACACCCTCTCGCTCTCTCTCACACGTGTCCCCAGATGACCTCTCCTTCCTGCAAAAGTCCCAGTGAGTCCCATCTGCAAGGGAGAAAGAAGCCCTAGCCCTCTCTGCCTCTCCCGGAACACGCCCCCCCCCCACCTTGCAAGTGCCCTCTTCACCAGCCCACCAGCCTCCACAGACCCCAGACCCTCCAAAGCCCCCCAGAAGCTGCGCCTATGTGTGGTGGCCCTAGATTTCCTTCCCCAGCTCCCCACCTCCCCAAGACCCTGTCCCCTCAGAAGCCCTGGCTGCCGCCTGACCAGCTCAACCTGCCTCCCCATTTCCACAAGCCTCTCCTCCAAGCCTGGATCTTCTCAGGAGCAATCCTTGCCCGCCTATGCCCAGTCCTCTGCCCACCCCTGCTCTCCCCAAACCTCTCTGAGTCTGAGGCCTTCCCGGAACCCATCTCGCTGGACAGGCCCCAGCCCCTCCCCGAGCCCTCCCCTTCCAGCCCCACCCCCCGCCCCCTGGCCCAGCCTCATCTGTGGCTGTCAGGAACCCCAGAAACCTCCAGGAGGTTGATAAAAGCCCCTGTGAGTGGGAGGGGTCCCGGGCACCAGGGCTACCCCCCATCCTGGCCACGTCCTCGGCAGAGGCAGGCCCAGTCCAAGAGCCCACAGGCATGAGGGAGGATGGGGACTGGGGGGGGATCAGGATTCAGTTCTCCCCCATGCCACACCCACTGCCCCCTTCCCAAGGGCCACACGTAGGGGCACCTGCACCCACAGGCCTCAGGCCGAGCCTGACCTACGGTGCGGCCTGCCCGCGGTCGGCTCCACACACCACCAGCTCACCTGGGGCCGGGCACCGTCCCACCTGCCACAGGCTCGGCCCTGGGCTGCTGTGGGCAGGCAGGCTGCCAGCCGTGGCCAATGGGGCTGGTCGGCACAGGAGTCCAGCTGGTCCTCAGACAGCAGGAGAGGGGCGCCTGGCCCCCAGGGGCCTGCTCCAGGTCCCAGGGTGGAGTCAGGGCCCCCTGCTCCAGACGGCCTTGAGGCTCCCTCTCCCTGGGCCCCGGAACCCAGAGCGGCGGCGGGGGGAGCACGTTAGCCCCCACTGGCCTCCTCCCAGTAGGGGAGGGAAGGCGCTCGACTCCATTCGGGCGTCTTCCAGGCAAGGGCAAGAGGCAGGAAATGCCCACCGGGGCCTGCTGGGCTGGTGCAGAGCATGGCAAGCCAGCTGGGACGAATGCCAGGCGCTGAGCTGAGCTCCCCGTGGGGACCCGCCAGCGCCCTGGCGAGGAATGCCCTGTTACTTCCCACCTTCTAGTCAGACTAGAGGCTTAGGGTTGGGTCATAGAGGCTGGATCTGAGCCGGGAGGCAGATGCTAGGGGCCAGAGGATCCCAGCCAGCAGCCCAGGGCAGTCGCACGGGTCCTGGGCTCTGGGCAGGAGCTTCGGCGCCCTGACGGCGGGTTGGGGGCTGGAAGCTCAGCCTGTGCTCATCTACACAGCACCTGGGGAGGGACCAGGGGCATCCGCTGTGCTTGTCCCCACCTCCCAGAGAGCAGACGGAGGTGGCCTCCAAGCTGAGGGTCACAACTGCAGGGCCAGCAGAGTTGGGGAGGCACCGCCAGGCCCTGGCGGGTGGAGGCGGGTCCCAGGGCAGCCACCAGGGGTTTGGGGGGGCTGTTGAAGGAGGCTGCCTCCTTCCTGGCCAGCTCTCTCAGGACACAGAGGCTTGGATGACACTGTCTCCCCAACTGCCCTGCCAGGCCCTGCGGCTCTGCCGTCTCCCTGCTCGGATTTCAAGTGCGGAGAGCACGGCACACGTGTTTATAGGCCTCCGCGCAATCCTGGCTGAATGCTTGTTAAAGGTGCCAGCTAGGACTTGGCCCTGGGGTGCAGTCCCCTGGCCCCCTAGGGCCAGGCCAGTGACAGCCAAGGCACTGAAGGCCGAGAAGGCACCAGGACGGTGACATGGGTCATATTTGCCATTTCCCTTACACCTGCAGGGGGTGGGCCCCAGGCAAGAGTCCAGAGCCGCTGAGCCAAGGGAATTCTGTCCCAGTGGCTCTCAAGCTCCTGTTCATCCCCTAAAACCTCCTGGCTGTGTAGCTGCCTCTGGGCAGGTGAGCCCAAGCACCCCTCAGCAAACTCCCAAGAGGCCAGATCCCCAGGGAGGTCACTGCAGCCTGAGGGAGTTCCTAACTGGGATCCCTGAACCCGAGACTACAGGCCCCCGGCCTGGCCTGCTCCATCATCAGCTTGCTTTGCAGACGGCGTTCAGGTGCTGGCCAGGAGGCCCAGGAGGCAGGCTGCCCCCTCACCATCAGCCTTGCACAGGCTCCTATCCTAGGCTCTCATGGGGTGTCAGGGGGGCTGCGGAAGACCGGGTCCCTGCTGCTGGTGGAACATCGTAGGGAAGCATGGCAGGCACTCACCTGGACCACTCCCTGAAAACCGTGCTCAGTGCAGGCCCTGGCAACCTCGCCCAGCCCCACCCTGCAGCCTCCCACCAAGGCCACATCCTGCTGGTGGTCACTGCCCCAAGCCTCTGGGCGAGCCAGCCCTCCACCGGTGAGGCCGGGCAGCAAGCTAAAGCCCCCAGGGTCCCCTGTGCAGGGCAGGGGGGCTGGGGTCTGGGAGCCAGGGCACCTCCAAAGCTTCTCCCCCTGCCTGGCTGTGAGTCAGGCCTCGGGAACAAGGGCCTCTCACCAGCCACACCGGCTCCTTCCCATGTCCAGATTTAGAGCCGCCCTTCCCACCAAACACAAAACACGCCAACACAGAAAAAAGAGGCCCAAACAACTGTATTTTCATGTCAACTTTGGCTCCCGGTCGCTCAAGAGAGGAGCAGCTGCAGAGAAGGTGGCACCAGGCCCCCTCCTCCCCTTCTTCCCTGACCCTGGACCAGCGAATGCCCTCCTGGATGGGGTCGAGACCCAGGATGACCCCAAGGCGTCACAAGGCTGGCTTTTGTCTCTGAGCCCCGACCCTTCCAAGTCCTTCCTGCTTGTCCTCAGGTCTGAGCTGGCCCCTTCCTTGCTGGGCCCACACAGGAAGATAGGGGGGCCGGCAGCACCCAGCTCTGGACCCCAGGCCAGGTGGCAGCGGAGCCCAGAGAACAGCCTGGCTCGGGGTGGGGGCTCAGTCCAGAGGTCCTGGCTGGGCAGCCAGGCCCCTGAGACACAGGCTGGGGGCGGGTGGGGGAGGGTGGTCCTGGGATGCGCAACGGATGGGCTGCCAGGCCAGGCTGGGCTTCCAAGGTACTGAAGGGGCTCCACACTCTGGATCAGCCTGCTGGCTGTCCCGCACCCTGCCCCTCCATTAGACAGACACACGAGACAGGCAGACAGGCGGGCGGCATTTGTGCAACCAGGGCTGGGGAAAACCACAGAATGAAACGGCAGGCCCGGCAGGCCGGCGCCTGCTGAGCTGGGTTGTGAGTGTGAGTCTGAGCGTGAGTGTGTGTGGCAAGGGCGGCCGGGAGGGCGGGGGTGGCTGGCCTCCTGCTGGACTCCTTCCTCCCCAGCGGGCGGGTGGCTACAGCCTGGTGGCCTCGGCCAGGCCCACGCGGTTCTGGTCCCGGTCGAATACAGTGTAGTAACGACCGATGAAGACGTCACCCAGGATCCAGAGCGGCCCACCGGGCGGGGGGATGTCCATGCCCATGAAGCCGCTCAGACAGATGGTCTTCCCGCCCTGCGACACCTGGGACGGCCACGGTGGTCAGCACCCTGCCCGCCGCCCCGGCCGGCCAGCCCGCCCCCCCGCCCCCGGCCTCCACGGACCTTGAGCGTGTAGTCCTCTGAGGACAGCGTGTAAGGATCGCTGCCCAGCTTCAGGGTGACCTTGGGCAGGGTGGACACCTTCTCACAGGGGATCATGTACTGAGGGAGAGAAGACGGAGCAGCTCCGGGGCAGTGTGGGGGGCAGCGGCTGGGGCACCCCGCCCAGGCAGCCCAGCCCGCTCACCTCGCCCTGGATCAGCGGCACGGCCCCGATCGCCTTCTGCAGCTCGCGCACCTCGTCCACGGGGCCCACAATGAGGGAGGTGCCCGTGTCCAGGATGGCCTCGCAGCCCCCCTTGCACAGAGTCAGGCTGCTGCCCACATCCACCCTGCGGGGGAGGGGGTGTGAACACCCGGGCCTGGGCTCGCGCTCAGGGTGGGCCGCGGGGGCGGGGGCAGTCCTACCTCCAGGCCGCAGCCTTGCTGGGACCCTTTCCTCCCCTCTGGCTGTGAACAGAGGTGGGCTGGGGGCTCAAGAGGCCACGAGCAGGTTAACTGCCAGCCTCCAAGTCTCGGGCAGCAGAGAGCCAGAGCCCAGGGGCCAGGAGCTCAGCTGGGCGCCAGGAGGTGGCAACGGACGCCCGGGGCCAGGGGGCCCAAGGGCCATAGCTACCCAGCTGAGCGGGCGGCTGGGCGGAGCCCCGCACACCACGCTCCCCCACAACCAAGCGCGGCCCCCCAGCTAGCACTCACTGCTCCATGTGGACCTGCCAGTAGGCCTTGCGGGTGACGTTGAGGAAGGACAGGGAGCCCTTGTAGTACTTGGAGTCCGTGCCGCCCAGCATCAGCTCACCCCCAGGCTGCGCGCCGGGGTCCCTGGGAGGAGAGAGGGGCGGAGTCAGCTGCATTTGCTCCTCAAGCACAGCCGGGTGGGGGGGCTGCCCACCCCCACCCCCACCCCCACCCCATGCGTCCAGCCTGACCGCGGGCCCGACAGGCACGAGCTGGGGCCACGTCAGAAGGGGTGGGTGGAGCTGCAGAGATGGAAAGATCCAGAGGGGGCATGAGAAGGGGGAGGAATTCCTTCTCCTTGAGGAGCGGGGCTCTGATCCCACGCTGTGTGGCCTACAGGCCAAGCTCCTGCTCAGCCAGCAGAGGGGCCCGCTAGCCGGGGTCAGGCTAGCGGGCGACAGGAAAGTGAAAGCTAGGAGCCCAAGGAAGGGGACCACGTCTGCCTGAGAACACACCAGGGAGGGCTTCTGGGAGGAGGCACTGGGCAGCGCTGAGAATTGAGCCAGCTCATTCCTGCCCTGGGGCCTTTGCATCTGCTGTTCCCAAGGATGCCCTCATCCTCACCCAACTGCTCCCGCGCCCCCTTCACCTCTCAGCTTTCCTGCACTCAGCCTGCATGGCTGGCCCTGCCCCGGCCTCCAGGCTCTTCTCCAGACTTGGCATTTGAGCTCACCGCCTTCTTCCCGGCCGGTCCGCACGCAGCAACACCAGGCCAAACCCTGTCCTCCCCCTACGACCGGCGGCCTCCAGCCCTCCCCCCAGCCTTCACCTCCGAAGTCCAGTGTGGAAACCAGAGGGCTGTCTCCTGTCTGCTCCCCACCCGCAGCCCTGCCCCTCCGCCGCCCCCCCCGCCCCCCCAGGAAGCCCTGAGCCCGGGCCTGGCCAGCCCCCTGCGTCCTCTTCCCCTGACTGCCCACCCTGGGCCTGAGGGCTCACAGGGACAGACCCCACTCCGTTCCCCAGCGTGCGGTCATCCAGCCTCCGGTGGGTGGCTCTGCCTCAGGCAGCTGCTGAGTATTCACCCCCGAGGGCAGCACCCCCGCCGAGGCCAGGAGCTGGGCAAGAGGAGAGGCTTGCGGCCGGAATCAGCCGGAGTGCCTGGGGCTGGACCCTGAGGGGAAGTGGGCCTGTGGGGTGAGGAGGGGGCGTGTGGTGCAGTGACCACCCGTGGTCGGTGGGCCGCCCACTCACACGCAGCCCACACCTCTGTCCTCGGCACACCCGCATCGGGACCCCTGGCACCGCCCTGAGGGGAGAGCGAGGGGCCCCTTTTCAAGGGCACGGCACACTGGTCACCCACCCTTCCGTGTGGGGCAAGGGCCACTGGGACAGTCGGCGTTGCTGCCAGGGACGGATGGTGGGGGCCACTCTCCACCCGGGGTTCCCTCTAGCAGCGTCTGGCCTTCAGGCCTCACTGGGGTCACCTCCCCTGGAAAGCCCCCAGGCCCCTCACCTCCAGAGGCCCGACCACAGACTGCGGCTCATAGCTCTGTCCCCTCTGGGCCATCAGTGACTCAGGGGCCACATTTGCTCACCGTCAGACCCAGGGAAGGCCGGGCTGAGGACCCGGGAAGAGGAGCTGCCATGAGCCCTGACCAGAGTCTGGTTCTCCAGGAGGGAGGCCCACTGAGCGAGACCCTGGGCCCACAGCCCGAGCCGTTCCTGACGGGAAACCCCAACCCCAGCGCCTGCCCAGAGAGCCTCCTGCTCGTCTGTAAAAGGCTGGCCAGTCCCCACTCCGGTCAGAGGCCGCAGGTCAGGAGCCGCGGCCCGGTGCCTGGAGGGTGGACGGGGAGGCGGGCAGCTGCATGGAACTGGGAGGAGGGGTGAGGTGTGGGGAAGAGACGGGGCCTGGGCCCCTCCCACCCCACCTGTTCAGGTAGAAGGAGAAGATGTTCTTCTCCACCAGCTTCTGCTGCATCAGGTTATCAAAGACGGGGAGCACATTGTTGACCGAGATGCGGGGGTAGGCCATGCCCAGGATGCCATCGAACTTGGCCGCAATGAAGGTGATGCCCGGCTGCTTGATGGCCTCCCCAAAGGTCTGCCTCTCCACCTTGATGCCAGCCAGGCTAGACAGAGCCGACTTACAGGGCACCTGGGGGGCGGGGGGGGGGGGGGTCAGTGGGCCACAGGAACCACGGAGCCCAACCCCCGGGCCCTGCGTGTGCACGCACAGCGACAAGCCCCGTTCAATCGTCACCCGCCACCTTGCACACAAGCCCAGAAGGGCTGGCAACACTGGGTAGGACACAGCAGGGACAGGGACGTGGGAATCCATGGCTGTCAGGACATGGTTTTCATCCGAGTCAGCACAGACAGGTGGCCTTCGAGCTCAGCTCTGACCTCTGGCCCGGGGCCGGCTCCACCCAGGCCTGTGCCTGCCCTTGGGCTACTGGAACCCCATGACCCAAGTCAGCAGACTCAAGGCCACGCCACCTCTCCCCCACCGCAACCAGGCGGCGGCTGACGCAGAGCAGGATGTGGGGAGAAACGGCTGTTTGGGGCTGACACCCTGACACTGAGAAAAAGAAAGCGTGATAGGCAACATACTGTTTTGGGCCCACAGAGATCAGGAGGCGGAGACCCCAAGAGGGCAGGTGGATACAGGGGAGGGGCAGTGCTTCTGCAGGAAGGTCCCCAGCCACTATGGCCCACTCCACTGTCCAGACAAGGGACAGACAAGGGGGACACTGGTTGGGCATGGGCCACACCCTGCCGCCTTCCGGTCCGGCTGGGGATGGAGGGCTGGAGGCTGGGGGGCCGGGGGCTGTGTTCCACTTTGCTCCCCCGCCCCCAGGACTCCCAGTCCGGACCCTTCCCGGTCGCTGCATACCAAGAGGTCACACAGAGGTGCGGGCAGAACCGTCCAGGGCCTGCCCATCCACCTCACCCCAAAGATTCTCTGTGGCAGGCAGGGTGCCTGGATGGCCCTCCAGTGTCCTCTACAGGGGCTCCCGGCGCACCTCTGCCCTCCCCGACCCCAGGTCCCCAGCCAGTGGCGGGGACCCCGTCCACAGGGCCTAGGCCTCAGCGCCCAGCAGACACCTCCAACCCAAGGCATCGGAACAGAAGCCAGCCCCCCAACTGGTTCCGTGACCCCGGGAGGAGCCTCACCGTGGATCCCTCCCCAGGTCCCGGTCCCAGAGCCAGGCCCCCAGCTCTGGTGGGCCCACTTTCCCCTACAGCCCTCCCGGCCGTCCCCCCGCGCGAGCACACGCGAGTGCACACACACGGGGCCAGGCCTGCTGCCCAACCCCTGTGCAGCCAGGCCCACCAAGCTCCTCCACAGTTCCCGGCTTTGGCTCTGGCTCAGCTGCGCAGCCCTGGGGTGGGGCAGGGGCCACCAAGGCCTCTGAGTGTCCAGGGCCCAGGAGCAGCCTCGCCCCAGACTCACCGACACGGTATCCTGGCTCAGGTACCCAGAGAGGCTGCCCGAACCGTAATGGATGTCGAAGGAGGTGCCGTTCTTCACGTACGTGCTGGACTTGCCACTGTTGTACTTGTGGTGGATCCCTGTGCCGGCCCAGAAGCCCAGAAGCCCATCAGCCCGCCGCCCCAGCCGGGCCCCGCCACCCGCTGCGGAGCCCCCCACCAGCCATGCTCCCAGTGTCGGGGTGGGCCTGTGACCCCAGGCTCGGTCTCAGCCAGCAGTGGTCTGACCTGGCTCGCCCCATCCCCGGCCACCTTGGTCCCAGCCCGGACGAGAAGCAAGGCTGGCATGAACAGGTTCACCCGGAAAGCGGGGTGCCCTGGGGCGGGGCAGAGGGGCCAGGCCCGTCCGGTGTGCCCGAGAGGCAGAGCAGTGCACTGCCCAAGAAAGGCTGAGGCCGGCCCACTGAGGGCCTGAGGCCTGCCCTGCTGGCCCCACCTGGACTGGGGACGGGGCGGCCCCGCGGCCGGGGGAGAGCATGCACCCACGTGAGGCGGCGGCTGGGCCCCGTCCTCCCCACCTGCCCCCTCCGGCCGCACGAGGCAGCGCTGTGACTCACAGCAGGCGATGTCCAGCAGCTTGCAGTGGATCGAGGGGACCCACAGGTTGGAAGAACCAGTGTCAAAGACCACCGTGAAGCACTGTGGGGGCGTCCCAATGCCGATCTCCCCGTAGTACTGGGCCTGAGCAGGGGAGCGGGGTCCGTCAGGGCCGCCCCGGGTTGTCCTGGGACCCAGACTTTGGAAGGCCCAAGCCAGGCGAGGGACACCCAGGGTCCACACGTGCTCCCGCCCCTCCCCAGCCCTCGGTCCTTGTACCCGGGTGCTTCGGGGGGTCCCGCCTGACCACGTGAGCTTGGAAGACCACCCCACTTGAAAGAGGAAACCAGCGGTCCTATCGGCTTGGCCATCCCTGAGCCCTGGAAGACCCTTCTGCCCCAGGGCCCCAGCAGGGGAGACTTCCTCCCACAGTGGGGGCCACGTCAGGGCTTGCCTCTGGGACCTCCTTCCCACCCTGCCCTTGCCCCACCGGGCCAAGCCTGGAGGGCTCCCCGGTAGAGGCATGTGGGCGGCCGAAGGCAGGGGGTACACCCTGGAGGCCGGAAGTGTTAGCTCAGAGTCTCTCACTGCCTAGACACTCTGCCTTCACTACCCTGGGCCTCAATTTCTTCATCGGTACATGGCGGAGGGGGGAGGGCAACCTGGGGGAAGCCCCGGGTGCTGATCCACGGCTCAGGTGAGCATGAAGGGGGCACGTGCCCCTCTGAGCCTCAAAGGGAAACCCCGTCTTTGGTGCTCTCACAGGTCAGAGGACACGGATGCTTGGACAGGTGTGAGCTTGGGGCCACCTGAGCCCTGCCTGCCTGCCTGCCTGGGCGTCCCCTTCTCTGGGGAGGGAGCCCGGGCCCCAGGTCACCCAGGGATTCCAGCTCCAGTGCCTGCGGGAGTCTCTCTCCTGCCACTTGGCTCCAGGAGAACCAGCAGCTGCTACCTCATGACCTAGCAGAAGTGTCCAGATTTGGGGGGCTGGGGGATGACTCAGCAAATCTCCGTGTGTGTGTGTGTGTGTGTGTGTGTACCCACACAGCTTGCACTAGGGGATCAGGAACTGGTCAGTCAGGCCCACAGGAGGATGCCCCCACCCCCCAGCCCAGTCACATGCCTCTGAGGCCACCGCTTCCTGGCACGGCTGGGTCTCTGGCCAGACAGGACAGAGGGCACGGAAACCTGTCCCAACCCCAGGTGGACCGGTGGCTGGATGGCAGCAAGGAGCTAGGTCCCCACCACTCGGGGGCAGGCCACGCAGAAGGATGCCAGCTGGGCAGCCCCAGAGGTGCCAGGCTGGGTCCCAGGACCTGACCCCCGAGCTAGGACCAGGCTGACCCAGCCCCAGCTCGGTATGGGACTTACAAGATGTCCCACTTCCGAGCCTGTTTGCCCCTCAAGGAGCACTGGGCATGATCAGTGCTGGCTGCTGATCAAAGAGGAAGAAGGGAAGGAGGCAGGACTGGGTCAAGGGTGGCGCCAGGCCTTCCAGCAGGATAGGCAAAAACAAAAAAGCTCCAGAGCCCTTAGTTACGCCTGGGCAGGCAGGCCCAGATGACCCGAGCTCAAGGACCCCACAGCCCCTTGGGGCCTAAGTTTGATTTAGGCTCCTCCGCACCCAGCTGATGGCCCTGGGCCCAGCTCGCTTATCTACAGACGATAACCCTGTCCCCCATGCCCACAGGCTGGCCTCAGGAACAAGACAGCTCCTGACATCAGTGATGGTCAGTGGTACGCAGGGGGAGAGGTCACGGAGGAGCTACGGGCACCCCAACCTGCCCTCCCCGCCCCCACAGGGGGACACAGGTGGGAGTGCTCAACTGGGCAGGGGTAGTGGGAGGGGCACCCAGCAGGGCAGGGCGTGGCTGAGCAGAAGCCCTTCCCCCCATGGAGCTGGTGAATCCTGCAAAACCCTGGGTTGCTGAGCTGAGTGTTTGCTGCCTGCTTATGCAGAACCCTTCTTAAAAGCCGACGGCTGTCGAAATCAGTGTCTGCGGTCCACCCAGCCCCAGCCCCAAGAGGACGACCCCCATACTCACGTCCATGTAGTTCCTGAGCATCTCCGGAATGGGCCCCCCTGTCACACTGGGCACCCCCTGGGCATATTTGGAAACGGGGCCCTTGGCTATCAGATCTTCCACGGGGCCCCCCAACTCCGACATGGTCCGGCGGACAGAGGTGAACTTGTGCAGCGGGATTCTGTCAAGAGGAGGGAAGGGGGCTCATCAGGGCTCGCCTCCCCCTCCACCTCTGCACCCTCAGCCACCGGGGGGTCCAAAAGCACCTCCCATCCCTTGTCCCCACTCTGTGCCTGTGAGGTCTGTTAGAGTGTCGCTGTCCATCCGTCACTTCTGCCCGACGCCCTCCGAGGGGGCCCGTTCACCTGCCTTCTGGATCTGCTGCTCTCCGCGCAGAGAGGGTCCCCACTTCCCTGTCTGGCCTCCTGGGCTGGCTATGCCTGGCCATCAGATGGGACTTCGACGCCACCACCTCTGAGAAGCCCTCCTTGGCCATCCTTCAACGTGACCCTGTTACCCTCCGGGGCCCTCACAGTAGTGAATTCATTTCCTGCTGATGCACCCTCTGTCCCCATCATGGTGCAGACCCCGGGAAGGCCAGGCCTGCGCTGGGGTGCTAGGGGTCTCTGCCTCTGGCTGTGCCTCCCTCTGAGATGCCCGCGGCCCCCACTGACAGCCCCTGCCTCCCGGCCTTGGCGGTCTGCCTGGGCAGAAAGAGCATGGGGTTGAGGTCAGGTGGCCTGGTTCTAGTGTGCATGGGGTCCCCTGGCCTGGATCCTTGGCTCCTGGGTTTCAACTTGCTCCCAGCTCTGACAGTGCAGGTGGGACAGGCAGGCACCCCTGAGCACACTCCAACACTTGGATGGAAGGTCCTCCCAGCCAAGGGGACTTGGGAGTTCAAGGTCACAGCTGGCCCTTCCTGGCATGCCAAGGGCATGCTTCAGGAAAATGGGACTCTTGCCTAAGACCTGGTAGGCTGTTAGAGTCCAAGGTTCTTGCCTGGGGGAAGGGGACACGCCCTCCAGTAACCCAGGAAGGTGGTGCCATCAGTCCCACAGGACCTGGAGGAGGTGTGAGGAGCTCTGGTTTGGCTGCCCGGCCCCAAACAGCCACAGACTCGGCTCCCCACAGCCATCCAGCCCCAGAGAGGAGGCTTTTGGGCGGCACCAGGGTAGGCGCAGCCCTGCAGCTGCCTGCCCACAAAGACTCCATTTGGGGCTACATGCCCCCGAGCCACAGCCCGTGCTGAAGCCCACGCAGAACGGCCTTTTGGCAAGGCTGAGTCCCACTCGGCCCCCAGCCAGCTCCCACGGCTCTGTGACCTCACCCACCTGCCCACAGGCAAAAGGCCCACAGCAGAGGGGCAAGGATGCCTTCCCAGGCCTGGCACCAGGGCCCTGGGGGCAAGGGTGGGTGCGGGACCAGAAGGGGCTGGCCCACTGCACCCCTCCCCCACCTGGGAAAGCAGGCTGCCTGGCAAGAGTGGGCGGGTGGGGGGTGGCGCCCGTCCTCAGCCTGGCTGGCACAGCATGGCACAGCCCCGATGCTGGCCCGGCGGATGACGAGCTCACCTGGTACAGGGGGACAGGCCCCTGGGCCTGAGGAACGTGTGGTCCTCACTAGGGCAGGTGCCAGTGGGGAAGCCTACTGCAGCCGGGCCACTCACCCAGACCCTCTCCTTAGGCTAACTCCCTTCCGTCTCTGAAACACTCGGGGCTCCTCGGGTCAGAGGGTCTCCCGCCGGAGCGCTGTGGTCAGAGCCCCCCGGCACAGACCAAGCGCGACCACGCCCAGCTCACAGCGGGCACAGGGGGAGCCAAGCGGGAAAGCGGCTCGCAGGGACAGGGGCTGTTGGGGGCCACCTGGGTCTCCTGGCTTCCGCACGGTGGGCCCTGGGTGCAGGCACCGCGATCCCACCCGCCCTGGGGAGGCTCGGTCAGCCTGGGCCTCAGCCATCCTCCCTCCTGCAGCCCCCTGCCCCCCCCAGTCTGACTCCATGGCGGTGGAGAAGAAGGGTCGCCGGCTGGCGGGGGCCCCGGGGGAGGCCGCGCGGGCGGCACGGCTGCATTCCAAAGCGCGGGGCGAACGGAGGGCGCCGGGGGCGCACGGGGTCGCAGGGCCTCACCTGACGAGCGCGGCGGCGGGCGCAGCCAGCAGGCCAAGGACGAGCAGCAGCAGACCGGGGGGCTGCATGGTGGCGGGGGCCGGGGCCGAGCGGAGCGCCGGGGGGCCGTGCGCTTATAGCCGGGATGACGGCGCAGTTGGCCGAGTCAGCTGACTGCACTGTTTGCACCGGGGCCGGTCACGCGGGCCGCGGCCGGCGTGCGCGGGGCGGGGCCTGGGCGGGGCGCTCCGGGCCGGG
>NW_023270418.1:36773236-36834023 GCF_011800145.1 Mirounga leonina | reverse complement strand
CGACGCTCGGGGGCGCGCACGCCGGCCCGCGGGCTCCGGGAGCGCCCCAGCCCGAGGGGCGCGCGGGCGGGGGCGCGCGGGCCGGGACCGGCAGCCGGGCGGCCCCCTGAGCCCGGGGCTCCGTCGCCGCCCCAGACTCGCGGGCTTGCACCGCGCGAGGCCTCGCAGCCCTTCCCAGGCCCCTGCTGTACCTTCCTGTCACCCCCTCCCCATTGCACCTGCTGCAGCACCCAGGCCCCGTTCGCCCAAGCCTGTTCCCTTCCCACTCTTATTCAGCCTTGGGGATCGTCCAGACCTTATCCTCCGGCTCCAAGTGTCCCCAGGCCCCCCCCTTTCACCTCCGCAGAGCAGCACCTGCCGGACCCTACCCTGGGTCCTCCTTCCTCTGGGAGCCCACTGTGCCAGGCCCCATCTCAAAGGATGCTGCGCAGCAGGATCAGATAAGGAGCCAGGTCTCTCACCTTGAGTGACTGGGGTCGTTTTCCCAGCCTGGGGAGAGTGAGGGGCTGGGGGAGTGAGTCCCTCGCTGGGGCCAGTGCTCAGTCCTGCTGAGGCCACAGTGACCCACGGCTCTCCAGGACCTCCATGGCCCTCCAGGACCTCCCACCTCCCCAAGTCACTAAGTCATGGCCAGCTTGCTGCCGGAGGGGAGGGCCCGGTTCACTTCTCCAGAGGAGGGTAGGAGGAGGGGAGTTTGGATCGGTCACTTCAGAGAGGTCCATGTTGAGAATGTGCTGGGAAGTGACCCTTGTTGGGAGCAGGCCTCTCTGGGAAGGTGACGTTTGAGCAGGATGTGAACAATGAGGAACTTTCCCAAAGGGACTCACCTATAGGGCACTTTTTCTTGAGTGGTCCTGCCAGCTACTTAAAGGCGGGCAAATGGGTTCCGTGACCCACGGCAGGCAGGACTGGAATCCCCATCTTTTCTGTGACCACCAAATAAATCAGGACGCTGACCCCAGCCAACACCTTCCCACCCTGGTCAGCCTGGATGGCCATAGATGAGTGACCACTGCCTTGCCCTGCCTCCACACCAGGCTGTTCCACACATTTGTACTGGATTCCCCTGGTGTGTTCTAGATATGAGGACTGGAGCCCGGAGGCAAGCAAATACCCCTGCCTTGAGAATCTGACCCCAGGTGTGCAGGTCCACGGCCATGCGCCACGCAGGCCCCAGAGTGGGACCCTCGCACGGGGCATCATCACCTCCCTCCTGGCAGGCCGCTATCTCAGACGGGTCAGTTGGGCGCCCACGAGACCACGTGTGTCCCAGGATGCTCAGACACAGATGTGTGAGCAAACAGCTTCAGAGGGGCCCATCTGCTTCTTCCACAGGGGCCAGCAAGGCCGCGGGCGGGCATGGCGCTGAGGCCATAGGTGTGACGTGGCAGCTGCTGGTGCCTGGCTGGGGCAGGTGCCAGCAGGGCTGAGACCTTGGGCTTCCCCGTGAGGACAGTGGGGAGCTGCAGAGAAGGGACCACTGGTAGCCTAAAGTCTGGAGAGACCATGGGTCCAGCCACTCCATGCAGAGCAAGGACGTTGTCTCTGTGCTGTTCCCACGACCCCCCAGCACCCAGAGCAGGGCCTGGCACGGGGTGGCTGCTGGCCGGTGGTGTGCGGGAGAGATGCGTGGGCCCCCTAGACCCTGGCTCGTGCCCACCAAGAGCTGTTGGGCAGTGCCACAGGGTGGGCAGTGCCACAGGCCATGACTGCGTAGGCTGGGATCTGGGCTGCACTGGGCCCCCACCAGCCGGCTCCAGACAGGAGCCATGTCCCCATCTTACACAGCTGCTCTGGCCTGGGCCCTGGTCCTCCCTAAATCCCTGTAGCCTCAGTCAGGTGCAAAGGTCCCAAAAGGCCCCTATCCCCTGCCCCTGCCAAATGTGGGGCAAGGCCGGGAAGACATACTCCCCTGCTGGACCAAAGGCAGTGGGCCCAGCACAGAACTACAGGGCTTAAGGGCATTCCAGTGCCTGCTGACCGGGTGCTCCAGGGCAAACCTGGTGGGAACGGGACTCCCAAGTCAGTTCAGCAGGTGTGGAGTGTCCCGGAAAGCTGAACCCAGTGAGGAGCCCACTCTGGTGTCTCTGGCTCCTAGTGGGTGGGGGCCAGGGTCTAGAGACTCTGGCAGGGAGAGCCAAGGCCCTGATGGGTAGGGTAGGCCTGGGTGAATCAGAGGATGATAGTGGGTTAGAAGCCACTTCCCTTTGATCTCCACTCCCATGTCTCTTAGGTCAACCCCTCTGGAACCTGTGCACCCATTTGTCTCTCCCCCACACAATTGTCCGGCACTTGGCACTTGCCACAGCACTGGGGACTCAGGGCACAGGAAGGATGGGAGGAACAAGGAAGAACATGTTGCAATGAGAAGAGCTCATGTGAGCAGACTGAGGAGGTGATGGGTCAGCAGACTGGGCAAGAGCAGGCTGAGCACGCCGGTTCGGGGCAGAGAGGGGCCACCCTGCTGGGGCACTCAGACGTGCAGCCACTGGGAGGGCCCTGGTTTGCCTCTGAGCAGGGTGAGCTCAGGGTCCTGAGCAGATGCAGAGGAGGGCCCTGACCAGCATCACCCTGCCGCTGTTCTGAGGAGTGGACCAGACAGTGGACGGGCCGGAGGCCGTGGTACCCGGGCCTGGGCCAGACAGTGGACGGGCTGGAGGCCGTGGTACCTGGGCCTGGGGCTGACGGTGGACGGGCCGGAGGCCGTGGTACCTGGGCCTGGGGCTGACGGTGGACGGGCCAGAGGCCGTGGTACCCAGGCCCCGTCCAGGCGGTGCCTGGGTCAGGGCGGCGGTTGAGGAGACAGTGAGAAGCATTTCAGGAGGCATTTCTGAGGCCAGGCCAGTAGGATTTCCCAACGGGCTGGACAAGTGGTGTGTGACAGAGGGGTCAGTGCTGACTTGGGGGATGGCGCATTATTGGCAGCGTGAGGAGCGCATACAGGAGCAGGGGATCCGGGCGGAAGACCAGGAGCTCAGTTTCAGATGCGTCAGGTTGAGATCATGCCTGTCGGACGTGCAAGGGGCACTGCTGGGAAGCCTCAGCTATGGGAGCTGGGGGTTGAGGCTGGAGGCAACCAGAACTGGGTGTAGGCAGAGCCTAGGAAGGCCCCTGGGCCCCTCGACTCTGAGAGGTGAGGGAACTGAGAGGGAACCGCAGATGAGACTGAGCCTGAGTAGCTGGGGACAGGAAGAACTGAGAGAGGAGTGCCTGGAAGCCAAGCAAAGAGCCGTTGGAGGAGGCTGCGGCCCTCCGTGCCATGGGCCCCCGCCATGGGCCAGGAGGAGGATGGGACCGCACGCCGGACACTGGATTTTGCAATCTGACCTTGAGGAGAGCAGTTTCAGGGAAGGGCTGGGGTGTCGACCAGTGATGAAGACAGTGTGGTGTTGACACAGAGAAGACAAGGAGACGTCCGGAACAGGGGAGAGTCTCACACCCGGAGAAGGATTATCTTCTCCATAAATGGGCAGGTGGACGGGAGGATGTCTAGCCCTCCCTCACACGGTACACAGCCATCCATTCCAGGTGGATCAGAGACCTGAAAGTCAGTGGGAAATCCTCTAGGAGGAAGAAGACAAAGGAGAATGTCTTCTTGAACTTGGAATCATGAATTTAACCAACAAAGATTTGTTTAAGGAGGAAACACACACACAAAAATGTCAAACCTGCAAAAGACGTTGTCAAGATAACAAGACAACCTGCAGAGAGAACATTTTTGTAAGGTACACCTCTGGTAAAGGACTGATTTCCAAAATATGTGAGGAACTCTTAAAACTTGACAATAAGAAAATGAATGACCCATTTAAAAAATGGGCCAAAAGGGGCACCTGGGTGGCTCAGTTGGTTAAGCGACTGCCTTCAGCTCAGGTCATGATCCTGGAGTCCCAGGATCGAGTCCCGCATCGGGCTCCCTGCTCAGCAGGGCGTCTGCTTCTCCCTCTGATCCTCTTCCCTCTCATGCTCTCTGTCTCTCATTCTTTCTCTCTCAAATAAATAAATAAAATCTTAAAAAAAAAAAAAAAGGGCCAAAGGCCTGAACGGGCACATCACCAAAGAAAAATACAGAGGGTAAATAAGCACACGAGACAATGTTCGTGCCACGTAGGAAATGCACATCAAAACAAGACCCACTACACACCTACTGGGATGGCCAAAATCGAGCCCCGGACAGCGCGAAATGCTGGTGAGGATGCGGAGCAATGGGAACTGTGGTCCACTGCTGGAGGGGACGCAAGCTGGTGAAGCTGCTCTGGGAGGCACACAACTGGACATCTGTGTCCATTCGATCCAGCCGTCGCACTCCGTGGTATGTACCCAAAGGAGTTGAGGACTTATGTCCACACGGAAACCTGCACGTGGGTGTTTAGAGAAGCTGTGCTCATAATTGCCAACACTTGGAAGCAGCCAAGAGGCCCTTCAGCAGGTGGATGTGTGAACTGTGGACCATTCAGCACAAAAGAGAAGTGAGCTGTGAAGCCGTGAAAATTCACGGAGGCATCTTACGTGCATCTCAGTAAGCGAAGGAAGCCCTATGCTGTGTGATTCGAACTCAGGCACATCCCGGAAGAGGCCAACTATGCAGACAGCGGTGAGACCCCTGGTTGCCGGGGGTTCAGAAGGGAAGGGGGCTGCGGAACTGGGAGAGCACAGATTCTTTTTTTTAAAATTTTTTTATTGTTATGTTAATCCCCATACATTACATCATTCGTTTTAGATGTAGTGTTCCATGATTCATTGTTTGTGCATAACACCCAGTGCTCCATGCAGAACGTGCCCTCCTCAATACCCATCACCAGGCCAACCCATCCTCTCACCCCCCGTCCCCTCTAGAACCCTCAGTTTGTTTTTCAGAGTCCATCCGTCTCTCATGGTTCGTCTCCCCTCCGATTTCCCCCGCTTCATTCTTCCCCTCCCGCTACCTTCTTCTTCTTTTTTTTTTTTCCTTAACATATATTGCATTATTTGTTTCAGAGGTACAGATCTGAGATTCAACAGTCTTGCACAATTCACAGCGCTTACCAGAGCACATACCCTCCCCAGTGTCTATCACCCAGTCACCCCATCCCTCCCACCCCACCACCCACTCGAGCAACCCTCAGTTTGTTTCCTGCGATTAAGAATTCCTCATATCAGTGAGGTCATATGATACATGTCTTTCTCTGTTTGACTTATTTCGGGGAGCACAGATTCTAAGGGCAGGGAGACTCCACCGTATGGGACGTGAATGGCAGATACAGGACTTCATACACTTGTCAAAACCCATGAAATGCACAGCAGGGAGTGACCCCCGATGTCAAAGATGGACTTTGGTTAATAGTGGAGCAATGCTGGCTCGTCAGCTTTACAGCCACTGATGAAAAACGTTCGTGGTGGGGAAACTGTATGTATGAAGGATGGGTCTATGACAACTCTGCTGTCAGCCAATCTTTCTGTAAACGTAAACCTGTTCTAGAAATTAAAGTCTAGTAATGGAAAAAGAGGAGCACCAATCTCTCTTAGGGGAAAAAGGGTCGATAGACTACACGAAAATTAACAACTTCTGTTCCTTAAAATACACCATATTAAGCGAGCGAAGAGCCAAGCCACAGCGAGAGAAAACAGACTCCACTACAGAATGTAGAATGTCTGAAACAGACAAACTACAAAGCCAGAAGACGGACAACCCGACACAGAAGGAAGCGATCCCCATGACAATGAGGAAACCCAGCTTGCAGTAAACCCACGAACCCAGGCTTGTCCTCACTCCCGTCAGCAAAGTGCGGATTCGAGCCCAGGTCTGCACCCCGCACACCTGGGGGGATGGCTGCGGAGGAGACCCTGGAGAACCCCAGCTGGGTCGGGACGGCGGGGCGGTTGGCCCGTCCAGCCTGCGGGATGAAAATTGGTACCCACACCGTGTGGCCTGTCCACGAGAGCCGGTCCAGAGTTGTCCTTGGCCAGTGGCACCTCTTCTAGGCACACCCCCAGCTGAAATGCACCCAGCCACCGGGTCAGGGACTAGAACGTGCACCCAGCCATGTTGACAACAGCCCCAAACGGGAAAGCTCCCCAAAGCCTGGAGAAGCTTGTCCCCAAGACCACAGAAGGGATGAATGATTTGTGGCAAATGCACACAAGGGGAGGCTCACAGCCTTGAGAATGAATCAATTACCCTTGGGTGCACGGCCAGGAACCTGCAAACACGGTGCTGGGCACTGCGCCCGAGGCCCTTCTCTCCCTCGGCCCCCACCCCTCAGTTCAAGAGGGAGGAGGGCGGGGGCTCCTAGCTGGCTCTTTGCTGTCCCAGGCTTGGGTGTCACCGGGAGGCTCTGAGACCCGCAGCAGCCCCCAGGGCAAAGCAAGCTGCCCTGCCTGCCACTCTCTCTCATTGGCACTCTGCACCTGCGGCTTCCTGGGTGCCCCAGACAGAAAAGAGGTTGTCTGCAGGTCCTAAGAGCAGCCCCAGAGCTGAGGGGGACCTGCCAAAGGGCAGAACCCTGGGAGAGGAGGAGGCAGGAAGTGGTTTCTCACCAGGTCCTCCCACGAGGCTGCAAGAGAGCAGCGGAGATGCTGAGTCATGCCTGCTCCCCCCCCTCCGCCACCCCGCCCTCCTCCTGGGCCTGAGTCACCCCAGCCCTCAGAGCCTGCCACCCTGGCCCTCAGAAGGAAGGTGAAGGTGTGGTGTCCTGGGGCCCCAGCCACAGGCCCAGGCTATTAGTTCTGCTAGGACAGCACAGGAGGCCATGTGGGGGAATCAGCTTCAGGTCGGCTGACCTTGGACAACGGGCGGGGGAGGCTGGGAATGGCTGGCACAGTTAGGGTGGGGGAGGGGGTACCCGAGCACAGGTGGAAGGAGGGGGTTGCCTGGGCACAGTTAGGGTCCCAGTGGCTCACAAGCCCTCTGGAGTAGACACTGCAGCCCCAAGGGTTGAGCCCCGAGTCATGGTCTTCCTCCAACATGGCTGCGCTGGGGAGTTGGGGGGGGGCGGGCAGCCACGTGGGACCCTTAGGGGTCCCCAGGGGCCCACAGGTCTGGGACCTTCCTCGAAAGCCCAGTGCAGAGCTTGCAAGTGTCCCTGCCCTGGAATGACTGCATGCTGACTCTCTGGTCCCCAAGCTTGGCTGGGGACCCCTCCCTTTATTTATCAAAACCCATGGAAGCAGAGGGCACCAGACACCGTGCCGCACGCTGGGGGTGAGCAGGACAGACGCGGACCTGCCTTCTTGGGGCAGCTAGACCCAAACCAAGTCCTTAACCGACAAATGGCCTAGTTCCGGGCTGTGGCATGGGCTGAATGACAGCTGAGGCCACTGCTCTAGAGTGGGGGGGGGGGGGGGTTGCCTTCACGACAACGGCTGGGTGGTGAACAGGAGCCAGCCCGGGAACAGTGGGGGGCTGGGGGCTGGGGAAGGTAGGGAGAGCCTTTTAGGCTTGGGAACAGCATGTGCAAAGACCCCAAGATGGGACTGAGCCCAGTGAGCTCCAGGGGTGGAGAGAAGCCCCCTACGGCTGGGGGAGGCGGGAAGCATGCGTGAGGTGGGGTCAGAGGGATGACAGGCACCCGGCCAGGTGGTGTGCACACGCAGGTGTGTGCCATGGCCAGGCCCCAGGAGGGCATTCGCCGGGGGGACGAGCTGCATCCCTGTGGAAGGACGGGGATCTGCAGGCGTTGAACCCTGCCTGTGGACCCCAGCTCCCGGACAGGCCTTGTGGCCCGGGGCGGGGTGGGTGCTGGGGCGCAGGGACACACGGGGCTCTGGTGGTGACCCAGGTGTGGGTGATCTGAGCTGTTCAACTGGGGGTGTCGGTTCGGGGTTCAGTATGGTGGAGCTGCACAGAGCTCATCCAGGGCTTTGCTGGTCAGTGCGGAGACAAGCAGGGCTGCCCTTGGGGAGAGTGTCCATGCCCTGCACTCCCCGAGCTCCACATGGTGACAAACTGAGAGTGAGGATGGAGACCGTCCTGCCCTTTGCAGACCCGCCACCTGCAGAAGGAGGCCGGGGGGTTGGCGGCGCAGAGCCGCCCAGAGAGCCCGTTGGTGAGGGCGGAAGAGACAGGGAGGCAGGTGTGAGGGGTAACTTGGCATCAACTTGGCCGGGTCATGGTGCCCAGACATTTGGTCCACATGGTTTTGCATGTTTCCGTGAAGAATTTTTTGGAGGTGATTCACATTTCCAATCACACATTTGGTAAAGCAGATCACCCACCATAATGTGGGTGGGCCGCATCCAATCAGTTGAAGGCCTTCAGAGCACAGGCTGAGCTCCGCCCCCAAGGAAGAGGGAATCCTGCCTGCCGATGGCCTCAGTCTGGAGCAGCAAGTTGGCTCTTCCCTGGTGTCCAGGCTGCAGGCCCCAGACTCACAGCCCCCATGACGGTAAGAGAAACACACCCTTTTGGTTTTGTTTCTCTGGAGAACTGGGCTCAGGCGAGCCTTCCTGGGGAGGGTGCACCTGAGGTGCATAGTGAGCCAGGCCGATGGTGGTGACCGGGCTGGGTGTGCAGGGAGGAGGCCCCAGACGGGAGGTTTGGTCCACAGGCTCTGGGCAAGGGCCCAGTGAGAACAGCAGGTGACGTGGAAGGCAGAGGCTGGGGTGCTCTCCGGGGGCAGGGCAGGGGTCCTCTGTTAGATACTAGGAGGGAGGAGGCAGGAGGTGAGGAAGAGGATGAGGGCAGCGTCCACCGTTTCCCCATCTGCCCCTCCAGGAAAGAAGGATGCCAGCCCGGTTGTGGCATGAGTCACTGCAGACACAGACACAGCGCCAAGTGCTCTCCTACAGCTCTGGAAGCCAGAAGTCCTTAGCCAGCCTCGCTGGGTTAACACAGACGTGTCGCAGGGCTGGTTCCTGCTGGAGGCTCCCGGGAGGTGCCCGCATTCCTGGGCTCGGCCTCTTCCTCCACCCTCACAGCCGGGCGCCGCGCTTGGTCCCTCTGCTCTGACCCTCCTGCCTCCCCCTGAGAAGCACCCACCCAGGGGATCCATGATAATCCTGGTCTCAAGGTCATCGAGCCCTTTGCCCCATCAGGTCACATATGCACAGGCTTGGGGGACTGGGATGTAGATGGCTTTCGGGGGGCACTATTCCACCCACACATACTGTCACTTGTCAAAATGGAGAACATCAGGTGCAAAGTGGCTCAGTTTGGGGCCCAGAGAGTGTATGCAGCTGGTGGGCTGGACCTGCAGGGAGGGGTGTCCCTGAGGGCCTTGGACATGAAGGGCAAGGTCAGAGCAAGGCCAGGGGAGGGACAGTTGTGGGAGTAGACTGACGGGGATGAGGGGCTGGCAGGGGCACATGCATGAAAGCTGGGGCAAAGGTCCAGGTAAGAGGAGGGGCAGGGGCCTGAATCCTGGAGCCCACTGCATCTGAGTGGTCTGTGATGGGGTTTGGGGCAAGAGGATGGATACCCTGAGGAAGCCTGAGCTGAGGGGCTGGAGATGGGATGGGTAGGTGGCTGGACTTGGGGAGATGGAGCAGGGCTATGAGAAGATGGGCCATGGGGGCTGGGCTGGGTGGAATGGGGCCTTGGGGGTTAGGTTGGATGGGATGGGCCATGGAGGCTGGGCTGGCTGGGTGGGATGGGACCATGGGGAATGGGTTGGGTGGGTTGAGGCCACGGGGCTGGGTTGGGTGGCTGGGATGGGGTGGAGTCATGGGGGCTGTGGTGGGTGGTGGAATGGGGCCATGGGGGCTGGGTTGGGTGGGCTGAGACCATGGGGGCAGGGCTGGGTGGGTGGGATGAGGCCATGCGGGCTGGGTTGGGTGGGTGGAATGGGTCATGGGGGCTGGGTTGGGTGGGTTGAGGCCATGGGGCTGGATTGGGATGGAATGGATCATGGGGGCTGGGTTGGGTGGGTGGGATGGGGCCATGGGGTCTGTCTTGGGTAGGCTGAGGCCATGGGGGCTGGGCTGGGAGGGATGAGGCCAGGGGGAATGGCTTGGGTGGGTTGAGGCCATGGGCCTGTTTTGGGTGGGTGGGAGGGGCCATGGGGGCTGGGTTGGGATGGAATGCCTCATGGGAGCTGGATTGGGTGGGTGGGATGGGGCCATGGGGGCTGGGCCAGGTGAGTTGAGGCCATGGGGCTGGGTTGGGATGGGATGGGCCATGGGACCTGGGCTGTGTGGGATGGGCAGGCTGGTTGAGCTGGGATGGCCGTGGTGGTTGGACTATCTGCTCCAAGTCGGCTGGGCTGGGTGGGGTGGATTGCTTGTTTGTGGGTGCTGGCTTTGTGAGTGTCAGGAAGAGCTGGGCAATGCCTGTGGCTTCCCGTAAGTATTCTTGGCCTCCATGCGTCCCACAGAACAAAGGTGTGACTTGTGTCCCGGCAGCTGGAGGCTGATGCCGTGGAGGGGTGCTGCCCAAGCATCCTCATCCGGCTCCACCTGAGATGTGACCAGCGGCTACCTTTCCAGGCAGCTGGCTGCAGCTGACCTTCTCTGGAAGAGGTCACACTGGGCCAGCTGTTCTTGGGGGAGTGGGGGCAGGCCATCTTGCCGCAGTGCTCCCAGAGATGTCCTTGTGGCAGAGCATCAGGGAAGGGGGTGTCCGCAGGGGACCACCCCACAGTGGTGGGGGCCAGTCCCAGCTCACCTCCACGGCTGGGAGAACCTGCTCCACCTCAGCCTGACCCGGAACAGATGTTATCACTCCTGCAGCCCTCCACCCTCGGCCCACAGCCAGCAGGGCCGCCGGGCTCGTTCCCAGGGCTGGGCCGGTGGCTGGCGGTCAGTACCTGCCTGCTCTGGGGGATGCCAGCTCCTTGCGGCACCCAGCCCCTCCCAGGCAGCCTGACAAACGGGTCTGGGGCTGCAACGCCCCCTCTCTTTGGAGCGATGACTCAGAAGGGCAAGGAGAGTGGGTGGGGGCAGGTGGCCCCTGTGTCCCGTGAACAATGCCCCTATTCTTCCTTCGCAAACGCCCAGCCGGGATGATGGGGGCAGCGTTCTGGAGACTCTGGCTCAGACAGTCCATGAGCTGAGGGGCAGGGAGGATGGGCCTCGGCCCCGCCCGGAGGCAGACGCCCAGGCCTCCCCGTTCAGTCCTGGAGGGACCCGGCGGGGCAGTGGGGGCCGTGGATGCGAACCCCCACCCTGCAGGTGACCCAGGGCTGTCCCTTGCACTTCCCACTACACGCTGCCAGGAAGCATGGCTCTGAAGACACACATGATTCCCGCCGCCCCCCCCCACCGCCTCGCGAGAGCTCTGGCAGACCCTCAGCTTCTCTAGGCCTTGGGATCATGATACAGACCTCTCCTGCAGTGGGCGGGGGGGGGGGGGGGGAGGGGGGAGGCACAGCTCCCGGCGTGGCCCAGCCCCTCTGTCTGAACGAGGACTTGGACCACCTCCCTTCTGACCTCGCTCTGTACTTTCTAACTGAGGAAGCTCCTTGTTCCGGCTCATCCCGTAACTCAGGCGGAAGACCCCAGGGGAAGCGTGCCCTGATGGGACCCGCAACGAGCCCTCCAGCACAAGGACGGCCCCGAGGCAGCGGGACCCCCGCGTGACAAACCCCAAGACAGTGATCAACCTTGACTGCCCACCTGCACAGACCTGCCCACCTTCGCCCCACATTCTCCTTACATAAACCTGCAGGGACTTCCAGCGCTTTGGAAGCCGTGTTGGAAAGGCCAGTCCGCAGTCCTCCCAGGAGCGGCCTCGTGGAAATAAACCCCTTTCTTATGTCATCACCACTTGTCTGTCTGCCTCTGGATTTTCTAAGTGGCAAGCAGCTGAGCCGAGCAGTTTGGGAACCCTGGAGCCAGGTGCTCCCACACCCCCGCCCCCCAGCTACATGTCTCCTCTGCCCACAGGCTGAAGGGAGAACCCCAGAGCATGCGAGAAGTGTGGGGACAGAACTCGGGGACTCAGAGGCCAGGGAGGTTGGGGTCCAAGGGAAGGGCAGCCGAGGTGGAAGGGGTTTTGTTGGTGAGTGGAGGCCCCGAAGGAGTGCACCTGGGGGGCCCCCAGCGAGGGCAGGGCGGGAGAATTCTGTGTGGCTCCTTCTGGCGTGGCTGGGACGGATGGTGCACGGATGGAGGGTGCTGCAGATTTGGAGGCCGGACGGGCAGGTCACGGGGTATCGTGAGGAGCCTCGAGTGCCGAAGTCAGGGGCTGAGTCTGTTTACAGGCGATGCCCTTGCAGGGTGCTGACTGCAGGAAGCAGACCCCCTCTCTCGGCCCCAGCCCACCACTCACGGGTCTGCCCTGAGTTCCTAGGATGGTAGCCTCATAGGAGGCTCAGGCCCTGGGCAGAGGTCTCCGTGTAGGCCGGGTTGCGGGGGGGTCTCCTGGGGCCAGAGGTCCAGGGTGGAGCAGCCGCACCAGGGAGATACCTGTGCGGCGTCCACGTGGGCACTGGGGACGCGTCATGAGCAGGACCAGCCGGGCCCTGGCCCCCAGGAGCCGATGGCCCGGGCGGGGGCAGTGGCGGGAGGGACGAATGTCCTGAGTCAGGAGGGGACAGCCACTCGAAGAGCCATTGAGAGAGGGGGCACAGCGCTCTGGCCAGGGGCATGTCACAGCTTACATGGGAGGTCGGGGTGATGACCCAGGGAGAAAGTGAGCCTCCTGACCACTGGGGGCAAGTGTCCAGGCAAAGGGACAGGGCAGCAAGTGGGAAGGCCCCAACGTGAGCAGAGGAGCCCGGGAGCCGCCCTGAGGTGCTGGAGCCGCTCCTGGGGCAGCAGAGACGGGAGGAGCAGGGGGAAGGTGCCAAGCGCAGGGAGCGCGGCGGGAATGGGGCAGAGGAGGGCTGGCGGCCACCGCTCGCTTGTCGTCCCTGGAAGGAACAGCCCGCAGGGATGCGGTCAGAGGGGCAGCTGGTGACACGGGGAGAAGTGTCCCCAGGGAGAGCCCTTCAGGGGAAGACAGAGTCAGAGAGAAGCAGGCAGGTCACCGAGATGACCGCAGGGTCCCTGGGCGCCAGGAGAGGCCCCGGGCCCAGCTGACCTCTGAGCCCGTGATGAGAGGCCTTTGTGCGGTCGGCAGGCTCAGCCAGCAACTTCCTTCCCTTTTTTCAGGCGGCTTCTGCTCTCGGGGTGTGTTTTGGGGGCAGTCATGGGAGGCTGGTCTTTGCCCTGGGCTCCACCTGCCCTGTCCCATCCGACGCCCTGCAGCACCGCCTGGGGGAGGCAGCCCCTCTTGGCGGCCACAGCCGGCCCCCTGCCCACAGGGGCCCGTGCTCCTGAAGGCCCTTCGAAGTGGCCACAGCCCGTGGGCCCTTCAGGTCCTCTCCCACAGGCCACTGTCACCTGGGTGGCCCTGCTGGTCCTCCCACCTGCTGGGACCTCCGACCTCTGCCCACCCAGCCCCCACCGTGGAAGGTCTCAGGACCTGCCCGGCAGCTCGAGGAGTCCAGGCCCCGTGCCCCCGTGGGGGACAGAGCAAGAGCACTGCATCACCCCGTCCCTGACCCTCTGTCCCAGTGCCCTTCTCTGTCCTTTCTTGCTGCCCAGTCCCTCTGTCCTTGTGCTGGGTTGACTAGTGCTCCCCGCCGATCCCTGCCCCAACAAGAGATACCCATGTCTGTAAGGGTCAGTTTTATGGGTCAACTGGGCTGGGCCCCAGGGAGCTCAGATGTTCGGTCAAACATGATTCTGGGTGTGTCTGTGCAGGTGTTTCTGGATGAGATGCACACGTGATGGGTGGACTGAATAAAGCAGATGGTTTGCCACAGGGTGGGTGGGCCTTGTCCAATCAGTTGAAGGTTGGACTAGCTCAAAAGGTTGACCCTCCCCTGAGTCAGAGGGAATCCCTGCCCGATGGCCTTTTCCTGCCTTCAGACGACTGGAACTGGAACGCCGGTTCTCCTGGGGCACCAGCTTGCCAACTGGAGCTCTTGGGACTTGGCAGCCTCCGTAATCATGGGACCCAAGTCCTTGTAAGATGGTGGGTAGATAGATAGACGGATGGATGGACAGAGAGACAGATATCCTACCGGCGGTCTGTCTGGAGGACCCTGACTAACACAACACTCCGATCCCCGGAACCTGAGAGGACGTGCCTCACTGGGCAGAGGAACTTGGCAGGTGTACCCGAGTGCAGGGGGGACTGTCCTGGAAGGTTTGGGTGGGTCCTAACTGCAATCCCAAGGGTCCCGACGAGATGGAGGCAGGAAGGCCAGAGACAGGGAGCTTCGGAGGACACGAGGCCACTGCCCCCGTGGTTGGGGGACGGGGCCGTGCGCCACCGAGTGCGGCGCCCCCAGAAGCTGCCAAGGGCCAGGAGCGGATCCTGCCTCCGAGCCTCCAGGAGAGCCAGCCCCGAGGATGCCCTGATTTTAGTCCAGTGAGACCCACGTTGGACTCCCCACTCCCAGACTGTAAGGGGTGTTGAGCCTGCACGTTGGCCGTGGGAAGGGGATACGGCCCTTGTGGAGGTGACTCACCCTCCCGGCCGGCCCAGACTCCCTGTTTTCACAGTGACAGTCTTCTCGTCCCTGGGGCAGCCAGGGCGCCTGGTCAGTCTCCTTGTCCCTCTCGTGTGTTAGTCCCCGACTTGCCAAGGAGCGACGACGTTGCCCGCGTGCCCACTGTGCCGGAGCAGAGCGCTGTGTCCGTCCCGCCCTCCTCGGAGAGGGGCCCACTTCGTGGTGAGGACATCGAGGCATGGACGGGTCAGGCAGCCCCCCAGCAGTGGTCGGGAGCCTGAGCCCCACGACCACTGAGGGGGGCCCCCAGAGAGGAGTCTCCCCCCCAGACAGCGCCTCCCCAGCTCCCTGACACTCCCGGGCCCTGTGCCTCACATCCTGCTGATCTTGCTCGTCACCAAGTGCAGCCCCGGCGGAGACCCAGGGGGCCTCTGGGGGTCAGTGCCAGGAGCCCCCAGTCCCCGCCAGCGGCAGGGGCCAGGCGGGGTGGTGACAGCAGCCTGCTCGGCCCCCCTCCCGCCCTCCCGGCTCCCCTGCAGGCCAGCGACAGAGGGCTGGGCACTGTCACCTCATGCGCCACCCGGAAGCAGCCCCCCAGCATGGGCGGACCTGCCTGCCCCTGACTCCTCTGGAGCCCTGCTTCTGTTTTATCAGTTTTACCCTCTTACTGCTGGGGGCAAACAGCTCCCTGAGGCTTGTGCAGAAGCGCTAGGACCTCGTTTGCTCAGAGCCACTTCTGCAAACACCACGGATGGGGCTCACAGCAGAGACTCACTGTCTCCCGGTCCCGGAGGACGGCCGGGATGCAGGCGTGGGCAGGGCGGGGTCCTCCCGAGGCTCTCTCCTCGTGTGTGGACGGCCGTGCTCTCCCTGGGTCCTCACGGGGTCATCCCTCCGTGCAGTTCTGTGCCCCGATCCCCTCTTCTCGTCAGGACCCCGGTCTCGCTGGGTCAGGCCCACCCCGGGGATTCTGTGTCATCTTAAACACTGTAAAGACACGACCTCCGCGTGTGGTCACATTCTGAAGTACTGGGGGCCAGAACTCCAACATATGAATGTGGGGGACACAATTCCGCCATCACAGGCAGCATCCTCTGCCCCCCACTTACACCTGCAGCTTTCTCAGTGGGTTCTTCCTATGCGTACTTGCACCTCCGTATTTCCCACTACGCAGTGCAGAGCCCTAGCCTTCTCTGGTCACGCCCGGGATCCCCACCTTCCGACCCCTCTGCCGGCGCACCCGGGCTGCCAGTCCTCTGTTCTCTGCACTCCAGAGCCCCCAGACTCCTGTGCTCACTACAGCAAGGCCTTGGGGGCTTGTCAGAGACCATTCCTCTCCCCTGAAAACTTGCTGATGGTCCCCAGTGCACCTGGAAGCAGGACCAGGTCCGTGTGGTCTCCCCAGGGCCCCACAGCCCGGCTCTTCACCCCCGCTGAGCGCGGCCGCCCCCTTGGGCGCCCCGTAGACCCTTCCCCAAGTGGCCCGCGGGCGCCAACCCCAGGGCTAGCTTGCTGTCCGTGCCCCCTGTCCTCCAGTCCTGAGGCCCTGCCCCCCAGTCCAAATCGACAGCACATTTCCTTTGAGCCGCCGGCCACCACGTTCACGGCACCTGCTCGGGAGAGGTCACGTGCTGCGCGCCCGAGGTCCCCTTGTCCCTGCCTTTATCAGCGGCCGCTTGCTGTGGCGTCCGCGACACGTGACCACGCACTCAGGGCCTCAGAACAACACAAACACATCACTCCACAATCCCGGGGGTCAGAAACCTGGACGGGTCTCACTGGGCCAAACTCTGGGGGTCACTGGGCCGTGCTCCTTCGGGAGGCTCTAGGAACCCCCCGGCTCCTTGTCCCTTCTGGCTGCCCGAGGCCCCACATTCCGTGACTCACGGCCCACGTTCGTCTTCAGAGCCAGCCACGGCAGCCAGTCCTGGTGCCGGGGCCTCCCTCCGGCCTTCTGCGAAGTCACATGTCCCGCTCCCGCCCTGAACTCCCTGTGACCACAGGGCTCACCGGGATAATCCAGGGTAATCTCCGGCTTCAGGGTCAGCTGCCTAGCAACCGAAATTCCATGTGCAACCTCGTTTCCCCTTCGTGGGGGTAGCAGAACCTGGACGCAGTTCCTAGGGTGGGGGCATGCCCGTCTTCGGGGACCCTGTTCTGCCCGCCTCAATCGCTGTCACGTTACTTTTCGCTGACGACCAGTGTCCCAGAACTCGCATGCGTCCATTTCAGCGCAGAGGCGCGGGTGGGCGGCTTCCAGCCGCGGGTGTTCCTCGTGCCAGGCTTCGCGTGGGCATCCGGTTTTGACTCTCCTGGGTGGACATCCGGGAGCGCGGGGTCGTGTGGGAGAGGCGGGGAGTTTGTGGAGACACGTCCACGTGGTGTCTGCTCTCCACTCACACCAGGGTGTGTGGGGACCCCAGCTGCTCCACACCCTCCTCGGGGCCCTGGTTCCAGGGTTAGCTGCGCCAGTAGGAGTCTCGTGGCCTCTCGATGTGCATTTCTTCTGCGTTTCCCGAATGATTTATGAATTTGAGCACCTTTTCCCGTGCTCATTGGCCACTTGTGAATCTCCGTGGAGTGTGCCTTAAACCTTTCTCCCATTTCTCTGTTGGGTCCTGTTTGTCTTATCATCAGGTGGGGAAAGTTTTTTACATATTCTAGCTCTACAGCCTTCACTTTTTTGCAAAAACTCGATGTTTTGCAAATATTTTCCCCCAGCTGGTGGTACGTGTTTGCGATCTTTTGACAGCGTCTTTCAAAGAGAAGTTTAAAAAAAAAATTTTTTTTTTGATGACGTCAAATTTATTGATTTTTTTATACTGTTTTTTGGAGTGCCGAATTTAATAAATCTTTGCATGACTCAAGGCCAGTATGATTTTCATCTGTGCTTTCTTCCAGAAGCTTTATAGTGGGATCTCTGACATTAGGTCTCGCCTCCCTTCTGAATGAACTCTTGTCTACAATGCCAGGTAAGGGTTATGTTCCTTTCTACGACTACATAGTTGTTCCAACACCTTCTGTTTAAAAAGTAATCCTTTCTCCGTGGATTTGCTTTGGGAACTTGGCTGAAAACCAGTCGACCAACATGTGTGGGTCCAGTCTGGACGCTGTTCCGACGCTCACGGTCTGGGCTTTAATGGAGCTCGGACACGAGGTTCCACGTCAGCTCCCTGAGTCCCCAGTGTTCTTCTGCAACGTGATTTTAGCCACCTTACATCCTTGCATTTTTTTTTAAAGATTTTATTTATTTATTTGACAGAGAGAGAGACACAGCAAGAGAGGGAACACAAGCACGGGGAGTGGGAGAGGGAGAAGCAGGCTTCCCGCCGAGCAGGGAGCCGGATGCGGGACTCGATCCCAGGACCCTGAGATCATGACCTGAGCCGAAGGCAGACGCTTAACGACTGAGCCACCCAGGCGCCCCCAAATCCAATGAATTTTTAAAATTAATTTATTTTTGTAAATTCCAGTATAGTGATTCGCCAATTCTATGCATCACTTCTCAGCGCTCGTCAGGACGAGTGCACACCCTCATTCCCATCCCCTGTCCCCCCGGCCCCCCTCCGCCGACCCCTCTCCTGTCCCCTGCCCTCCTACCTCCCCATATCCTGTCCCCTCCGCTGTCCGCCATCCCCCGCCTCCCCCGTCCCCTATCCCTCATCCCCTCCCTTGTCTCGTTTCTTTGCTCGTTTGTTTTGTTTCTTAGATTCCGCACATGAGTGAAATCATACGGTATTTCCCTTTCTGACTTATTTCCCTCAGCACTACACCCTCTAGGTCCATCCATGTTAAAGGTGATTTTATGTATTTCTATGCTGTGTTTCCATTTTCGATCTGCTTGAAACGCTCTCTAATTTTCCTCTTGAGTTCTCTGATGCACATTACTTAATTTCTATATTGTTCTCGTTTACCATTTGCTGCATGGCCAGTTACATATGTGGTGGCTTCCAGCAACACCCCCTTCTCTCCGCTGGTCCCAGGGGCCAGGATCCGGCTAGGCAGCGCTGAAGCTGGGGTACTGGTGGCCTGGCCCCCAGCTGGAGCCCAGGGTCCTCTCTGCTCATGCCTGTCGCTGGCTGAACTCAGGCCGTTGCAGCTGGAGGACTGACGACCGTGCCTCCCGGCTGGCCCCGCACACCTGGCACTATTCTCAGCTCCCTGGGGCCCCTCTCAGGTCCTCGCTCCTCCGCTCCCGTAATGACCAACCTCTTCTCTCTCCTGCTTCAGATCTCTGCCTTGGAACTCTCTGATGGCGTTGGGCCCCGCCCCAAAAATCTCCCTATCTTAAAGCCAACTGAATAGTAACCTTAATTACATATGCAAAACTCCCTTTGTCCAGTTAACATAAAAGAGTAACACCGGAGGGCACAGGTCATGAGTCCATCTTAGAATTCTGCTCGCCACCCAGGGATTTTCCACATACTGTTCTCTTTGACGTTCAAATTCAGTTTTATTGTGGCCTCACTCTGTATGATTTGAATCCTTTTAAATTTACTAAGAATAGTTTTATGGCCCCAAATATGGTTTACCTTGGTAAATGCTTCACGTGTACTTGAAAAGAATGTGAATTCTGCTGTTTTCAGGGTGGGGTGTTTTATAAATGTCAGTTATGTTGGTTGGATTGGCAGTGGTAATCAACTCTTCACTGCCTTCCTGACTTTCTACTTACTTCTCTCAATTATTGACAGAGAGTTGCTGAAATCTCCTCATGTAATTGTGGATTTGGGGGCGCCTGGGTGGCTCAGTCGGTTAAGCATCTGCCTTTGGTTCAGGTCTTGATGCTGGGATCCTGGGATTAAGCCCCGAGTCAGGCTCCGGCTCATCGGGGAGTCCGCTTCTCCCTCTCCCTCTGCCCCTGCCCCCTGCTTGTGCGCACTCACGTGCTCTCTCTCTTTCAAATAAATAAATAAAATCTTAAAAAAAAATTGGATTTGTCTATTTCTCCTTACAGCGCCAATAATTTTTGTTTCCCTGGTGGGAGACAGCTCTGTTTCTGTTCTCGTTTTTATTTCCTTAGAAGGTTTTGACATGGAGGCCGCAACTATTTCTGGAGCAGTGAAACCAGTTTTTGCTTGGTTCTGTGTTGCGATCTAATTGAGACTTGTAGCAGAAGAACACACAGACGTGAGCTCTTGTAGATAAAGTAGAAGGAAGATTGTTCCGGCAGGTGATAGTGTGTTTCTGATACACATCGGGGAGACCATTCCTGCCGAGATGAAGCAGCAGGGACCAGGTTCACCCTCCATCCTGAAACCAACCAAGTTTCTAAAAATATGGGGAAAAATTGTTTCTCAGGCATTGGATGCCTGGCAATTGCAGGGCAGGGGTCCTTGAGAGAGGAAACCAACATGTGAGAACAAAAGTTGCACCAGCCACCTGCCTGGAGAGAGCTTTCAGGATCCAGGCATTCCCTTTGTGCTCAGAGAGGTTTTAACCTGCCAGTAGGCAGCCCCTGATGCAGGTGCTGCGTTCCTGGGCCCCAGGTTCACCTCCTGGTGTACCTCCACCCCCCAACATGGACCCAGGACACCCTTGAGCCTACAGGAAGCTGAGTGTGTGGGGGGGTCACATCTCTGCCTTTGGGCACTAGATCTGAATTAGTTTGAAATCTCCAGAACCAGAGCAGGACTTCAAGGGCCCTGCTCTCAATCCAGGTGGCACTGGGAGCTATAAGCAAAACTGACCTGGTCACAGGTCAATATGGACACTAGACTTATAGACAATTCAATATGGACACTAGACTTATAGACAAAAGGGAGCAAGGACATCAGCATGGCCCGCTGATGGGAGTTTCTACCAGACCCCGCTTAGAGATCTGGAGGGAAATAATACACAGTTCCTGATACCCGTTTCTTTATATTTTGTGTGTTTTGAGTGAGAACAAGTTTTGCTGATGGATACAGAGTGGGATATGAAGCAAGGAGGGGTTAAGGTGTATGGCCCGAGCCCCCAAGGGAGCAGGGCTTCTCTTTGCAGAGCTGGGCACATCAGAGGAAGGAGGAGGCTGGGGATGGGAGCATGTAGGGCTTGAGGGTGGGGCACCCACGCCGTGAAGCTGAGAGTTGGATTCAGGAGTTCAGGCTAGAGGTCTGTGGATACATGGAATTTAAGGCACGGGAATCACTAATCTCCCTGGGGATGGAGCACACCCAAAGGAGAGACAGGGTGGAGGCTGAGGTCATGAGGCATTTCAAACTGGGGGAAGATGGAGTGTTGAAGAAAGTGGCAACGGAACCATTATTTCACAGCCAGGAGAAGGTGTGTGCCTCATCTCCTCAAAAACCCATCCCAGATAGATCGATGGTTGAACAGTAAAGAGTGGGGGGCGCCTGGGGGGCTCAGTCGTTAAGCGTCTGCCTTCGGCTCAGGTCACGATCCCAGAGTCCTGGGATCGAGCCCCGCGTCGGGCTCTCTGCTCGGCGGGAAGCCTGCTTCTCCCTCTCCCATTCCCCTTGCTTGTGTTCCCTCTCTCGCTGTCTCTCTCTCTCTCTCTCTGTCAAATAAATAAATAAAATCTTTAAAAAAAAACCCAGCGAAGGTGGAGCTCTACAAGGAGCAGCGCAGACAATGATGGCAGCGGAGTGGAGTGAATGAGAAGAGTCTCTGGAGGTTGAGGGTCAGGGTCCCAACTGGCTGGGCCAGGTGTGACCTCTGTGACCCTGTGAAGGTCACGAGCCTCCATGCCTCCCATTACTCATCTGCACAATGGAATAAAGGTAGGGTTACCTCCCAGAATAAAAGGCCGGGCCCAGATGAGTCACTGGATATGAGCTGGCCATCATCGTCCTCATTACTGTTTTTATGTTTTGTGGCTTTAGTGTCTCAGAGGCGGGGGACAGCCTTTCTAAGTGTGACACTAAACCCAGAAGCCAAAACCCTGAAAGACTCATGAATTTGGTTACATACATTTGTTCTTTTATGTTTAATTAGGTTAAAAAATTGTTGAGTGTTTCATTAAGTAAAAACCTAAATGGGCAAAGTCAAAAGGGCACTGACAAACTCGGAATGAGTTACGATCACAGAAGTTTCGTTTCCCTAATATACAAGGAGCGCCTATAAATAATTTTCTTAAAAAGAATCCAATGGAAACGTTGACAACCAAGATAAGCAAAAATTCAGAGGAAAGGAAATACAGTTGGCCTAAATATATGGAGACAATAAAAGAAATGTGGATGAGAACACAGAGATACCATCAGTTTCTTATCAGATGAGAACAAAGCCAAACAAACAAAGGCTTTAACGTGCACACAGGTCTATAAAACAAGAGAATGGGGCAAAAAGTCCCGGGTGCTTTGCTGGAGGGAATATAAATCAAAACAACTTCTGCAAAGGCAATTTGATAAAATGCAGTGAATTTGAGGCGTACATAACCTTTGACACAGCAGGTCGCATTCCGGGATTTCTCACGCAGACATCCTTGCACACATGCGTGCTAGCAGGGGTCCACCAGACCTGGATGTCCATCCCTGGAGGGCTGGTCAAGTATGTATGGAACACCCATGCCATGCGGCACACGTAACTACAGCAGAAATAAGAATAAGAAGGGTCCTTATATACACTCGGAATGATCTGAGACATTTGTTAAGCAAAACCAAAAAATACGGCACAGAATAATTGGTACGGTATGCATAGAAAAGAGGAGTCCCAATCATATTTTTTAATGTTCCTTTACTGTACAGGATATCTCAGGATGGACACAAATGCATCTGGGGACACAGGAGTCTTCTGGGAGGAAGGGGGTCTGGGGAGGTAGAGAGGGGAAGCTGTCCATCAAGAGTTTTGACTGTACACCCCTCTGAGTTTAGAGCCATGTGAACACATTACTTAGTCAAAAACAATAAATTGAATTCTAAACATGTTTCAAGAAAATCCGTTAACAGAAAAAGAAGGAAAACCATGTGATCATCTTACAGGCTGTGGAGATTTTCCTTATAAAATTCAACATCTGATCATCATTTTTTTAAACGAATATCATAGCCAATTAGAAACCGAAGGGAATTTCTTTAGCTTGATAACAATTAGCTACGGCAAATACTATATGATGAAATACTAAAAGTGTCTTTTCCAAATCAAAGATATAACAAGAATGCCCACGGTCACGGTTTGTTCTTTAGCATTAGCAGAAAGCCTGGACAGCCTATAGACTAACCAAATCAATCTAAGGAAGGAAGGAAAAGGATAAGGATGTGAGAAGAAAATTCTTATCAATTTCAGATGATGTCACTACTAAAACTCAGAGAATCTACAGGAAAAAAAATTAATAAGGGAATTTAGCAAGACTCCTGGATAAAAGATCAATATACAACAACCACAAAAATGAAATGCTTTTGTACAAACTAGGAGCATCAGAACATATACTTAAAAATTACACACATCATTTACAATAGTAAAAAAAAAAGGTACCTGACAAACATGTTTATGACATTTGTGGAAATAATTATAAACACTGTGTCGAAGGATTGAAAGGAAACTAAATTAGTGGGGGGATAGACCTCTGCTCCCCGAGGGCTAAACTCTCTGCAGACTCATCTGTAACCTGCCTAATTCTGTTCAGTTTCAGGACAGTTTCCCATTAGACCAGACAACCTGGTTCTAAAATTTATATGTAAGAACGGTGTTGTCAAGAATTACCTTGTATTTAGTAACTGGAGAGAGACAGAGACAGAGAGAGTGTGAGGTGGGGACCTGTTCCTTGATTTTCTTTCCTCTTTCTGGTGCGTTCTACCTCTGATTTCACGTCTTCCGAGCTGCAGGTACACTCGGGTTTTATTGTTCTTGGACTGGCCTAATGTTCTTTTTCTGGGAAGTTGTTCATCCCAAATACAACTTCAAATTGCTTTGTATGCAGTTGTTGATAGCGTATTTTGAAAAATTTTGGATGCACCTGTATTTGTCTCCTTTTCACTGTTGATATTGTAGGTTTATCCTCTCCCATCTCTCTCCATCTCTCTCTCTCCATCTCTCTCTCTCTCTCCATTTCTCTCTCTATGTCTTTTTCTCCATCTCTCTCCCTCCATTTCTCTCTCTCTCTCTCTCGGGTCTTGTGAGCGCTTCTGATACGTCTTTGTTTTCAATGTCATTAATTCCTACTGCATTTTTTTTAATTTTTTTTTTAAAGATTTTATTTATTTATTCATGAGAGACAGAGACAGAGACAGAGAGGCAGAGGGAGAAGCAGGCTCCCAAGGAGCAGGAAGCCCGATGCGGGACTCGATCCCAGGACCCTGAGATCATGATCTGAGCCGAAGGCAGACGCTTAACCATCTGAGCCACCCAGGCGCCCCCCTACTGCATTTTTAAAAATGTGTTTCTCTTAAATTCTGGGAAGGTGGTTATTCACTGTCTTCTCCTTCATATGCACTGTGGCCACGCCCCTCTGATCTCAGCCCGGTGTCCTTTCCAGTGGAGAGATCCTGGTTTTCCGAGCACAGCGCCGGCTGCGTTACTGAGGCTCTGCTTCACAGCTTTTCTTGTTTTCATAATTGCTTTGTGCCAAGCTCTATCTAATTTCCATTATGAGTTGTTCTTTGCTCTCCAGCTATTTTAGAATGTCTATTTTTTTCAGGCTCAAAAATGCATCTTATATGCTCTTGTTGCTTTATTTTTCTAACTTCCTTGTAATACGATCAGAGACTGGGGTCAATGTGATGCAAATTCACTGACATATGCGAGATGGACTCTGTGGGCTCACCTGTCATCAGGTGTCACAAATGTGTGCCTGTGGAGAATGCTGATTCTCTAACTGTCGGATACAGGGCACTACATCGGTCTGTTAGACCGCGCTTGTCAACTGTGTTATTGAATCCTCCAAGCAGCCTGGGTTCCAGAAACTGCAAGTAGCTTGTATCAGACTAGCTCTCCGTAGACAAAATATACATCTTTTTGACTTCCTAGAGGAACTTGGCAGAGCTACAAGCAGGCAGAAGCCTGATGGGATTCAATGTAAGGGCTAACCCTGGGGGCTGTGATCCTGAGGGTCTCCAGCCCGGGCAGCAGGGCGGCCTCAGTGCGAGCAGCAGGCTCCATCTTGGTGGGCTCAAGGGCCAGAGGGCAGAGTTTGGGGTGAGGGAGGAAATCCCAGGTAGGGAAGGGCCACAGAGAGGGGAACAATCTGCATTGACTTACTCCAGATCCGGGGCTCCTGACCCCTAAAGCAAGCGTGTGCAGGAGGAAATCCAGGAGCCTGGCTGAGAACAACAGCAGGAGCCTGAAAGAGCTCGGAGCTTTCAGAAGATGCTCACCAAAGCAGCACCAGAGTTAAAGTCTGAATCCCAGCACAGTAGAGACTCTGGTACACACCTCGGGCATCCATCAAAACCCCAGAAGGGCCCTGGCCTCAGAGCACAGACTGTGCCCCAAGATTAAGTCCCAGGACAGAGCGAGGTGTGAGACGAAGACTTTGCAAGGTCCAAATGTGTGGGTAGAAAGTAAATGGTCCGCTCCCTAAAGGCAATGCTAGAAATCGAGGGCGGATTTGAACTCGCAGATATGACAGATGAGCAGAAATGGACCAATTTCTAAAAACCCACAGACTACTCATATTCGACTGAGACAAAATACATCATCTGAATGTCCCTAAAACTACTGAAGAAATTAAACGTGCAATTTAAAACCCCCCGAGAAAGAAATCTCCAGGCCCTGGAAGAATTAGCACCAATGTTAACACAAAGTGTTCCAGAAAGTTGAAACTCATTCTGTGAAGCCAACTTTGTCCTGATACCAAAACTAAAGACAGTGCAAATCAGTTTCAAAACCTTCAGAAGATGTAAGTGTTACAGAATATTTTATTTGGGCCCAAATGGAAATTAGGAAAAAAAATTAAAAATACTTTGAGAAGCCTCCAAATATTTGATATTTGATAAAAAAAAATTATAAGGGAAATTAGAAAGCATTGGAGCTAAGTAAAAATGAAAGTAAAAACACGCCATCGTGGGATGCAGTTATTGCTTAGAAGGAAATGAATAGTTTAGAGGGACTATTTTAGCAAAGAACAAAGATTTAAAATACATTTCCACCTAACTTTAGTTGGAAAACTAAAACTGAGAGCAGATGCCGATAAAGTAAAAGGCAGAAGAATAATAGAGAAAAATTAACACACGGACGCAAAATCCCAGCTAAAGTAAGGGAGGAGAAGAAGGAAGCACAGTTTAGGGCCGTGGGATGAGGGGCTCTGGCGGCCCACGCGGCTCTCGCGTTCTTCCCAAGGAAGGCCGCAGAGCAAGCGGCCTAAGAAGGTCCTTAATGCCCCCGAGGGGCAGAAGGCGGACTGTCCAGAACAGCGGGCATAAGGTCTCCCTCCCGGGTGGGTGGGCTTGCTAGCAGCCCCTTATACCGTCTCGGGGTGTCCTAGATGGGGGGTGCTCAGCTGGGACGCAAACCCCCGGCCTTTATGAGCCTGTGTCAGCCGGGGAGGGGGAGGGCGAGATTTGAAGAAAATAAAAACCAAGATAAATGGAGAGACGGATGCACTTTGAGGGTCCGTTCCCTCCAGCCCCGTTTGCTGGGGAGGCACGAGCAGGGTGGCCGAGAGGGGCCCCCTCTGTTGCGGCCACGGGGTGGAAGAGGAAGTGGTGAGCCCAGGGAGCCCTGTCGCTGAGGCCGAAAGCAGCATTCCTCATAATCACGAAATGCTGTAAACAATCCCAGTGAACTGCGACGTGGGGACAGATAAATGCACGGAGACACGTCCACGTAACCGAAGAACAGGCTGGCAACACCGACCCGGCTGCCGCGTGGATGCGTCTCGGGTGCATCACGCCCCGGGGCGAAGACTGTTTCCTACAGTGGCCGGAACCGCTTTGCTGCCCAGCAGCCGTGCTCCACACCCTCGTCAACCTGTCCTCCTCACGGGTGCGATGTGTTCCTCGCTAGGCTCTGATCTGCACGTTCCCGATGGCTGATGATGCTGAGCATCTTTGCACTTGCTTGTTGGCCACGAGTGTGTCTTCTTCGCAGAAATGTCTACTGATGAGTGCAGGTTTAATCAGCATTCCCTGATTACACATGGGGGGAATATCTTTTTTATGCATTTACTGGCCATTTGAATTTCCATGCTTGTGGAGTGGTTGTTTAAACAGTTTGCCCATTCTCTATTGTGTTATCTGTTCTGTTTTCTTACTGATTTGTTGGGAGTTGACTGTACACCACGTCTTTGCTTTTAAATGTGTTCCAAACCCATTGTCCAATTTGTGGCTTTTCCTTGAACCCTGTTTTACGGTGCCTTTCGATGAATGGAACTTAGGGAGTTAGCTAGATTTAAAAATGCAGTAAAATACACCAATCTAGTTTCCTTTCAAATTTGGTTTAAGAAATCTTTTCCTGCCTTAGGTCGTGAAAATACCCTCCTGTAGTCTCTTTTAAATGTTTGGGACATTGATCCGCAGAAGGGGTTGTATATTTCTTTCCATGCACGTGGATATCCTCTTGTCCCAGCACCACGTTCTAGAGTCACTGGTCAGGGCCAGCGCTGCCCTATGTCCCTTGTTCAAACACATGCGGCCTGGCCTCTGGAGCTCCATCACACCCCGTTTCTATCAGTCATCCCTCGCCGAGCATACATATACCCTACTATCTCAGCTGTGACAGCTCTGTACACTCATACAGTCTGCTTGGGGACCTTCTCCCGACTTCCTGTTCTCCCAGAGCGTGGCATTTTCAGTTTTAGATTCCCACCCACCTGGGGAGTGTGTCATATTGTTTATTATACTTGCAGTTTGCATTTCCCCAACTGCCAATAAGCACCTTTTCACATAATTGTAAGAAACCTGGAAATGCTATTTTGTGATGAGCTGGTTTCGGTCACTTGCTGATTTTCAGTAGAATTACCTGCTCTTTCCTCACTGAGTTCCAGGAGCCCTTTCATTCTGAATATTCAGCTCCATACATTATCTTTTCACTGTTCGTGGGGATGCACTTCATCCACTTTACTGAGGATAAAGTTAAATCCAATCACATGCACAGACTTTAAGTGTATAGCACCGTCCGGTTTAACACATGGACGCTGATTGAACTCTGATTGTATTAGGGTATAAAACAGCTCCATCCCTCCATGAAACCCACTCACGTCTCTTTGGAGTTAATCCACACGGTGCCGCCTGCCCCCACATTCCCACTTGTCTGTCCCAGGCCACCACTGATCTGAGTTCTGTCAACAGTAAATAAGTTTTGTTTGCTCTCGAATTTCACAGGTGTTAATTTTCATCTAGCTTCCTCCACTCAAAATCATGTCTGCAGGATTCACTGGTGTTGGGTGTTTCGGTTGTTGATCTATTGTCATTACTGGAATCGAGATGGCAGATTTGTTTGTTCTGTCAACAGCTGATGGACATCTGAGTTGTTTCCAACTTCGGGCCACCATGACTAAGCAGCCCTGAATATCCTCGTAGAAGGCTTTTTGAAGATACGTGTTTACACATTTCTTTTGTAAGTTTCTAAAATACATGGGCCATAGGAGAGGTGTATGTGTAACTTTATGGAAAACTGCAAGACCACTTTCCAATCTGGTTGTACCTTGTAATTAATTATTTACTTACTGATTTTCACCAGTCGAGTCCTGCACATTTTCAGATCCAGAAAACACTCTTACAAAATATCCTGAGCTCGCCATTGTTAAACTTCCGGAACTTTTTAAAGAGAGCTTTATTACTGTACAATAAACTGCAGACATTTAAAGTATATGGTTTGCTAACTCTTGACATACATTAGCACACAGTCACCATGCTAAACCTTCCCATTAGTTCCCAAAATGTCTTCACACCCTTTTAGTGTCTGTTTCTCCCTCCCAACCCATCCCTAAGCAACACCTGGCCTTCATCAGGTGGATAGCTGAGATTCTCCCTGATATCATTTTCCTTTATCCTCGAGGATCATCTGGTATTTCTCCTCGTGCAGGTCTGCTGGCAATAAGCCCTCCCATCTTTTATCCGAAAGCTCTTCTTTCACTCCCGTTTTTGAAGGATTCTTTCACCAGATACAGAACTCTGGCTGACAGGTGTGAGTGTGCCCATGCACTTCAGAGATGTCGTTCCGTTGTCTTCTGGCCTCTGTTGTTCCAGATGAGTAGTCGGACGTAATCTACACTGTTGGCCCCAGTACGTAATTTATCATTAGATATGATTTTTTTGGTATGTATCCTGACTGACATTCACTGGCCTTGAACTTCACAGTCAACGCTTTTCATCAAATTGGTGAAATTTTCATCCATTTTTCTTTAAATATTTTTTTCTGTGACTTTCTCACCCTACTTGCTCTTGGGGATTCCAGTTACACTTACGCTAGACTATTTGATGTGTTCTGAAAGGTCACTCGGTCCCTCTCTCTAGATCATTGTTACTGGTCTGTCTTTGGCTACCCGGACCTGTCTCCTGTCATCATATAACTGCCAGGGAGGCCATTCAGTAACTTTTTCATTTCAGGCCACCGTACTTTTGAGTTCTAGAATTTCCATTTGGTTCTTTTCAGTCTTAATTCCTCTTGAACATTTTCCTGTGTGTTCACATATTAAGACTGTACTTCAAGTCTTGAACATATGTGTAATAGTTGCTTAAAGTATGCTAAATCCCAAATCTGGGTCATTTGGGAGTCTATTTCAATTAGCTGCTATTTTTACTGACCATGGGTCATATGTTTTAAATTTCTTGCATATCTGGCCATTTTTAGCATGTACTTGCCCATTATAGCTGACACTAGAGGATTCAACACTGTTTGTATGACACTGGTTTTGTTAGATTCCACATCTAAGTGAGATCAGATAGTATTTGTTGTTCTGGGTCCTGCTCATTGCACTGAGCATAACGTCCTCCAGGTTCATCCATCTTGTCACAAATGGAAGGACTGCCTTCCTTTTTAAAGCTAAATAATATTCCACTGTATCTATGTACCACATGTTCTTTATCCATTCATCTGCCAAGGGACAGGTAGGTTGTCTCCATATCTTGGCTGTTGTGAATAATGCTGTAATGAACATGGGAGTGCAGAGCTCTCTGAGATACTGTTCTTTGTTTCCTTTGGGAAAATACTCAAGCAGAATTGGGGATCACATTCTATTTTTACGTTTTTTGAGGCGCCTCCATACTGTTTTCCAGAGTGGCTGCCCCAGTTTGCATTCCCACCGACAGTGCACGAGAGTTCCTCTTTCTCCACATCCCTGCCAACACTTGTTGTTTATTGTCTTTTGTGTTCTAGCCTTTCTGACAGGTGCAAAGTGATATTTCAGTGTGGCTTTGATGTGTATTTCCCTGGTGATGAATGACGTCCAGGATATTTGCATTATCTGTTGACCATCTTTATGTTTCCTTTTGAGAAATGTTTATTCAGGTCCTTTGCCCATTTTTAAATCATGTCATGTGTTTTCTTGCCATTGAGTTTCTGCTTTATTTTTAAAAGATATTTTCAATGAGTATAGAATTAAGTCAGTAGATTTTGTTTTCAGTCTTTGATGAGATCACTTCATTTTTTGTGGGGTTTGTTAGCATTTCTGGGGAGAAGGTGGCTGACAGTTTACTTGTTGTTTCCATTCAAGTAATTTGTCTTTTTTTACTCTGCCCTCGTTAAGATTTTCTCTGTCATTGGTAACTATAATATATCTAGCTGCCAGATTTCTTTCTTTCTTTCTTTCTTTCTTTCTTTCTTTCTTTCTTTCTTTCTTTCTTTCTTTCTTTCTTTCTTTCTTTCTTTCTTTCGGAGTTTATAGGGTTTCTTCAATCTGTGACTTGGTGCTTAGGTCAGTTTTGCAAAGTCTCGGCCATTACCTCTTTGACATATTGTTTGGATTCCATCCACTTTCTCCTTCCAAAGTCTGATTACATGTTAGATATTTCCATTATGTCCCATACAGCTCTTCTGTTCCTTTCTGTGTTAAAATCATTTTGTCTTTCTTCCCCTTTAAGAATTCTCATTTAAGCTGCATCTAATTTGCTGTTAGGTCCATCACACCACCACTGAGGGGTCTGTGCTTTCTATTTCTACAAATCCCATTAGATCCTTTTTCATAATTTCTAGTTTTCTGCTGAATTTCTCCACCTGGTTCCTTAAGTTCTTGAACGTCACAACCTGAGAATTATTAGTCATGTTAGAGACACTTCCAGCATCTGAATCTCTCGTGGGTCTGTTCCTATTGTTTATTTTTCCTCTGTTTGCAGGTGGTTCCCATGTTTTCCCATGTGTTCTCACTTCTGGTAGAGTTCCAGGCCTGCTGCTTAAAAAATCCAAGAGAGAATTAGAAGCTCCGTGGGATAGTATAACCTCCAGAGAGCATTTTCTTCTACAATTGTTGGGTGACCATACTAAAGAGGATCATTTTAGTTTAAGCGAGAATTGAGTTGACTCCAAGTGAGATTTCAGTTCTTGAAAGGGCGGGTCTGCTTCAGCTCATCCTTCCTCCTTGTGGTGGCATTCCAGGGTCCCAACAAAAGTCTGTGGTTCTCACCAGGGCCTCTGAGATGCTCTTTGTCCCTCCTGCCATGAGAGACAACTCACAGTTGTCCTCAACTTCTCAAACTTTCAGCTATGGAAATTGTAGGAATGTGTAATTTCCCAAAGGGAAAAAGTGGTCCCAGAGTCTGACCTCACCTCCTGGGCTCCTTCCCTCCTTTGCTCTAGCTTGGACAGTTAAATAACCGTGATAAGCCCTCCAGTGTCTTGAAAATCTCTTTGGGGGCATCCCGCCTCCCCACCACCAGTTTTTCTAGTTGTTCTCAGCAGCAGAGTTGGTCAAAACGATTTACTTGTCCATTTCCAGAGGCTGAGTTCCTCCTTTTTTTTTTTAAATCCTCTGGGGACTGCTCTTGTTTTTTTGGAAAGCCCAGCTGTAGTGTTTAAAAGGATCACAGTTTCCCATGTATGGCTATTTTGTGTGGGGAGATATTTAAGCCTTGTGTTCTCCATTTTGCTATAAATTATAAGTCTCTGCTCGTTTTCTTAATTGCCTCCCAGCAGAATGTAGAAACGGCATCTACACAGTGCTGGGAAAACCGCGATCACAGACAAGTGTGGTCTTGGGGTGGGTGGGTCAGTCTTGGTGACCAGGTGCCCCTGGAGCTATCAGAAGTAAAATTCTCTATTTTCATTTTGACCTGAGTAAATGTAAACAGAGCCCTCTCCTCTCAGTTGGGCTCTGGAGGAAACATATTCCACACTTGGGAATTCTGCTCTGGCCCACGAGCTGGGCGACACAGAAGGCCGCCAACCTCAGCAGGCCCTGCAGCAGGCCCAGGTTGCAGGGCGAGAATCCCCACCAATTGAAACGTCCAGTCCCACAGGCCCTATGGCATTGAAGTGACAACCAAGGGACCAGATGGCACGTGGATGCACCTACAGCCGAGAATCATCTACGTTCTGAGAAGCAGCCGCCGCACTGCAGGATCCTGCCGGAGACCAGCGCCCGCCTGAGCTCGATGGCTGGGTCCTGCTGTACCCGTCAGTCAGGGGCCCCACAGCAACTTGGAAACGGTGTTGCAGGATCAAGCCCAAGGAGAACCAGCGCGCTCGTGTAAGCTACGGGACCGACTAGCCTGGACCACCTGTCACCCAGCTCATGCCTATGGCCGTAGGGCGGTCCCCTGTGACCAGGGGGAAGAGAAGGAGGAAGCCTGGGCTTGACTTCTGGAAGGCTTGGCTCACATGTAGGTGCGAGGCAAAAGGAATGGCAGTTACCCGCTGTCCTCGGTCACAGGCGGCCTTTAAAGGTATTGGAGGAGGAACGCCCACGCATGGCGACACGCTCTGTTAAAGCGCAAAATTGGAAGCGACCCACGTGCCCCTACGTGGGGCCTGGTTGGATAGACCACAGGGCACCCACTCACCGAGTCCTGTGCGGCGGAGGAGGGAGGGAGACGTCCACACCGTGCGGCCAGCCGGCCTCCCGGACTGGGGTGGGGGAGCAGCAGGGGCAGGCCAGGACGGGCACCAGCGGTCGTCGCTTCAACAGAGGGCCTGCGGTGCGAATAAGTAACATTTAAACAGGGGACAGCTGTGAGTACCTACAGGCAAGAGAAGAAACAGCCCCAAGGAGCTGGGGGTGGGGGTGGCCTTGCCCTGTTCCACTGTGACCTCAAATCACAGAAATGTATGATGTGGTATAAAACACAATGATGTCGGAATGGCAAAAGCAAGCCCCGGGTGAGAGAGAGTGGGAAAGAGTGGACTGGGCTGTCCATCCAGTCGGTGACTTACCACCCAGAAAGTTTACTTCAGGCCACTTTAAAACACAGTCATTTGAGGACATCTGTCACGTGTGGGTTGTGTGTGTGTAATTGTGTTAAGTGCTCTTAGAAAACAAGACTTCCAACGTTTAAGACAGACTGAAATACACAGTCTACGGAACGAAGAAAAATCTTGAAATCCTGCACCCAAATTGGAAATACAGTGTGATTCCAGGATGGATTTTATTTTTAAAAATATGTTTTTCCTAAGCCAGTCACTAAAACACACTGCAGGATTCCACCCGCATTAGGTCCCTGGAGTCTCCAGATTCACAGGGACAGAGAGTGGACAGTGGGCGCCGAGGGAGGGGTGGGGGTCGGCGACTCAGGGGGACAGAGAGTGGACGGTGGGCACTGGGGCCGGAGGAGAGATGGGGGTCGGTGACTCGGGGACAGAGAGTGGATGGTGGGCACCGGGGGAGGGATGGGGGTGGGTGACTCAGGGGGACAGAGAGTGGACAGTGGGCACTGGGGCCAGGGGAGGGATGGGGGTCGGTGACTCAGGGGGACAGAGAGTAGATGATGGGCACTGGGGCTGGGGGAGAGATGGGGGTCGGTGACTCGGGGACAGAGCTTCCCTTTGGGATGGTGGAAAGTTCTGGAGATGGATGGTGGGGACAGTTGCACAACAGTGTGAATGTGTTTAGTGCCCCTGAGCTGTGGGCTTAGAGACGGTGAAGATGGTACATTTTATGTTCTGTGCTATTTTATCACAATAAAAAAAATTGGAAAAAACACGAATTTCCTGGTTCTATTCACAAAAAGACCTAGAAACAGTGGCCAAACCAGCAGCAGTGAGCACCCTGTTGCCCCAAGTGGGGCCTCCGAGTACCCACGAGCATCCCTGTGAAAGGGACCCAGGATCCTTAGAGAAATGGCTGGTTCCAGAACTGGATACAACTTTCACAAGACTCACAAATCCGTCCAGACCACTGTGTCACATCAGGACGGCACACTGGTCAACGGGGAAGGGTTCCCTTTGGTCAAAGACAGGCAGTCTGGGCACGAGTCAAGAGAACAGGGACAGCGAGTTGGGACACACCTTGTGGCGTGGGACACACCATGAGTCAAACAGGCATGCACCACACCTGCCCCTGGGTGCATGCCAGGCTGGTGACTTGCTTCCCGCCGGCGGACTAGGGCAAATGCAAAAGGATTCTGCAGAGGTAGGCAAGGCCTCTAACCAGCTGCCTTTGCGTTGATCAGGGGAGGTCTTCCTGCTGGACTTGAGCCAGTCGGGTGGGCCCTTTAGAAGAGGGTGCAGGCCTTCTCGGAAGTCAGAGGCCAGGAGCCGCTCTGGGAGAGCAGGATTTGGTTTGCTGACTCCGGGTCCCGAAAGTGTCGCCAGGAGCTGCTAAAACCATGAGAAACCATGATGGGGACCCTGATGGCAGGTGGCTCTAGCTGGCCACACCCTGCCCACCGACAGTGGAGGGGACACACCTACCTGATGTCACAGGAAGGGACACACCAACCCTCAAGGGCCTTCCCCTTCTGAAGCAGTCTTGCCAGAAAACTTGACCTCAAACCAATCAGGTCTAACGAGAAATACAGAGTGTGGAAAAACATCCATAAAGTCTGGGATGTTGGAAACTCCATAAGACCCATGAGCTTGTTCCTTCCACAAATTAATGGCAAGAATTATAGGGGGGGCTTATTGATCAAAAGGGGGGCCTCCGAGACAGGGCAGCAGTGCCCATGTGAGTTCTGCGGGGGTCTAGACGTGAAGAAGCCACCCCAACCCATTCGGGGGGCACGCGGGAAAATGTGCTGACGTGGAAGGGTTATTGAAGGGTTACTGGTGCGTTGTTCAGACGCGATGAATGAGGGCGGAGGGTCTGTGAGCAGAGCGGTGTGTGTCTGGGACGGGCCTGAAAGTCGTCTGGACAGTGAGTCGAGGGGCGTAGCTGGGACCAGACTTGCCTCTGGGTGACAGTGGCCGAATCTGGGTAAGGATCCTAATGTCGGTGCTCTGGTCTGTGTGCGAGATTCTCCAGCCGCAGTGCACGGTCCTGACAGGCAGGCGGGGGAGGGGGGTGGCTGGGAGTTTTGGGAGAGTGGGGCCCATCCCGTTAGAGGACCCCAGGGGAACAAGGATCCACGTGGGGGCTGGGCCCGGGCAGGGGGGCCGGGAGCTCCCCTGGACCACCAAGTGTTTGTGAGCGGGGCCGGTGTGTGTCTCAGGGATCCCTTCCCTCCATAGGGCCCCTCGGGGCCCTGTTTCCATGCCCAGGGATGCCCACGGGGTCCTGAAGCTCGCCGCAGGCATGCCGGGACATGGGGGCCCCAGAGTGGGGTGAGAGTGGGCCCCACAACTCAGCAGCAGACCCACCAAGTGAGGGAAAGTCAGTGACCATCCCTGGGGCCTGTGTGGTTGGCCCACCTCCCTCACAGGCTGTGGGCGCCTCTAGCCGGCGCTGCCCCCCTGCTGCCAGGGTCAGAGGCAGGCTCGGCCGCCGGTGCTCTGGCCTCTGGCATCCTCTGCTCTTCCTGGGACTCGCCTGGACACTTGTGGGACCTTAGCACATCCCACCTGGGTCCCCTTAGGCGCAAGGCCCTGGCCCAGCTCAGGTTAGAGCCCGGCCGGCCCGTGGGTGCCAGCTTCCATGTCCCCCATCCCACGGTGTGCCCTGCAAGTATGGTGTGTCGTGCTTCCCCGGTCTTCTCTCTCGCTGAGCAGGCCAGGGTCTCAGGCCGGTCAGTGGTGCTCCCAAATCCCCTGCCTGGCCCTCAGGCCCACATCCCATTCTGCCAGGGTAGAGAGACGTCCAGGGGCCTCGGAGCGCTCCAGGATCGTGGTGAGCCCTGCAGCTGGGCTTGCCGGAGTGCACTCCCAGTGTCCGGTCCCTCCGGCAGATGAGACCCTGCATCTTCGCCCAGCAAAGTCATGGGGAACGACTTCAGGGGCCCCCATTCCACATGGCCGAAGGCTCCTGGGAGAACTGCGTGGCAGTGGTCCCTTTCCTTGGGACCCCTAGACCATCAGGGTCCTTGGGCACAAACTCCCACACTCCGCTGCCGAGCTGGCCTCAGGCACGTCCACCCTGGCTTGTCCTCCGGGCCTCAGGTCTCCAAAACTTCTCTGGTCTCAGGAGACTGGGCCAGGGCTGCAGGGGGTCAGACATGGGGGGATGGACGGGGGGAAGCGAGGAGAGGGTGGTACAGTTGATGGGGTCTGAGGTCAGCCCCTCCAGGCCGGGCCCCAGCCCTCCAGGGTCCCTGTCGTAGGACACGCGGCTTCCCGAACCTGCAGCCTCAGCAGGAACCAGAGCCCTTTGCTTGCTTGGGTTAAGGACGTTCTGGGCCATCTCTGTGCAGAACCAACTTGGGATGAGCAGTGGGGTAAACAGGGAGGTTGCCGGGCGCCTGTCTGGGGCTCCTGGCAAGGAAGGGGCTGTGCTGGTGGAACCCTGGGGCTCCCACGGCCAAGTGCAGCCCTGTGGGTTTGCACTGCTGCCTCCGTGCTGAGCACCAGCTGCTCCTGCAGTCCCCGGCCTCTCCCTCCCCGGCTCCTTTCCTACCAGTCCTTTGCCCCCCACCCCCCCACCCCCCGCCCACCCAGCGCAGGCCAGGCCTCTCCTGAGAGCAGGGTCCCCTGCCCACGGGCAGTCTGCGCCCCTGATCTGCTGCAGCGTGGGCCTGGGCCCAATGTTGATGGGCTGCACTGTGGGCTGGGCCTGCTTGGACCTGAGGAGTCCTTTCCTCAAGGTCAGGGTCAGCATAGCAGTCTCTTGCCCCTGGCTGGGGCCAGTTCAGAGGAGGGAGAGCCCCAGGGGGCAGCTGGAGGCTGGAGGCTGGGCTGGGAGGCCGGCATCTGAGCAAGAAGCCCAGCCCAGGGCCAGGGTGGGCTCTCGGCTGGTAGATGTGGCTGGAGCAGGAGGTGCTGGGGGGTCAGACAGAGAAAGGTGGGGGTGGAGGCCGGCTGGAGCAGCAGGGGGCTGGGCAGAGGGGGCCCCTCCCCCATCCCCCGGGACGAGGCTGGCTCTGGGCTGGGTGCTGGCCACGTGGCCCCACCTGCGCTGCTTGGGGCCCAGGGCTCTGGTCCAGTGGCTCGCAGCTCGGGTGGAGGCAGCCGGAGAAAACCGGTAGCCTGGCCGGTGCCCGATCACGCCCCGGCCAGAGAGCCACCTGCTTGCGGCCAGAGCAGCGCCCGCGGGTGTCTGTGTGTGGCTTGCAGCCGGGCAGAGCGGTGGGCCGGAGCCGGTGGCCTTTGTGGGACCAGGACTCCTGCCGCCCAGAGCAGGTCTGCGGCAGTGGGAGGGCAGAAGGACGAGCCGTCCGTGGGGCGGCCTCCCAAGCATCAGCTCCCCCTGAGGGAGCACGTGCAGGTGTGTGCCAGCAACCTGTGCATGGCGAGGGGTCACCTGTGCTTCCCGGAGCCGCCTGCAGGCTCCGCGGCCCCCGGCTGGCCGCATGCTGGCCCCTCGTAGCCGAGGGAGGGGAGGCCCCCTGCACTGTCCGGTGGGCCGGACCGTCTTCCCCTCGTCCTCTCGGCCTCCCCAACACCTGCTGCCCCAGGCGGGCCACCCCCATCCTCACGGCTCCTCTGCCCCAGGCCACTGTGCACCTCATCACCCCAGCTGCACCCCCAGGAGCTGTTCCTCTGTCTGTGAGCTGATGGGAACCCCGTTCCGGCCGGTCCCAGGGTCTGGGAGCTGGGTAGCATCCCTGTGCCTCCCTGGCTCCTTTCTCCGTCCCTCCCAGTCGCACAAAGCGACTCCATCTTGGCCCTGGATGCCTCCCTGTCTAGGACGTAAGGTGGCCCTCTGGCTGGGGGGCTGGAGGGAAGGCCCGAAACCAGGAAATCACACCTCTTTCCACGATGACCTGGCTCTCCCGGGGTCCCAGCCAGCCGGGCCCCGAGCTCGTCGGGGGGCAGGAGGGGTCCCAGGCGAAGGGCTGCTTGGGCAGGCCTCCGGTCAGAGGCTTCTGCTCAGACCAGCCCCCCCGGGGGGCCTGTCATCCGGAAAGAGGGTCCCGAAATGGTGCCTCTGTGGGTAGGGGCCCCAGGACGGAGCGTTTTGGAGGCTCGGGGTCCCAGGACGGGCCTCTGGGAAGAGGGTCAGGCTGTGGCTTGTGCTGAAGGGGCCCAGCGAGAGGCCTGTGTACGGAAGGGGGCGCCCACACGCAGGCCAGGGCTGGGCAGCAGGCGGAGCCAGGCTGGGCGGGCAGGGAGGGAGCACAGGGTCGGGCGGGAGCGGGAGGTCAGGCCGCCTCCAGGAGCGGCCAGCGGACAGCAGGGGGAGCTTGGAACCTGACTGATCCGGCCCTGCCCGGGCCACCCCGCCACGTAGGCCCCGGCCCGACCTCCTGGGCCAGGGCGCACCTAGGGGCCTGCGTTCTGCAGGGGAGTCCGGCCACCCCGGGGGTGGCAGCTGTGGGCCAGGAGAGGCCCAGGAGGGGGACCTGTGGGGAGGGGCCCGGGCCAACCAGCACCCCCACGATCACCTGCAGGAAACCAGCTGCATGCTGGGACGCAGGCCAGGGAGCCCCGACTCGCCTCATGGACACCCCAAACCTGAGCGAGGGCCGGGGTGGGGGAAGCAGATGCTCCAGGCCAGGAACGTGGCTGTGCAGGGACTGGGGTGGGAGTGGGGGCCTGGGGGCGCCCCGGCTCGCTCCCTGAGTCTCCGTTATGGGGCATCACAACCCTTGCCCACAGTCCACACCTGGACTGCAGAGTTTCCGCGAGTGCTGAGATGTGTAAGTCACTGCAGGCTCGGTGTCCCCCGCTCACTGTCCCCACCTGACAGGAGTGTCCCTGCAGCCCACGAACCTGGGAGGTGGCCCAGAAAGGAGTACACCTGCTGTAGACGTGTCCAGAAGGCCTCCCAGGGCCCACGGCCTGCAGTGCCCCCCAGGCTTGGGTCCCCATGGCCTGAGCTCCCCCCACCACCTCTCAAACATGCTTGAGAGTGGGGTCCTGTGCATCTGGCCAGAAACCTTGGTGGGCCTGCCACACCCCTGGGGAGGACTGGGGGGCAACAGGGGTGGTGGGAACAGGGCCAGTGGCCAGGCTTTGCGCTGCAAGGGAGTGGGAAGGGGCAGGCGGGGGCCCACAGAGCGTGAGGGAGGTAGGCAAGGACAGCAAGGCATGGAAGAGCCAGGATGCTCCAACCTGGACCTGTGGGGTCCTGAGAGAGGGGTCCACCCAGAGATGCCCCAGAGAATACAAACCAGCCTGCCCCCACCCTGGGAACCTGAACCAGAAAGCCTGGGCAGACCCGGCTCACATCCAGAGAACACATGCCTGTGTGTCCTCCCCTCACTGACCCCCAGGGAGCCTGCATGTCCTGGCCTGACCAGGCCTCTCGCACACAGGGGCCCTAGGGGGTGCGTCTGGGTCCTGGTTCACAGGGGACCCCAGGGAAGCGGGGAACCCCCTGGGCAAGAAGAGGTCACGTGCACACTCCCTTCCTACCCCGGACACGGGCAGGAGACAATGGAGGCAGAGCGAGGCCAGCTCCAGAGACAGCTGGATGGGGAGGGGGTGCCGGAGCGAGGGGCCCATCGTCCCGTGGGCCCCACAGCCCCCAGGTGGGGAGGCGGCCGGCTGGGCAGCCAGGGGTCTGCGGCCTGCCGAGACGGTACCCCCCAAGCAGCCTCCACCCCCACCCCTGGCCTGGGGCCCCGGGACCCTGCCCTGAGCTGCGGGGGACAAGCCTTGCAGCCAGGTTGCCCCCACCCTTCCCGGCAGGAAATGGCGGGCTCGGTGGAGGGGTCTGGAACGTGCACACAGCCACTCCCGTTGGCAGCCTGTCCGGGACATGCCCCGTGTACAGAAGGCTTTGATCGCGTGCTCCCGAGCCGAGGGTCCCCACTCTCCCTCCCCATGGCCATCCCCCTCCCCTGCCCCACTGGCCAGTGCCAGCAACACCAGGGTTTGCATTGGCCTTCGGCCAAACCCCGGAATGTGCCTGCTGGCTGCTCGGCAGCTGTTCCTGGAACAGGCGCGACAAAGCACAGACTGTCTTTGAGACGTGGGCGGACGGGGTGCAGCCTGCCCAGAGCCACGCATGAATAGGGCACAGAGGCGCTGGGACAAGATGAATGGGCTCACACAGGCCGGACACCCATGAATGGGCCGCGGGCGTCCAAAGACGCGGTAGAACTTGGAACGGGCCGGTGGGGCCCGAGAGCCGGGGACATGAGCCTACGTGAGGTGTGGAGTGTAGGCCGCTGAGGGTACACGCCTCTAAAATCCCCAGTGAAAGGGGGAACAGTGCACCCCAAGACCCAGTGTCATGAGTGCACTCAGGAGTGGGGTGCAAGCTACAGAGCCCAGACATCCCCGTGAGCATCTAGAGATCCACAAAGGACCGGTCTCCAGTTCCTGGATCCATGGGGCACTGGGCGTCGGCTATACACGGTCACGGGGGGCCAGGACCCAGACCCTTGCATGGTGGGGGATGGCACCCCTCAGATGTTCCAGGAAGTGTGGAGGCTTCAGACCCCCAAGGGAGGGAAACGGAACCCCCAGACAGAGTTTAGACAGCAAGGAGCAGCCTGCCTAGAGCCATGTAGGAGCTCAGCACGGAGAGGCCAGGAGGGGCCTGAATGGGCTCCTGCAGGCCAGATGCCCGCGAACGGGACCAGACGTCTAAAGATGGGGCCTGAGCCCTGGGATGTGGGCCTATGTGGGAGGCAGATGGTGAGGGGCTAGGCTGCCTGAGACCCTGATGACTTTGGGGTTCAGGCAGCCAGAGAAGAGAGCGTGGGAGCCAGCATTCCAATGCTCAGGGACTAGGGGTGGACGGCCCCGAGGCCATGGAAACGGCGGGCAGAACACTGTCAGGTTGATGGTTGAAGTCGGAGGAGTGGGGTATGGGCTGCCCGGAGCGGTGGGTGTCTGGGGCCCGAGTCTTCAGGTAAATGGTGCAGCCAGATTGGGAGGCTTGGGGAACGGAGGGCCAGACCCACATTCAGAGTTGGGTGGTGGAATCTAGAAATTCAGGGTGGCAGGCCCCCGGCCCCCATCTGTGCGGGCGAACAGGCTGCAGACACGGGCAGTTACCCAGAGCCACACAGAACTCGGGTGGGGCGGCGGGATGGGCGCCGGCTGCGCCGGGCTAGGGTGACCTGGATTGGGCAGCCAGAACCTTGGCTGGAGGAGCAGGAGAGGGCCACCTCCCATAAGCCAGATGTGACGTGCCTGGGGCCCGAGGCACCCAGATGCAGGACTAGTGGGGTTCCAGGTCTGCAGTCTCCCAGCCGGACTGGGTGCACACCATCCAGCCCAGAAAAGCTGAGGGGGCTGAATGGTACAGAAGTCCCCCCATGGTCCAGGGAGCGGGATACAGGTCCCTGAGCCTCAAGAACAGAATCCACAAGGACGGATGACAGGCCACCAGGCTGTAGATGCTAAGGCATGTGGGGTGGGCAGTTCAGCTTTTCAGCAGGGGGGACTCGGGTACAGGAACCCAGATGCTCCAACTGAGGGGGTTCAGGACCCACTCAGGCTAATGGGGTACAGGACCCGCATACATCAACGAATGGGGTATGGGACCCAGGCTCTCAGACTAATGGGCTCCAGAACCCAGACACTCAGTGCAATGGGGGACAGGGCTCCATATTCAGGCACATGGGCTTCAGGACCCCAGGCCCGTCTGGGTGGGAGCCCCGCTTGTGGGAGGCCTAGCATGGGCATCCCAGACACCTGGGCGGCAGGGCAAGCCAAAGGCCCAGCACACAGATGAATAGCGCACATAGCCAGAGACAAGGGTGACAATCACAGGCAGGGGGAGGAGAGAGCACAGGGCGTCCAAACCATAGGAACGAGGCCACCGGGCCTGGCCTGGTGCTCCGGCCTACAGGAGATGTGCCTACGGGGGACCCAGGCACCCAGGGGGCCAACGAGTGGGTATGGGTTGTCCGGGCACCTGGTGACCACAGCCCAGAGAGTCCCAGTGTCCAGACCTCAGGAGTGAGGGGAGAAGGTCGTCAGGTGCTCAGGGGTCAGGCGTGTCCCCAGGTATTCGCCCCGACGCCAAGGGTACCCCCCGATGAACAGAGACCCTGAGAGCAGGTGAAGGGGGCCCTCCCAGAGCTATAGAGGAACGGGGTATGTGGTCCCAGAAGCCCCCGGGAGGGGCCGTCCATGGGGAGGGGTGCCGGCGGTCCCAGGAGGGCCCCGGTGCCCGGGTCACAGAGAATCCCAGTTTTCTGACACGGGGGCTTTGGTCAATGGATTCCACACGCAGTCATGCGATGAGGAGGGCATCCACCAACTTCCAGGTGAATGGGGCCAAATCACCCAGACACTCCACAGCACGGGGTCCACGTCCCCCAGGAATACGGGCTCACAGATAGCGCGGGGACTCTGGGAGAAGGGAACAAAGCTCTGCGAACAGCACCTCAGCGTCAGTGTTCAGAGGCGTAGGGCAGAGTGGGGTGCAGGCTCCCGGAGGCTCACATGATGGGGTAGGGGCAGCCCAGACGAAGAGGGCGCGGAGAGCCGGAATCCCGGCGCTGGGGCACGTGCAGGCTGAGAGCCAGCAAACGGGCACAGGGCTCCCCCCCGCCGCCTGGGGCCGCGGCCAGGCGAGCACCCCGGGGCCCAGAGGAGTGGGGGGCGGCCGCCGGGGCCCGCGCGGGCAGGGTGCTCATGTGCTGTCCTGGCACGTCTCGCGGTTCCGTGCCGGCAGCTCTCGGCTACGCCGAGCCAGCGTTTGCCATGAGTTCCAACCTCAAACATTCCCAGGCAACCTCAAAGGAAGCACCCCCGTCCAGGAGCCCTGCCAGGGCCTCCGTGTGGCTGCTGGCTGCCAAGCCGCCGTCTCGGGGGCTGTGGGGCTAGCCGGGGGCTGCCAGCTCTGTTTGGTTTTCCCCATCCCGCCCTGGAGCCTCAGACGCCCGTCTCGCCATGGAGGCGCCCGTATCCTGGGAAAGGCACAAAGACCCTACAGTGGGGCCGGGGAGCGCCGCACGCGGGGGCCATGTGCTCGCTGCACGCCAGGACCCCCCAGCACATGCGGCCAGCGTGCGTCTTGCCCCCAAAGCAGGGGCGCCGGCCGGCCCCCGGGGCACGGCCGGGGCTGCCCTGGTCCACGAGGTGTTCGCTGCTTCTTCCAGATCCCCCTCACTGGGTAGGACTCGGAGAAGGAGCCGAGCCCCGTACAGGCGGACACGTCCTCAGGGCCGCGCGTGACCGGCACGCCCGCCTCCCACCAGCCGCCTCCCAGAAGTCCTGCCCCACCAGCCGGGCCGGCCGCCCCCATGTCACCAGCTCTCCTGTTAAGCATTAACCAGCTCCATGTCCGGTCGCAGCAGGAATGGGTTCAGACACCCTGGCCTGGGAGGGCCATTTAGGGCCGGGCCCAGGGAGGGACCTGAGCCAGAGTGACCAGACCAGATGAGCTGGCCAAAGTTGCGTGGGGGCTGAGCTCATAGGCCTGCTGGGTCTGTTGGAGCAAGGGGGGGCGGGGTAGGTGGGCCAGGACTTCCGGCCTGCTGGCCCGAAGGGAACCGAGACCTCTGGGGACTGGCCCGGCCCAGCCAGAGGCAGAGGCATGGATGAAGTGACCTCCAGAAGGTTCTCTGGGCTCCGGAAGTCCAGACGTCAGCAGGACCAGGCAGGCTCAGATAGTCACCTGGCGACAGTGCCACCCGGCCAGGGGCCCTGCGCTGCACACACAGCATGGTCCTGGTTCCAGTGGCACCTGAAAGCTATGCTCCTCCAAACCCAGACGTCCTCGTGACTCAGGGTACCCCCCTTGGGTGTAGAACCTTCCCAAGTCCAGCCTGACCTCCCTCCCTCCTGCTGCCCCTCCCAATGTTCAGCCCAAATAGGCCGTCACCCCCTCTCACAAGGCCTCTGGGAGGATGAAGAGACCCCAGCGTCCCTGGAGGGACCCCTGAGGGTAGCCCCACGCCTGGACACCTGGCGCCTGGGTCTCGGGAGGGACCCTCCTCCCAAGGGAGTTCCCTGGTTGCTGAGGGCCAGCAGTTCCGGCCCTGAGGTGGGGCTCCCCGAAGCCCTGCCTCTCACACCCGCTCCCCCACCAAGATTAGGGTCTCATTCCCTGGAGGCCAGGGCTCCCAGCGCGGTCCTCGCCTGCCCGGGGTAGAAAGGCCTGGAGGCCAGGCCAACCACAGACGTGCAGGCAGCAGGTGAGAACGTGCTATACCTGGGGGTTGCCACCCCCGACATTTGGGGAGCCTTGCTCTTCTCCAGGAGGGGGGCCCGCAGAAACTTGCTCCCATAGTACAAACAGTCAGACTGAAGAAGGAGGGGGTTGCTTGGCTTGGCTTTCAGGGGTGTTGGGCCCCAGGCTGACGTGGAGCCCCCTCGGCCTGGGAGAGCCGGGGCTCCTGACTGGATGAGGCAGGCTGGGTCCAGCACAGGCTGCCAGGCAGGTCAGGTTGGAGGGCGGGGAGTGATGGGAGGGCTTCCTGGAGGAGGTGGGGCTCACGCAGGCCTCGAAGGGGGAGGAGGATGGGGATGGGATGGAAGGACAGCTGGAGCCGGGCCAGTGGCAGCAAAGCCCGGTCTGTGCAGGGAGGTGGCCAGGAGGCCGGGCTGTCCCCGAGGAGCCACAGGGCTGCATCTGCACAGTGGCGGGAGGGGGTCCCACGACAGGTGTCTGGGACAGGGACCCCATAGGAAGGACGCCCGGCTGCTCCGTTCCTGGGAAACAGCCTTAGCGCTAGAGAGGGATGCCCCCCTGGGCCACGGAAGCCAGAGCAGAGGAGGATCCAGGAGGTGGTGCCTTCCCCCAGGCCGGGGCTACCTGGCTGCCCCGGGTCCCCCTCCCCCGCGCTTCCCGAGCCGGATGTGGCTGGGTCCACTGGAGCCCACGGCGCCACCTGGTGGCTGCATGTCTGCCTGAACCTTCACCACCATGGGGACCCGGAGGTCCTGAGGGACCCTGTGCCTCCCCTCCAGGCCTGGGGGTCCCGCAGCGCTGTGGCCCGCATCCCCAGTGTCCCGGGACCCTCCGGGGCCAGCCTCCAGACATGTCCTGTGGTCCCGGGGTCCACCTTCACTGGGATGGCCCGGGAATCCTGCCAGGCCTGCAGTCCCCAACCCCGAGAGTGCGTGCCTGCCCCGCCCCCGCCCCCGCCCGGGGACACGGGGAGAGGCACACACACGCAGTCCACACGCACACGTGCACACACACACACAGATGCTGTGCTGACCTCGCACCTGGAATTCTCAACCATAAGTCTCCAGTGAAGCGACTTTAGTTCCAGAAGACACATGGGCCCTGGCATTCCGGAAAGTCAGGCTTCACTCTCAGTTCCATGTGGGGGCTGGGGGCTCGGGATTTGGCCTCGGGAGTCCTGCTCCAGGGCCCTGCAGGACCCCCAGGAGCCCTCAGGCCATCCGCCGCCCCTCCCCGAGGCCCTCCACCAGCCACGTGGGCTGCAGAGCAGACCTAGGGTGTCCTTCTGAGGACAGAGGGCGTGGAGGCCTGTGGGCTTCCCCGAGCACCCGCACCCCACGGCAGGGGATCACCCAAAGGGAGCCCAACCAGAATCAGCCCCGTAATTTGCAGGGCCCATGCAGAAAACGTGCAGCCTTTGGTGCCAAATGGTTAGAATTTCAAGACAGCAATGGGGGGCGTTAAACCAGGCCCGGGCCCTTCTCTCTGAGCGCTGTTTCCTCCTGCCTGCGGGGCGGGCCTTCTCGGTGCTGCAGCTCCCTGGCCGTCTGCCCCTCCCCCAGCTGTCAGCTTCCTATTTGTACAAGACCCTGCAGGGACAATGCACACACAGCCCCTTGAGGGTGGCACAGCCGGGCCTGGGAGTGGGACACCTGGGGCCTGGGCACTCTCTGAGCTAAAGCTCCCTCCACCGAATTCAGAAGGGTCAGGGGTTCTGGGAGCAGGGCGGCCTCCATCCAGCCCACTGGGGAGGGGGCATCAGTGCCGTGTGCATGGGTGTCATCTGTGGGATCGCGGTGGGGCTCCTTCCTGCCTCTCCCCATGTGGGGTGCAGAAGGGAGGGGATCCAGCCCTACTGCCCCCTTACTCCTGGAGGGAGTGTGGCCCAGGCCCCTGGGTGGAGGGGAGGCAGGCTCTTGTGGATGAAGAGGCAGAGCCCCTGGTTGGAGGAACCATGACCTTGGCTGCCAGTGCCCCCCAGGGGAGGGGAGGCCGGGAGGAGCTGAGCCGGGGGGGTTCCCGTGGGTCTGGGGTCCCAGCGTGCCCCGGCGTGGCATCCGGCCCCCCCGCTCCGAATCCCCGGTCCCTGCTGTGGGCGGGAGCAGCCCGCCCAGGCGGGCCAGGTGTACTCCCAGCCCGGGCCCCAGGCAGCTAGGCTGCGCCAGGCCCACCCTCCCTCCCACCAGCAAGAAGGGTGGCAGGTCGGCAGGTGGGCAGGTCCGGGCAGCGGCTGCTGAGTCAGTTTGCAAGGAATGTTCTGGCCGCTGTCAGCTTCACCCTGTCCCTGCCTGCCCCCACCTCACCTGCTCCCCGGGCGCTCCTGGCACGGCGCCCTTGCTGGGAACGTATCTTCAGCCCAGGCTTGCTTGGACAGGCTCCCCCCAGCAGCCGACCCCCACTCCTCTCCCTACGTGCCCCCATGACCCCAGCAGAGCCCTGGTCCCTCAGGGCCCCCGTCTCCACGCTCCCCGGTTACTCCCGGGCCGCCGCAACCCCCACGTGTGAACAGGGCTTCACCCATGTGACCGACAACCAGGGCGGGCCTGAGGTCAGGGCCAGGGACGAGTCGGGACCCGCAACAGCCCCCAGGCGGGGCCCAGGGCCCAGGGGAGAGAGGCCGGGAAGGAGGGGGCTTCCTGGAGGAGGAGGCTCTGTAATGAGGAGGCCTGGCCTGCTTGGCTGGGGGTTGGGGGCTGGGGGCTGGGGGCTGGGGAGGTGGCCAGGAGGCTGGGCCTGTGGCAGGCAAGCCGGCACTTTGGCCAGAGCCCAGCGCCTCCCTCCCCTTGGCTCCACTCAGAGCCCTTGCCCCTGGCCACCCTGGGCTGCCTCCTTGCCCAGGCAGACCCTGGGCCCGCTGCTGCTGGGCAGATGGGGCAGTTGGCCGGGGGCCGGGGGGCCAGCCCCAGAGGTGAGCCGGCCACCCCGGCTGTCTGCTCCCAGCCAGCAGGGACAGGAGATGGGGCACCCCTGGGGCCCCCACAGCACCCCGGCCCCGGCGGGCACCACGGCTGTACCCGGGCTCATTCCAGACCTCATCGTCAGGCTCCCCTGTGAGTTGTGGGACCCCTGGGGCGGGGGGGGCGGGCAGCTGCTGTCCACGGAGGCATCTCAGCTGCATTTCTGCATCCACCCCCAGGGCCCCGCTGGGTGCTCATTGCCCTCGCTGTGGCAGCTGGTGTCCTCACGGTCTCCTGCAACCTCTGTGCTGCCCACAGGAAGAGGCCCAGGGACAGGGAGGCTGTGGGCCTGGGCGGTCCTCAAGGGACCACCACCGGCACCTACCTGGTGAGGAGCATGCACCAGCGCTCCCCGGTGCCCAGCTCCGGGCTGGGCCGCCCCCGAGGGCAGCTCAAGGCCCAGGGTCGGGGCAAGCTCAGCCCCCAAGCTGGTCTGGTTGCCCAGGAGCAGAGGCAGGGAAGGCCCTCCCAGCAGGGGAGGTGAGGAGCGAAGGTGAGAGGGAGGCAGGAGAAAAGGGAGGCAGGTGGGACTAAGGCCTGGAGGCCCCAAGTGCCAGCCCCAGAGGTTGGTCCACGGGCCGCGGGGAGCCACAGGAGGTTCTTCAGGAAGGCAGTGGTACTCGAAATCAATTTGGGGGAGATCCAGCAGCTAAGCCCCGTCTCACAGAGCTGAGCTGAGGATGTGAGCCCTTGTGTGGCCTGGCCTGGGATGTGGCGCTGCCTCCTTGGGCGTCCCAGCAGCACCTGTCACCTATCCCTACCTACCCAACAGGTGCAACCGGACATGGATAACTTGGAGACTGCCCCGGGGGGCCCCCAGCACTGGGGGCGCCTGCAGCTCTCCCTGGAGTATGACTTTGGAAGGCGGGAGGTGCGGAGCCCCCTTTGCTGGTGCAGAGGGCCTGCGGGTTCAGGGAGGGGTTGGGTGCCGGGTGGGTGCTGGGTGCGGGGCTGACCAGGGAGGGCCCAGGGGGCTGAGCCACCCCTGACTCCCAGATCAAAGTGGGCCTCAAGCAGGCTACAGACCTGAGGGCCTGTGGTCCGGGCGGCACGGTGGACCCCTATGCCCGAGTCAGCCCGTCCAGCCAGGCAGGGCACCGTGGCACACTCTGCCCCACGTTCTAGGGGACCTGCTGCTTCCACATGCATCTGGGCTGGGTGGCCGGGGGGCCTGGGCCGCGTGGGGGTGCCCAGCTCACACCCTTGCTTGCAGGTACTGCAGGAAGAGCTGTCTCAGACCACCCTGCAGGTGTGGGTGCTGAGCTTCAGGTGCTTCTCTGCCCACGAGCCGCTGGGCAGTCTCAGCCTGCCACTGGGTGCCATCGACCTGCAGCACATCCTGGAGTAGTGGTGCCAGCTGGGCCTGCCGGGCGCCACCGAGGTGAGGCCATGGACTGCCGTGCTCCAGCCTGGCCCTGCCCTGGGTGCCACACGGGAGACTGAGGCCCCGTCTCGCTGCCCACAGCCCGAGCGGTCTGGAGAGCTGTGTTTCTTGCTCCGGTACGTCCCCAGCTCGGGCCGGCTAACCGTGGTGGTGCTGGAGGCGCGAGGCCTGAGCCTGGGCCTGGCAGGTGAGAGCCGTACCTGCCCCTCTGCGTGGAGGGGGGAGCCCCGCGCTTGGCCCTCAGACCTGGCACACCTCTGATCCCTTTCGCCTGCCCAGACCCCTGCGTGAAGATCCAGCTCATGCTGAACCAGAGGAAGTGGAGGAAGAGAAAGACTTCGGCTCGCAAGGGCACAGCCTCCCCCTACTTCAACGAGGCCTTCACCTTCCTCGTGCCCTTCAGTCAGATCCAGGTGGGCTGCCTGGAGGAAGCGGTGGGTGGGAGCACCCTTGGGGCCAAACCGACTGCTGTCTTTCTCTTTCCCCATGAGCTTCGGCCTGCCTCCGCCCAGAGCGTGGATCTGGTGCTGGCTGTCCGGGACCGGGGCCCACGGGTTCGGGCTGAGCTGCTCGGCGCCCGGGCCTCTGGGCAGCCTCTGGGCAGCCTCTGGGCAGCCTCTGCAGCCGCGGGCAGACACGCTGGCCCACGCCCGGCGGCCTGTTGCCCAGTGGCACCACCTGCAGCCGGCCGGGGAGGTGGACCAGGCTCTGGCCCTGAAGCCCCGCCCGCACCTGCCCTTGCCTGGCCCACGGGACTGAGGTGTGGGTGCTGTCCAGGCTGCCCCGGGGGGCCGCTGTAATAAATCCCTCCTTTTGCTGGGGCCATGTGTCTTTCCCGAGCCTGTGGGGACACGGGGTCAGGGACTCCTCCATCGCTGCTGCGGGGAGAGGACTCTCTCCAGGCTCGCTGGGCCCTGAGGCCTCTGGCCAGTGCCCGACCCCTCAGGGGGGTGAAGGGGTCCCCTTCAAGCCCGACGGGGATGGTAGGAAGACGTAAGCAGTCCTCCCTGTCAGTGGGGCTGCTGGGTCCGGGAGGAAGACTACAGCCGGCCCCATGGGGACACAAGGGGTAATTGGGAGGCATTTGGGGGGTAGTGACAGTGGAGGGAAAGGACCCCAACCCAAGGGGCTGCCTTAGCCCCCCCGCAGGGCCCCACACTTTCCAAGGGCTGTTGCTGCGGGGCTTCCTCTTCGAGACGGCAGGGGGCAGTAGATGTCTTAGGAAGCCTCCTTGGGCCTCCGGGGGCTCAGCCCTGGCCAGGAATGCAGCTCTAATCCCCACACATCTGGACGGCTTCAGCTCCCCTGACCCTCCCCACGGCCCTGAGGCCGGCAGGGCTGGGGCCACGCACCCCCAGCTCGGAGGATGCCAAGTCATGGTCCTCCGGATGTCTCTGCTGGGTGGGGGCCCGGGCGGGGGGCGCAGGCCCGGGCCAGGGTGAGAAGGGCAGCAGTGCCGGGCCTGCCCAGGCGGGCCCCAGGCCCCTTGGGTCAGGGAGAGGTTCCCAGGCGGGTGGTGCCGCCATCCTTGGGTTGAAGGACGTGTTCCGAGTGAGCCAGGAACCACCCCAGGGCAGGGCGTTCCGGCCCACTGCACGTCCAGGCACCCTCCCTCCTGTTCCCGGGAGGACAGGATCCCAGTGGGGGGAGGGCAGCCCCCACCCAGAGGGCCCCCGCCACTGCCGTGGGCCACATTTGGGGGTCCAGGCCTTGCCCCTGAGCTGGAGCCAGCTTGGAGGAAGGAAGGGACGCGGCCAGCTCATGCCCGGGGACGCCTGGCAAAGGCAGCAGTGAGCTGCAGGGGAGCTGCTCCACCCCAGGAAGCCGGCCCCCTGGGGAAGCAGAGGGGAAACTGAGGTGTGGACCCTGGCTTAGGACCGGAGTGATCCCTCAGCGGACCCTGAGCCTGTGCCCTGCGGTGGCCCAGCAAGGCCACCTACCGCTGACCAGAGGCTCCTTGCAAGAACAAGGGAGGCTTCTCGAACTTGTCACTGAGCTCTAAATAGAGCAACCCAACCTCGGCACCCCCCCGCCCCGACACACCAAGACTTCTTGGACTGGACGACAGCACGCGGCTGGGCCGGGCCAGGCGGCCTGGGCAGGTGGGGAGGCCCCTGTGCCCCCATTGGTCTGAGGAGGGCTCCATGCCCTTTCTGAGCGGGGGCCCAGCCTGGGGGAGGCCATTTATACCCCTCCCCCTGGGCCCACCAGCCCAGCTTGCCGCCGCCGGCCTGACCTCGCTCCCGGCACTGCTGCCCAGACGCTAGGTGAGGCCAGCCCGGCCAGCTAGGCCGACGACAGGCACTTCTTGAGCTAGCTTGCAGGACGACGTCCCAGGGTGGGGGTCCTGGGGGTTGGGGGCCGCCTCCAGCAGCCTCTCTGGGGGGGCTTCCATGGAGCTGGGAGCCAGACGGAGATGCACTGGGATGCAGCTGGTGGGGCAGGGGTCGTGGACAGCCCCTTGATCACCGGGCCTCACTGCCGGGTGGGACACGAGGAGGAGATTTGACAGGTTGAGGGACCCCAGGCCAAAGTGGGGAGCAGTTTCTTGCATGCACTTGGGCCCAAAGCCGAAGGAACAGAACTAAAAATAGCTGGATGGCTCTGGTGGCCACCTGTGCTGGCCCGCCCCCCCCCCCCCCCCCCCCCGGGACAGCTGCAGCAACCCAGGCCCCGCCCGGGACATTTCGGGAACACTTTCTCCTCTTCTCACCCTGGGAATCCCAAGACAGCGCCTCCAAGGAGGTCCGAGCTGGGGGCAGGGCGACAGGGGGCAGGGTTGGTCCGAGGGCTGCCCCCCCCACCTGTGGGTACGGGGGCCGTGGCCCTCATGCCCAGGCCTTTTCTCTTCCACAGGCTCTAAGCCCAGGACTTCAGGATGGGGGAGTAAGTTCAGCTCCAAGCCCAGGGCCCCTGCCGCCCCCACCCTCCCCCCACTGGGGTGGAGGTCTCTGCAGCTCCCCAGCCAGCTCTGGCCACCTCCCCCACCACCCCATCACACTGCCCCATCCATGTCCCTAACCTCTCTCTTCTCTCCCTGCTACCGCACCTGCCCCCTCCCTGGGACAGTGAGGAGGTGAGTACCTGCTTGGGGCTGGCGGGGCATGAAATACAGAAGGGATGGTTCCCCTTACTTGGGATAGGTCCGAGTTCAGAGCTCAAGGGAAGCTGCCCAGCCCTCCCCTGTGAAGGTGCCCCACCCCACCTCCCAGACACTGACGAAACAGAGGACGTGGTCTCCGTGCCTCACGGGGCAGGGGAAGTGGGGCTGTGGCTAGGTCACCAGAATCGCTTCTTCTTTTGACCGCTCCCCCCACCTCCTGGGCCCTGCCGGGATCCCCCGCCCCTCCCACTGTCCCTAGGCACGGCCCCTCTCCACCCACTCCCAGCCTTTGGACCTCACCTGCCACCTGGACACAGGTGTCCTGGGCCCGGGGCCCCCCAGCAGGGCCTCCGGAGCCCCCAGGTCCAGCTGCCCCCCCAGGCAGGGCCCACCGACCCAGGTGGGCAAGCGTGGAGGGATGTGGGGGTGCTGGGGACCCGGATGGGCCCTGACTCTGCTTCTTCCCCCCATACCCCGCAGAAACGCAACAGGGCCATCACGGCCCGGAGACAGCACCTGAAGGTAGGTGCTGCCCCCCGAGAGGGCCACCCTGGGGTGTGTGCAGGCGGGGGCCCCACGGCCCCTCACTGGCCTGCCCCCCGCCCCCCGTCCCCCGCAGAGCGTCATGCTCCAGATCGCCGCCACGGAGCTGGAGAAGGAGGAGAGTCGCCGTGAGTCGGAGAAGCAGAACTACCTGTCTGAGCATTGCCCCCCACTGCACCTGCCCGGCTCCATGTCTGAAGTGCAGGTACCCTCCCCGAGCAGCGCTCCAGCCTGCTGCCTCAGTTTCCCCATTGGTCAAGAAGGGGGTTAGGGCAGGTGGACCACTGCCCAAGCCCCCCACCTGCTGCTCCCCCCCAGGAGCTCTGCAAGCAACTGCACGCCAAGATCGACGCGGCAGAGGAGGAGAAGTATGATATGGAAGTGAGGGTCCAGAAGAGCACCAAGGAGGTGAGCGGGCGAGGGGCGGGGCCGGGCGCGCGGTGAGGGGCACTCCGAGCCGGCGGGGGGGCCTGGCCACCGCTGGCCCCCACCAGCCCTCGCCCCCACCTCACAGCTGGAGGACATGAACCAGAAGCTGTTCGACCTGAGAGGCAAGTTCAAGAGGCCCCCGCTGAGAAGGGTGCGCATGTCGGCCGATGCCATGCTCAAGGCGCTGCTGGGCTCCAAGCACAAGGTGTGCATGGACCTCCGGGCCAACCTGAAGCAGGTCAAGAAGGAGGACACCGAGAAGGTAGGTCGCGGTCCCCTCCACCCGCAGCGCGGCCCGGCACCACCGCCCAGCGCCCGCCCCGGCGGGGCGAAACCGAGGCCACGGGGGTCTGCAGCCCCTTCCTGAGCTCCATACCAACCCCTCCCCAGGAGCGGGACCTGCGCGACGTGGGCGACTGGCGGAAGAACATCGAGGAGAAGTCTGGCATGGAGGGCAGGAAGAAGATGTTCGAGACCGAGTCCTAGGCCGCCCGCCACCCCCACGCCCGGCCTGGCGCCCCCCGCAGAGTGAGGGAGGACACGGCTCGTCTCAGTGGTCAATAAAGGATTCCAATCCCCATGACTGGTCCGGTCTGGTCTGGTCCTGCCCAGCCTCACTGCCCACAGACTGCCACTGGGCGCCCAGCAAACTGCTGCGTGCCGGGGAAACCCGGGCCGAGGGGCCGCGGGCAGCTGCACGCAGGCTTCTGGGACTTCAGGCGCTGCTGGGGGCGGGGTGCCTGCACCTGGGGCTGGGCAGCGCGGTCAGCCCCCTGCTGTCCCCCAGGGCTTGGCCTGGACACGCCCGACCCAGCAGGCCTGCAGGTCGTGGCCCGAGTCCTGTCTGAGCCATAGTTCTGGACCACGGCATGGTCATCCTAAGGGGACCTGCTAGGCCCAGAGACCCTGTCCATGCGGCATGGTTCCAGGCCGGGGGTCATGCAGACGTGCCCTCCCCAGGCAATGTGGGCAGCCCCCATTCCTCCTGCAGGGGGCACACGGGCACAGTCCGGGATCAGACAGCTCCCAGGGTGGCTTGTGCCCACGGAGCAGGGACACACGGAGCTGGGGTCCACGCTCCCGTCTGCCCCACAGCAGGCCCAGGGGGAGGGCTTGCTTTGCCTCTGCTCCTCCCCAGGGCCGTGGCCCTCCTCATACATCAAGGGACGATGTCCCAGACAGGCCCTGATGAGGACCGTCACAGCAAGGTCACGGCTGTCCCACCTCCTCTGTGGGGAATGACACGGTGACCCGCCAAGGTCCCTCTGCTCAGATCTTCGGAGGGGTGCCCAGGGAGGCCAGGCTGCCCGCCGTGCCCTTACCCTCTGGACGTGCCAGCAGCTGGACACGGGAAGGGTATGCCCTCAGCCGTGGGTCACCTCGAGGGACCACGTCAGCCTGCCCTGTGGCCTTGCCTGAGTTCTGCTCCCGGGCCCCACTGCCGCCCAGGGATCTGGGTCCGTCCCTCCAGGCGCTCCCTGAAGGCCCTCCTTGGAGAGCCTGCAACTTGGGGCCCAGCCTAGGCAACCCCTGGGCCCTGCGCCTGTAGGCAGGGTAGAGAGGACCCAGGGGTGTTCCGGGCTGAGGCGCATCCCATACAGAGCGGAGTGTGGGGATTCAAGGAGCAGGCTTTGGCGGCTGGATAGAGATAGAAGCAGTGCCCCACCACGGACCCGACAGAGTGGGGAGCCGGGCAGCCATCCAGGGTCTGTGCCCACCGGGAGAGGAGGCAGGGACACTGGGGACCTGGCTCCCACAGCTCAGCTCACTGGGTTTAGGAAGACTCACTGCGTGGTGAAATGAGTTTTTTTTTAAAGTCAAGGAAATGTCAAATACAAAATTCTGGGTAGCGATCCCCCAGGGCGGGGGTCCGAGCAGGGACAGATGGAGTGGAAGCACCTTGATCCATGTAGGTTTGGGGGATGTTGTAAGTCTTGGACTGGAGCGGATCTGTGGGTGTTTGCTACACTCTAATGACCACGTGAGTGAGTGAGGGAGGGAGCAGAGGACGCGACAAACCAGACCAGACCAACGAGCAGAAATGGAGACCAGCTCCGCTCTGGCCTCCGCACCTCTCTCCCGCCCGCCCGGCCGTCCAGGTACCCCGGGCAGAAGGGCCTGCAGACACAGCCTCGGCGGGATTTCTGCCAAGCGTGTGGTCCAGCACCTAGCACGTGGGTGGGGACGGCTCTGCGTTCTAGAAAGATCTCTGCAGGGTGGAGAACAGGGGCTGGAGTGGGACAGGGCGTAGGAACCACGGCCACCTCCTGGGAGGGACAGCAGTGGCGGATGGGGACATGTATAAGAGGCGGAGTCCCCCTGATTTGGTGGACAAGGCAAGTGGGACGCCCAGGCCCTTGTTGAGGGGGACCAGGCTGGGAGCTGTTCTCCAGGGAGGGGGCTCAGAGCAGGTGAGGGGCTGGCTCTCAGCTGTGGGTTTGCTGGATGCAGGGGTCTGGGCTGGAGATGGGGGTCTGGGCGCCCTCAGAAGTGAGTGCCGGGTGATGCCCCAACGACGGGCAGGCAGGGGAGGAGGGGAGGAGAATGCTGGTCCAGGAGGCCCCAGCCACACGCAGCCCAGGAAGGATCCCCAAAGGGAGGAGGAGGGCAGCAAAGGTGCAGGGACGCAGCCTGCGCCGTGGGTGATGCTGGAGGTCAGGGTAGACACGCAGCCCCAGGAAGCCCCAGGGGGACCTCAGCTGGGCTGTGGCCGGGAAGGGTGAGGGGCCTGGAATCGAAGTGCTGGAGGTCAAGGACAAGAGGGTGTGGGTGGGCGAGGTTGGTGTGTGTGTGCAGGTGGGCGGGGTGCACCTGCCTGGGGCAGGCTTGTGCCCACAGCCCTTTCCCTGTCGCCAGCCATGAGGCCGGGAGGCGAGCAGCGCCCCAGCGCCCAGGCCTTGGTCCCCGACTGCATCCTGCACAGAGGGGCTCGTGGAGGAGGGGCTGAGCGCTGAGCTGGGCGAGCAGTGACATAAGTGAGGGACCAGGCGACAAGGACGCTGCGAGGCAGGTGCAACGGAAGTGGGGTTTCGTGCCGAACGGGCTGCCGGCCCTGGACGCTGGCACGTGGTGATGCTCCCTGCAGCCATGGTGGCTTGAGTTCAGGCCTCCGTGGGCCTCGTGCCCCCGTGCTCTGCCAGGTCAGGTTCCGACCCAGCTGTTGTCCTTCTCTGGCCTGACCTGTTCTGTATGTTGACCACTTCCCTGCTCTTGACCCCTCCTCTCACTCTGTCCACCCTCCGGTCTTGTCACCCAATGTCACTGAGTGTGTGGTCCTGACACCTCCTTCCCTGGGGAACCCGCCCCACCCGGGCCTTGGAGGCCACCTTGCCCATGGACCCTGCTGCCCCTGGACAGTGGCCTTGGTGTCCCCCCGACAGCGTGAGTCAGTAACCCCCCAGGTCCTTCTGTGCCGCCCGCCCCGCAGAGACCTCCTCCCGGCCTGGCTCTCAGGGCCTCGCGCTCCTCGGCTCGGCACGTGCGCTGTCAGAAGCCCGCCTGGCACCCCCCGGCTGCCAGCAGAGCTGGTTCCGGCCTGGCCTGGGGTCAGCTTGCGGCTTCACTTGACCACTCACTGTGTCACCGGACCCGTCACCGGCCTCGGAGGGTTTGGAGGCCCGAGGACGGACGACACGAGACCTCTACCCTCTCGACACCACCCTCTTGCGCTTTGAACGAAGCCAAGGGGACAAACGGTGGAGTGTCTGTGTCTCGGGCAGACTCAGCTCCTCAGCGGAGGGTCCCCGGATGCCTCTCACCGCGTCCAGCCTGTCGGTGCAGGCTGAGTGCAGATGAGGGACCAGGAGGCGCTTCCTGCGAAGGGAGGCGTGGGAGGCCCAGCGGCCAGGGCTGGATGGCCCGGGGTTCTGGGGGGCGCTGCTGAGCAGGGGGCAGACCTATGCTGACCTCCACGGCCTCTGTGAAGTGAGGGTGACAAGGAGGGAGGCCCAGGTGCCCCTGCAGGGGGGGGGACGGCAGTGTCTGAGCCCCTCCCTCCCAGGTACCTCACCAGGTGGCACCCCACGTACCCCCAGGCCCCACAGAGCGTCCTTGGGCATCGTGGCCCCACCTGGCGCCCCCAGAGAAGTGGACTGCCTCCTGCCCTTTGGCCCCAGCAGGTGTTGGGGAGACTGGGGGCGGGCAGCTGTCAGAGCCCCATGGCCAGAGCAGCGTAGACAGCAGAAATGCATCGTCCCTCCCGGTCCTGGAGGCTGGAAGGCCCAGCTCCAGGTGTGGGCAGGTGGGTCCCTTCTGAGGCTGGGAGGGAGAGTCCATTTTGGGTCCGTCCCCTGCTGCTGGTGGTTTCCTGGCCTCTTTGAAGTTCCCTGGCTTTTGGCCCCACCCCTTCCCCGCCGGCCTTCGCCTCCATCCTCACATGGCCTCTCCCTGCGAGCAAGTCTGACTCGAGTTTCCCCTTTTCATAAGGACACAGTCATAACAGATGAGGGGCCCACCCTAATGACCTCACCTGCAAGAACACTATTCCCAAATCAGGTTCCGTTCTGAGATCCTGGCAGTCAGGACTTCCCCCTAGGAATTTGGAGGGGGACACAGTTTAACCCCCACCAGGAGGGATCGGGCTGCCTCTGGGCCTTTGGGGCTGGGGGTAGGCAGAGGGGGAGGGCAGCACAGTCCGGAGGGCGCTGGGGTCTGGGGAACACAGGTGCCAAGTTCTGAGAGGAGATTAAACAGGTGGGCTGGGCAGGTCAGGCCAGGCCTTGGAGGACAGAGCCGGCCTCGTGGGCCTGGAAGGGGCCTGCACTTGGTTTCAAGCACCACTGTTTCCCTTTGGAAATTCCTCATAGCTTTTGACTCAGAGGCCCCGCATTTTCACTTTACTCCCGGGCCCCTGGCGTCAGGGCGCAGGCCTAGCCCTCAGGCAGCGAACGGCAGGGTAGGGAAGCCCTGTGTCGGGGGGCGCCCCGCCTCCATCTGCCCTCACCCATCCTGGCAATACCCCTACTGTTAACAGCCGGGATGCTGGGATCAACCTCACCACAAGCCAGAGGGAAGGACCCCAGGGGTGGGTTGACCCGGGGTCGCAGCCACGGACGAGGTGCTGGGATGGTCTGTGTCCCTGGGCATGCTGGGGTCCAGCCCCCACTCGGGTGGACATCCAGCCATAGCATCCTTGTCCGTGGTTGGACAGCGAGTGACCCCTGGAGACCACAGAGGGGACAGGAGAGGCCTCAGGCTGAGGGGTCCCTGGGGGCCCTGTGGGCTCCCCCGTGCAGCCCCTGGGCCTGGCCTCAGTCCAGCCCCGCCCCATAATCCCCGGGGCGGGACCCTTTCCTATGTCTCCAAGTGGGAAGGCTTCTTGGGTGTGTGTGGCGGGTGGGGGCTTGCGGCCCCCCCATCGGCTTGTCCCTTGGCAGGCCCCACCTGCTGGCTGAACACTCTGGGGGCCCTGTCGCCCGCCCCCACCTCACTCTGCCTTGGGGTCCTCTGCAGGTCACGTCCAGCAGGATTTCTAGGCCCATGGCTGACCTGGGTGTGGCAAGATGGCCCGGCGCTCCCTCCTTTCCTTCTTGGGGCCCGGGATCAGCCCAGCTTGCCAGGGAAGTCTCTGACGCCTTCATGGCCAATTCTGGGTTCTGGCCCTCACAGCCCCCTGACACCCCTCACTGACTTCTGAGCCCCTGGTCTGGTGACTCCCAGCAGTCAAGGACCGTGAAAGGTGGACGTGGCCTCAGTCCATCCTCTTGTCCTGCCAGTGCCTCCCGGGGGAGCCCCTGAGCCCCCTGCCTCCAGACCCCAGTGACGCTGACTGGGCGTGGTCAGCTCCAAGCTCCCTGAGTATGGGGGTGAGGGGGCCGGGGGGAGGGCAGCTCAGAGAGCAGGGAGCCCAACAGTTCAGGAAAGTAAAGGAGGCACAGAGAAGATATGGGGGCGTGCAGCACGGGGCATTTCCTGCAGGGCCCCAGCTGTCAGTCGTCTGAAGAGCTCAGACAGGTCGGCGGGGCTCGGAGCAGGGCCTTGAGGACCACCCGGTCCCTCATCTGCACTTAGCCTACACCGATGGGGTGAGATGGCCCAAGGCCCAAGGCTCAGAGACAGGTGCATCCGTGCTCCACTCTGCAAGCTCCAGGAGAGCTCCATCCAGAGAGGCCAAGGTGCTTCACCTGGAGGCCCGGGGTGCTCATGGAGAGCCAGCCAAGCACAAAGAGACGTCGAGGCCCGGCCTGCAGGGGATCCTCAAGGAGCATGGGGGGCTGCCGGGCAGGTGTGTGCACCCCCCGCCGCCTTCCCAGGGCCCCTCTCTGTCACCCCTGCCCTTGCAACTTGCCTAACACTTCCTGGTTTTTTCTCTCCTCTTGCATCAACTGATTAAAAAACAGCACCCCAGCCCCAGCCCCAGCCCCAATGTACTTCAAACCTCAACCTGCAGCCGGAAGCGGGAAGTGAAACCCGGCTGGGGGTGGGGGCTCTGGGGCCCGCCGCCTGAGGAAGCACCCAGAACCACAGCACATACGCACGGCCCGAGTCGTCCTGGCGCCAGCCCAATGGCGGAGGCTCCCAGCCACCCCAGCTCCGAGGAGCAGGAAGAGCTGTTGGCGGAGAAGGATGCCGGGTAGGGGTCTGTTCTGAGCGCATTTACACGGGGGGCGGGGGCGCTTCACCTGGTGGTGGACGGTGCCGTGGGGGCCTCAGGGCAGCACAGGGGCGGCAGGGTGCTCTCCTGGGACCCCGTCTCTCCCCACACTGAGTGGACGCCTCTGCAGCGGGCTTTGCGGGAAGAGGCCAGCTCTGCCCACCAGTCCGTGGGACACCTGGGCACCTGATGCAGGGACTCGGACACGGCCCGGACAGCCTGGGAGTGGACGGGCCGTGGTGGGTCGGCGTGGGCCAGAGCTCCGAGGGCAGGAGGTGGGGGTGGGGGTGGCGGCGGGGAGGGGCCTGGGCCAGGAGGACTGGACGAGAGGGGCTGCTTGGCCCCGGACCTCCGAAGCCTGTGCGTGAGGCCAGGCCGGGCCCCCGCCCCCGGGCTGCCCCGCTGCCTCGCGGTGACGGAGGAGGCCGAGGATGCCGGCCGGTGCCTGTTCTGGGGCTGGAGATGGAACATGAGGGGGCATGGGCAGCGGCTGTGCGCTGGCAAAGAGCTACCCGCACCACTGTGGCCAGAGCCAGGCGGAGAGCCCGTGGAGCCGCCGGGTGGCAGCCCGCACGGGGGCAGAGAAGGGCTGCCGGTGGGCCGGCGTCGGGGCTGAGCCAGGCCGTGGGGGTCTGACGACTCCGCGGCACAGAGGAGAGTCGGGGCTCGGGGCCGGTGGGGCTTCGAGGGGCAGACCCATGTTCAGACAGGCCGGGGACGGGAGCCAGTGGAGGATAGAGGCCCCCCCGCGCAGGAGGAGGACCGTGGCTGGGGGCTGCTGCCTGGGGAGCGGAAGGCAAGGAGCAGGTGCCCCGGGCCGGAGGGAGAGGCGGGACACACACCGACCGCAAGCAAGGAGAGGAGAGTGCTGTGGGCCGCGGTCACCTGCCACAGGGCAGAGCAGCTGCCGGTGGGGCCGGGGGGGGCCGCCAGGCCTGGCCTTAGCAGCCCCCGGGCCCGACTTGCCTGCGGAGGCTGGTGGCCGCTACCTGATCCCGTGACCATGCCTTTATTCATAATGAGGGAAACGGTGGAAATGTCGGCCGTGAGTCTGTGTGCGTGCGTGAGGGCGGGGGACGGTCACCTCCCCTTGCCCGGTCCCACAGGGGGCCCTGGTTCGGGGGCTTCGGGGACCCGAGCGCTGGGGCGTCTGGAAAGAGCAGTCAGGGTCAGGGTGCATGAGCCAGGCTGGAGCTGTGGGGGCCACACAGCCCCTCGAAGGTCGCTAGGGGGCCCGTCGCCAGGGGTGGGGCCGTGGAGCTCGCCGTGTCCTTCCACCCAGGGACGACCGGCACACAGCTGCGCCCCACTCAGAAATGGCTCCTCACGTCAGCACCGTCCCCGGGCTCCTCGGGCCACCGCATGCCCATAGAAGGGCACGGCGTGAGCAGTCTGGCCACGGCCCCCCCGCCTCCCTCCTTGGCCCCATCCTTGGCCCCCCCGCCCAGCTGTCCCGCAGGCGGAGGAGAGAGAGGACAGCGTGGACCCGGCCGAGGCCTGGGCAGGCGGGAGGCGGGGCCACACCTGTGCTAGCCTTTGGTCAGGCGCTGCGGCTGGAGAAGGGGCTGGCCGCCCCCCGCCCTAGAGCCTGGGACCCCGCGAATGTCACCCCCCCAGTGCAGCGTCAGAATGAAACCGAGACCCAGGGTAAAGCAGGGTTCTCATTTCACAAGGTGACTAAGGGAACCAGGGATTTCCCTGTCCAGGGTGGTGAGAAGTCCTGGTGCCCAGGGTGGGGATGTGGGGCCTGGGAAGCCCCACCCGGGGAGACCCCAGGATGGCCAAGGCTGGGGCACTGCAGCCAAGACCTGCTGCCAGGCCCCCCCACCTTGCCCCACCACTCCCGCCCAGCCAGATCAGGCCGCACCCCTCCAACGAGGCAATAGGCTGCCCCCTCAGATGCCCCAGGATGGGGCCTCCCCACCTCAGACAGCTCCAGGACGGGGCCAACCCCTCAGAGGCCCCAAGACAGGACCACCCCCCTCAGATTGTCCCAGGATGGGGCCACCCCCCCTCAGATGCCCCAGGACGGGGCCACCCCCCTCAGATGCCCCAGGATGGGACCACCCCCCTCAGATGCCCCAGGATGGGACCACCCCCCTCAGACTGTCCCAGGA
>NW_023270418.1:36772237-36773226 GCF_011800145.1 Mirounga leonina | reverse complement strand
GGGACCACCCCCCTCAGATGCCCTAGGACAGGACCACCCTCCTCAGCCTGCCCCAGGATGGGTCCCCCTCAGAACCTCACACTGGGGCCCAGGACCAGGGCACCCCAGCAGCGAGCCCCAGGCAGGGCGTTGGCCCCTCTGTCTCACCTGTAGACCAGGTCAAGATGCTCTCTCCTTGCTCCCGCTCCCAGCTGTGGGATCCCACAGCGCTGGCCAGGGCCACGGGGCTTAGCATGGCTCTGCGGGGCCTCCCTGGTGGAGCTGAGGTGTGGCCGCGCACCCCGCCCTGTGGGGAGCGATGGACCCGGGACCCCGAGGAGGGCAGGGGCAGGGCCTCCATACAGGTGCCCCGAGAAAGGGCTTTCAGGATGCCCCAGGGATCCCGGGTTTGACAGGTCCAAAACCTTTGAAGGCCCCGTGTGCACCCCAAACTTCACCAGGGCCGACCATGCTGTGCTGAGTCCTCCCTGTGTCCACATGGCAGAAGAGCTGCCCCTCACCTGCAGACAGGCCTCATCCCTGCCACAGCCCAGCCCGCTCCCCAGCTTGGCAAGATGCCCTCTCCTGGTGGTCTCCAGGCCCTTATCCACCACGTTCTTTCTCCACGAAGCCACTGGACCCCACGTGTGGAACCATTCACCACAGGGCAGCTTCTCCGTGCCTCTGGGCAGCGACTACAGGCCTGCCCTGGTCGCCCTGACCTCACTTCCCCTCCAAGGTCTGGCACTCCGGCACCTCCCAGTTCCCACAGGAGCCAGATCTTTGCAGCCTTAGCCCGGACCCTTCCCAGCGCTACCTGCTGCCCCGCCCCCGCCCCAGCTTTCCAAGGCTCATCGGCCCACCTCGGGTGCCCACTGCCCTTGGTGCCCACCACCTAGGTCCGGGCCAGCCAGGGAACCCTGGTTCTGTCCTGGGAGCCCTATTTCTGTCCCGGGAACCCTGGTTCTGTCCTGGGCACCCTGGTTCTGTCTTGGGAGCCCTAGTTCTGT
>NW_023270418.1:36772056-36772227 GCF_011800145.1 Mirounga leonina | reverse complement strand
GTCCTGGGCACCCTGATTCTGTCTTGGGAGCCCTGGTTCTGTCCTGGGAACCCTAGTTTTGTCCCAGAAAACCTAGTTCTGTCCCGGGAACCCTAGTTCTGTCCCGGGAACTCTAGTTCTGTCTTGGGCACCCTGGTTCTGTCTTGGGAGCCCTAGTTCTGTCCTGGGCCC
>NW_023270418.1:36771868-36772046 GCF_011800145.1 Mirounga leonina | reverse complement strand
TCTGTCCTGGGCACCCTGGTTCTGTTTTGGGAGCCCTAGTTCTGTCCTGGGCCCTAGTTCTGTCCCGGGAAGGCTGGTTCTGTCCTGGGCACCCTAGTTCTGTTTTGGGAGCCCTAGTTCTGTCCTGGGAACCCTAGTTCTATCCTGGGCACCCTGGTTCTGTCCTGGGCACCCTGGT
>NW_023270418.1:36769286-36771858 GCF_011800145.1 Mirounga leonina | reverse complement strand
TAGTTCTATCCTGGGCACCCTGGTTCTGTCCTGGGCACCCTGGTTCTATCTTGGGAGCCCTCGTTCTGTCCTGGGAGCCCTATCCTGGCCTCCTCCCCACCCTCCACCCCAGGCTGGCTGGGCTGCTCTGGCCCTGGATGACCCTGATGGGGGCACCAATTGGGTGAGCAGTTGTCTCCCTACCCCCTAGGCTTCTGGCCCTCACTGCCCTTTGGGCAAGGCATGGCTCCTGGTCCCAGGTGACTCCAGAATGCTGCCTCCATCACTTCTTCCTGTGCCGAGCTAAGAGGCGGGAAAGGGCAGGGACCACCTTCAGGGTCACTCTGGGCAGAGGCCCTTTCTGGGCTATCTGTCCCTGCAGACTGTTTTGGCCTTGCCCTCTGGGCTCCAGGGTCTTCGAGAGAGGCCACAGTTCCCCCTCAGGGCTACAGGTGGCTGGCAGCTGTAAGAAGGGGCTGAGCTGGCTTAGAGGCCACGAACACCCTGGATTTCATCTTCCTGTCCAGCTAAGGGAGGGGGCCTGCTGCATTGGAGGGCCAGGACCCCACAGGTCAGAACCCCCATGCAGCCAGACACACTGGTGGTCCTTCTACCCACCTGCCCTCCCAGGGAGCCTGGCCACCACTTGGTAGGGCCAGGATGCATGGCCACTAAGGAGGGAGGGTGGGACCAGGACCCGGCCTCAGTGGCAGGCTGAAGCGTGGGTGAATTGGGGTGGCACCCTGGGGCTCCTTCCCCAGCCCTGCCCAGGGTCCGGACCTGCAGACAGCAGTCAGAGCTGGGTCAGGCCTAGGGACGCCCAGATGGGCCTCCTCTCCTCCTCCCTCCAGGTCAGGGGTCTCAGGCGCCCGGAAGTGTCCCGGGGAGGGGGAGGCTGAGCTCAGCCCAGATGATAGATGCCTCCTCCCGTGCCGGGGCTGGTGGAGGTCACTGACTTCCTCCTGCTTTCCATCTGGGCCCTGTCACATTCCTTCCCTAGGTGGGGGACAGGGAGAGGACACTGCACCACACTTGGGGACATTGCAGGCCCCCAGCCCTGCTGATTCAGGAAGCCGGAAATCCTCCCCTGCATCCTGGCCCCCTCCCTGGTCCCTCATCTGCCTTATGAAAACAACACTGGAGCCACATGGGGCCAGTGCCAGGAGGGTCTCAGGGAGCAGAATGGGGCAGGCCCAGATGGGGTGGCATTGAGGACCCCACCAGCCTGCCTCTGCCTCAGTTTCCCTGGGAGGGTGCCAGACTGACAGGTGAGCTCTCGGTCAGGAAGATGAGAGTCCAGCAATGTGGCTGAGAGCTTGGGCTCTGCTCTCCTGGGGTCTGAGTTCCCAGTGCCTGGGGGAGGAAGAGGAGGAGCACAGGGTCCCAGAGTCACGTCCAGCACCTCTTTCTGGAACCCTGAGGCCCCCTGAGGCCTCAGTTTCCCCATGTGTCATCCTCCATCAAGCTCTTCAAACAGAGGTTCTCATTTCATGGTCAGAAAGGCACTTCACAGGGAAAAACTAAGGCTTAAAAAGACTGAGTGCCGTCAAGAGATACTGTCCCGAGCCTGGAGGGACACTGGCTGGGCCTAGCTTGGAGGCATGTCTCCTAAGGATGCTGCCCTGCAGGGACCCTCTCTGGGGAGCCTGTGCCCCCTGTGGGCTCATGGTTGGGGTGCTGGGGATCTGACAAGGCCTCAGGGAACCCAGGATGTCTGGGCTGCCCCTTGGAGGCGCTTGCTAACCCCATGCAGTGCTGCCAGATGGCTCTGCACCTATGGGTTCCCAGAGGGGCGAGGGTGGTATTTCCTGGGGCCCATCCAGAATAAGGCATAGCTAAGAAGACACCCCCAGAGACCTCCCCAAAGGCAGAAATGGGATGTGGCACCATCAGAACAAGCTGATTCTTTCTAGAGGTGTCTCTCCCAGGCCCCAGTCTGTTCCTATCAAGGAATCTTTCCAGGGGCTTCTAACACCTTCTTGGAGATTGGGGATCCAGGGCAACAAGCAAAGGGAGCTCTCAAACCTCTCCTAGTGGGTGGGAGTACACACCACAGGCCCCCAGCCCCTGCCCCTCCCCCATACCCCCGAGGCTAGAGAGAGGGGCTGGGGGCCTATGTGGGGTATGGGGTGGTCAGGAGATTAGGAGATTGAAGAAATCAGGCCTCCTAGCCCTGCTGGACAGCACAGCCCTGTGGTGCCAGACGCAGGCAGATAAGAGGTGAAGGTGGGAGGTGGGGAAGAAAGCCCCTTGCCCTTTCCTGGGATCAGGCCAGTCCTGTCCAAACTCCATCTGCTAATTGCCTCTGAACTGGGAAGTTGGGAGTTGGTGGGGTGGGGGAGGGACCAATATCTGCTCCGGCTGGCAGGGAGGGGCTGTCTGGGAACCCAGAGCCTGTCTGTGACCCCCTATGAGGCACCCACCTCCCCCCTGCAAGAGTGGGAGAGACTTGGGCCTTAGAGCCTACAGCAGGAGCAGCTGTGTGGATGTGCAGAAGACAGCAGGGGTGTGACAGTAGTGGGGGGGAGTGGCAGATTCTGCACCCATTCCCCCCCCCCCCCCCCCCCCCCCCCCCCCCCCCCCCCCCCCCCCC
>NW_023270418.1:36766273-36769186 GCF_011800145.1 Mirounga leonina | reverse complement strand
CCCCCCCCCCCCCCCCCCCCCCGCCGAGCCTCAGCTTCCTCAGCAGCACATGGGCTGTGTGGGAGGATGGGGAAGGGTCAGTGCCCTGCTCTGTGCCTGACAGGCGGGATCTCAGATGCTGCTCCTTCCCTGCTTCCCACAGGTGTCTGTACCCCTCCCTGGGTGTAACTGGCTATTTTGATGGTTTTGCTTCTGAGGTAACCCAAGGCTGTCTTCTCCTCCCTCCCCTACCTCCCCTCAAAAGAGAAGGTGGGACTCAGGATGGATCTCACCAATTGATTCTGGAGGAACCTAGAAAGAAACCTTCAGTCTGCATCTCAGTCCCATCCCCAAACCAATCCCAACTTCCTCACGACACCCACCACCCCACCACCTTGGCCCCTCTCTCTTTGTTGGGCTAGCCCACGTAAGACAGATAAGGGTTCAAGGCATTTGGAGGCTGCCTTCTCTGTAAGTCAGAACATTTCTCTATTCAGGATCACCCAGGAGCCACGGAGGCCACCTCCTTACCCTTTCTCCCCACCCCCACCTGGGCCCCACAGGCATGCTTGTTGCACATTTCATTGGGAGACCGCTCTGTGAGAGTGTGGTGTGTGTGTGTGTGTGTGTGTGTGTTGAAAATGTTTGAACAAGAGAACAGATTCCTACTTCTCCAGCCCCTATTTAGGTTCTGTTGTAATGCTCAGCCTACTGGGCCATGAGGGTCTTCTCTTTTATCTTCTTCATGAACCATGAAGAAAGAAAAAAATAAAAGACTTAAAAGGAAACTAAAAGACTTAATGATGGAGAAAAATATGAATGAAATAAAAGTGAATGAAGAAAGGTAGGAAGTAGGAACAGCTGGCTGGCTGGATGATGGATGGATGGATGAGTGGATGGATGGGTAGATGGATGATAGATGGATGGGTGGGTGGGTAGATGGGTGGATGAATCGATAGATGGATGATGAATAGATAGATGGATGTGTGGAGGATGGATGAGTAAGTGGATGTGTGGATGGATGGGTGGATAGATGGATGGATGTGTGGGTAAGTGGGTGGATGGATGGATGGATGGATGGATGGATGGAAATATGGATGGATGGGTAGATGGATGATGGATGAATGGGTGGGTGGGCAGATGGGTGGATGAATAGATAGATGGACGATGGATAGATGGATGTATGGATGGATGGGTGTGTGGATGGATGGATGGATGGATGGATGATGGATGGATGATGGATGGATGGATAGACTGGTGAATGGACACATGAAATGGAAGTATAGGTAGGTTGATGGGCAAATGGATGGAATGCTGACAGATAAATGATTTTGATTGGATAGGCTAATAAAAGGTTATCAAGACATATAGGTGGATATGGATAATGGATTGATTTTTAGATGGACAAATTGGGAAATATAGGAAGTGATAGATGAATGGAAAGATTGATGGTGAGTAAATAAGCATACGGTTGATGCTGGATAAACTATCAAAGAGATAGATTGATGAACAGAAGCACCTAAGTCAGGAATTTTGCACTCACTGTTCTCTTTCTAGAATACTTTTTCCCACCAATGTATATAGCCACCTCTAATCTTTCTCAAGTCTCTTTTCAAATAAGGAAAAGATTATCCCTTCCTATGAGGTTTTCTTTGACTATTATACATAAAATATCAATTTCCTCCAAGACCCCATATCCTCCCACCCTGAATTATATTTTCTATAGTATTTACCACCATTTGATATATTACAGTATATACTTACTGTTTATTTTTGTTGTTGCTCCAGCTAAAATGTCAGCCTTGTGAGAGCATGGGCTTTGTTAATGCCAAATCCCCAGTACCTAAAAAGTGGATACAGTAAGTGTTCAATAAGTTTGTTGAAAAATATATAAGGATAAATGGAGTTATGAATAAATCAATAGTTGGTTGGATGAGATATGGATGGGTGAATGTATGGATAAAAGTAGTCACCTTTATGGAAGGTTTACTAGGTTGCACCATTTTGTTTTAACTCATTTGGACGGCTTAATGGGCAAAGTAATGGGAAATATGTATATGGAAATATAAACATGTATGTATTTATGCACATCTGCATGACTTGCTAGATGGGAATATGGGTGGACATATTGGACAGATAGATATATGAATGGGTGTATAAATGAGATTGATCAATAGTAAAATATTTGGAGAGATGAATGAAAGTAAAGACAAAAATATTTGGAGAGATAGAAAGATGTATTAGAGAATGAACAGATAGTTCACTGGTTGAGTAGTGGTCAAATATATATAATAATTGATGGTTGAATATATACATAATAGTAATTAACATATATTGAGTTCCAAGTGGATGGATGGCTAGCTGAGTATTTCTTCTAAGTGTTTTATATGTATTATGACATTTAGATAAATGGTTGGATGGGTGGGTGTGGGGGGGTGGATGGATGAACGGAGGGATGGGTATATATGTATTGATAAATGCTTGAATGGATTGAAAGAAGGTTATTGTGTTTATATGGATAATTGAATGGATAGGTATCCTGAAAAGCTGATGGATTGATAATGATGCATGGAAAGACAGATAACTATATAAAGAGGATGGATGGATGGATGGATGGGTGGATGGATAGATGATGAATGAGTAAATGGATGGATGGATGGATGGTTGGATAAATGGATGGATAGATAGATGATGAATGGGTGAATGGATGGATGATGGGTGGGCAGATGGATGGATAGGTGGATGATAGATGGATGATGGATAGATGGGTGGGTGAGTGGATGAATGGATAAATGAATGGATGGGTGAATGGGTGGATGGATGGATGGGTTGAGGGATGGGTGGATGGATGGCTGATGGCTGATGGATGGGTTGAGGGATGGGTGGATGGATGGCTGATGGCTGATGGATGGATGGGTGGTTAATGGGTAGATG
>NW_023270418.1:36765830-36766173 GCF_011800145.1 Mirounga leonina | reverse complement strand
GATGATGAACGGGTGAATGGATGGTTGGTAGGTGGTCAGATGGATGGATGGATGGGTGGATGGATGGATGCATAGATGGATGATGGATGGATGGGTGGATGAATGGATGGATGGATGGATAGATGGGCAAATAGGTAGATGGATGGATGGATGGGTGGATGGATGGGTAGATGGATGGATGGGTGGATGGATGGGTGAATGATGGGTGGGTGGGTGGATGGATGGTTAATGGGTGGATGACTAGATGGATGAAGGAATGGATGGATGGATGGGTGAATGGGTGGATAGATGGATGTGTGGGTGGACAGATGGATGGATGGATAGATGGATGGTTGGATAAATG
>NW_023270418.1:36757351-36765730 GCF_011800145.1 Mirounga leonina | reverse complement strand
GGATGGATGGATAGGTGGTTAATGGGTAGATGGATGGATGGATAGGTGGATGGATGATAGATGGATGAAGGATGGATGGGTGGTTGATGGGTGGTTAATGGGTGGATGGATGGATGGATGAGTGGATGGATGGTGGGCGGACAAATGGATGGATGGATAGATGGATGGTTGGATAAATGGATGGATGGATGGATGGGTGGATGGATGAACCGATGGATGGTAGGTGGGTAAGTGAGTGGGTGGATGGATGGATGGGTGGATGGGTGGGTGGATAGATGGGTGGATGGATGATAGATGGATGATGGATGGATGGGTGAATGGGTGAATGGATGGATGGATGGATAGATGAATGGGTGGATGGATGGATGGATGGGTGGATGGATGGGGGATGAATGGTAGAATGGATGAATGACAGATGAGTGGTGGATGGTTGGATGGATAGATGCATGGACAAGTAACAGTAGAGTTAATAGTTGATATCAAATACTCTGCCCTATCGTTCCTATTAGGACATGCCCTAGTTATGAAACTATGGATGCTGGCCACTGCATTTAAAGATCTATTCTTGCCACTTCCCATCCATCAGCATTTCTGATAGATAATCAAATAATTGTATTTTAAGTTCTTAGTGACAGAGAACCGCTGCCATTCCAAGGCAGCCTTCTCCCCATGGGAATATTTTTACTTCTTTTGAACCGAAATATGTCTTGGCACATTTCCTCCCTGGCTGTCTGTGACTGGGATTCCAGAACCAAGAGCAGGAGGCAAGGGAGAGATGCGTAGGTTGAGATGGAAATGAGGCACAGGGTCACTTCCCCTGGGTGATCTGGCTCAACCTGAGGGCCAACCCTGCGGCTCTGCTCCCGTTTCCCTTCTCCATGTTCCTCTAGAATCTTGAGGCATCTGCAGCTCTGGCTGGATGCTGGGATGGATGGTGGGCACAGCTGCTTCTGGGGCACACCCTCACATTCTCTGGCTCCCCTGGGGTTGTGGGAGGGGAGAGCTGTGAGCTCCCCTCCCGGGCTGGCCACAGGACCCAGCCTGGTGTGTGTGTTGGGGGGGAGGTGGGGGACGAATCAGAGCCAGACTTCATGACGCCCAAGAAGTCTGCACCAGCCAGCCCCTACCTGAGTCACCGCAGACCAGAGCTATGGGCCATGTGGCTGGCACTCAGACACACACGGCCTTCAGAGGGACTTGGTTGCGTGTGCGCCCTCGTCCAGCCTCACGTCCCCCAGGTGCTCTCGGCCCTGGCCCCCTGGCCCAGCAGAGGCCAGGCTAGCTGCGGAAGAGAGAGGGGCCGTTCCCCCGTGCTATGGGGATGCAGGGCAGCAGGGGCAGGCAGTCAGCGCACCAGCTCGTGGTTCTGGCTCTGCCGGCCCCAGCTCTGCAACCTCGGATGCCAGTCTGAGCCTCGGTTTCCCCATGCGGGACCTGGGTGCAGCAGCCGTGAGGGTTGGTGAGCCGGGCAAGCTGCTGGACGTGACTGCTGGGCACTGAGCTGGGCTCGGTGACGCCCCGCACACATGAGTCCAGTACCCGCCTTGTCCGGTCACTCGCCCGCGAGCGTTCTCGAGTGAGTCACGGCGACTGAGCCCAACCGGAGGAACAGTGGGCTGGGCTGCACCTCCCGGGCCTTGGCCGGAGCACGAGGGGCAGGGGGCCCGCCGGCCAGGGCACCGCGCTGACCCTGTGCCCACCGGCCTCCCTGGGAGCGTGTTCTCTGCTACCAAACGGGGCAGGCCATGCTCGTCTCTGCCTCCGGGGTCTCCCTGCTCTGACCTCCCAGTGCAGTGCGGTGGGTGCTGGGGAGGGCAGCAGCCTCCCCATTTGGGGAGCAGAGAGGATTCCCCCTCGAGGTGATAAGTGGAGCAGAGAGCTGGGCATAAACAAGGGGAAAACTGGAGAACCAGGAGGGAGGGGAGGGAGGGGGAGGGAGGGAGGGGAGAGAGGGAGAAGAGGAAGGGAGGGGAGAGGAAGGGAGGGGGAGGGAGGGAGGGGGAGGGAGGGGAACAGAGATAGGGGCAGAGAGAGACACAGAGGGAGAGGAGAGGAGACAGGGTCTGAGTGTGGGAGCAGGGAGGGCTGGGGGCTGGCAGGGAAGGAGCAGAGGGCCCAGGTCGGGAGGGGGTAGGGCAGGGGGGCTTGACCCAAGAGATCCATAAAGGCCAGGACAAGAGGAGGGCCAGAGGACTGGCCAGGCCAGGCCCAGGGCGAGGGGAGAGGCAGGGAGGGATGGAGAGGCAGATGGGGGGGGCTAGATGCCCCGCAAGTGGTGGGGATGAGCTGGAGGAAAGCAGAGTAAGGCTGGAGCGGCCGCCAAGGTGGCCGAGGGGAGACCATGCCCATCCCAGGCCGCTGAGGTCCTGCTAAGCCCCAGGGCTGCTGGGCTGGAGGGTTTTCTCTCTGACATTTTTACTAGTCTCGGAAGGAGGGGGAGGGGGAGGAGGCCGAGGGGGGAGAAGGGGGCTGGGGGGAACAAAAGGGAAGCAGCTGCTAAACGTCCTGAAGGAGAGACCCACAGAGTCCGTGAGGCCGCACAGACGGGGACAGACAGACGGGCACCCAGACGCCCAGGGGGCAGCTAGCAGGGAGCCGGCCCGGGAGACCCCCAGGGCCAGGGGGCCCGGGGTGGACAGACACAGGCCACAGACAAGGAGACAGGGCGAGCAGACAGGGAAAGGGTGTCAGAGCCAGAGAGCCCAGACGGCCAGCCAGACGGAGAGACAGCTTGGATCGAGGGACAGGGACAAGGGAGTGAAGGAGGGGACAGGAGAAAGAAAAGAGAGAGGAGGGGGGAGAGGGGTCCCAGTGGCAGGAGGAGGAGCAGGGGGAGGGCAGCAGACAGAGGCCGGCGGCCTTTGAAGAAGGAGCAGCCGCGTCCCCAGGGCTGGGGTCAGGCCAGGTCGCCGGCCCGCGGGCGGCGGCCAGCAGCATGAGCGGCTCAGCCCTCCAGAGGAGCAGTTCCGGCAAACGGGGCCTGGACAAGCTGGTGAGGTAGGTGCCCCACGGCCCAGGCTGAGGCAGGGCGGGCAGGGCCGGGCAGCCGGGCCAGGAGCCCGGGCACCCAGGGCAGGGTGAGGGCTGTGCACTGCGCCAGCTGTGTGCACGCGGCCCGCTTCCTCCTCCCGGCCCGCGGCTCTGCACACTCTTGCCCACCTGCGCGCCCGCTTGGCCTTGGCAGGACCGCTCTCTTCCCAGACACCTTCGCCTGGCCGCGGGGCCTCTGGCCCGGTCCGCTGCTCCCAGGGCGAAAGGGGTGTCCTCGGCACGCTTCCAAGGCCTTGCCTGTGCTCCTGCCGGCCCCTGGGGACCACCCTGTCACCCCTTGCTTTACAGATGATGAAGCCGGACTTCGCGGCCACATTCACCACCCCCTTAGCGCACCAGCCCTGCATGGGAGGCGCCACAGGGCCGTGGTGAGTGCTTGGGCCTCGGAGTCAGATTCTCCCCAGGCTGGAATCCTGGCTCCTGCGTCTCGGGCTTTGGGCCAGGACCCTATCCTCCCTGGGCCTCAGTTTCCTCCTTTGTAAAGTAGTGGCATGGTGTCACCTACCTTGAAGAGGAGTGAACAGAAGCAAAGGGCCAGGGGCGGGCCCAGAGCCACCACTCCATTCCACGGGCTGCTCATCACTTTACTCTGAGCCGCCTGCAATGCCCTTCCTCCTTCTCTACCCTTCCAGGCATCTAAGGCCCAGCTGAAATGCTTCCTCCCCCATGCAGCCTTCTTTGGCTTCTCCTTCAATGGCATGGAGCGTGCTGGGCAGACTGCAAGCTCCTGGAGGGAGGGACAGGCATCAGCCTCCCCAGCTCCACCCACGCCTTGACTCTGGGAGGGAGGAGAGACACAGTGTGCAGGTCGGCTGAGAGCAGCCCCAGACCCCTCCCGCTCAGGCCGGTCGGGTCCCTCAGACACTGAGTGATGGTTCTCTCCAGGCCCCTCCCAGGCATGGCCCACGGGCCACCACTCAGGGTCAGGACCAGCAATGGGGTTTGAGGGGGCCCCTGCTGGCCATGGTCCCCCGCAGCCCCACCCTGCACACTCGGAAGGTGGATCCCCATTCCTGGGCTTCACACCTGTTCCTTCCTGGCTCTGCCAGGCCCAACCTGGTGCTGCTGACCAGGGGACCTCCAGGCAGGGCTCCTCCTCCCTGCCCAGCCGGGATGTGTCCTCCCAGGAGTCACTGCGGCTGTCCCCTTCCAGAAAGCTCTGTGGCCCGAGGACTACCGGGTGCCCAGGGTCAATCCATGAGGCTCACCAGCACTGCTTAACAAATGGGGAAATGGAAGCCCAGGAGGGCAATCATGACAGGAAGAGTCCCAAGGTGCGCGGGACCCACGTCCCTTGTCCCAGGAGGACCTGGGTCACAAATGTCTGTCCAACGGTAGCTTTGGCTCCGCTCCCAAACCCAGCATGAGGCTGCTGCCCTGGGCGAGCAGGGACAGTGGAGGCACCAACAGGGCTTGGACGTGTAGGTCCAGCTTGGCTGGGGGAGTATGCAGGCTGGGGAGTGAGCCCTGAGCCCCTGAGGGACCTGCAGAGGCCGGTGGGACAGAGAGAGAAGGACGTGTCCCTTTGAACTCCGTGCGCCGTCCTGCTGCCGGGGGGCCAGGTGGGGAGCAGGGGAGAGTCTCTTCCAAAGAGTAACGTCAGGGTGTCTGCATCTGGCTTCGGTGAGCGAACCATACAGCTCACATGGTGATGCTCATAGGTGTGCGGTCAGCGCAGGCCCGGAGCCTGCCCTGGGCCGGGCGATCCACACCCACCTGTGGACTCCAGGGGCCAGGCGGCTGGTGGCATTCCCGCCACCCTCCCCGACGTGAGCGCCTGTCCTGCCTCTCACGGGCTTCACTTCTTGAAGCGCAGGCAGATGGCCCCTTGTCCCTGCTGGACAGACAGAAAACCAGGCTCAGAGAGGCTAGCGACTTGCCCTGGGTCACCCTGGGAAGGGGGAGCCTGCCAGCCGTGCCCACCGCGTCACCCTAATCCTTCGCCGGGGACTGCTGGGGTGCAGGGTGGGGCCCCTCTCTGTGACAAGCTAAGTGGAGGCATTCGGGAAGCCAGCAGGGGTGGGTGTAAATGGAATCCAGTTTAAGTAGACTAAAAGTGGGCCCAGGAGGGGGGACTTGTCCCCGTGCCCACCTGTTCCCCTGTCTCAGCTCAGCACCATCCCCGTGGCCACTGTGCGGGTCCTTGCCAACTGTCACTGCCCAGGAGGAGGCTTCAGATGGCAGGGCTGGCCAGGGCCGACTCCTCTTCCTGCCATACCCCCAGACCCGGCTCCGTCCCTCTGTCCCCTCCTATTGCCCCTGGTGATCTAAAGCTCAGCCAGGCCCATCCTGGGCCAGGCCAGTGTTAGGGATGAGTAGCGAGCAGCACTCAATTCCACAGAACCCCTGGGTTCCGGCTGCCTGCCTGGTCAAATGGTCTCTGGGGACTGGGCTTTGTGAAGGGGGGCCTTGGCTGGCACAGACCAAAGGGGCTGGGTCACCCTGCTGGTGTCTCTCTCGGCATTCAGGCTCATGGTCCCCCCGGGGAGGCTCTGGGAGCTGGAGGAGCCCTGAGGCAAGCCCCTCTGCCCACTGCTCTGGGCACACGTCCACCATAGACGTGCCGGCAATCTTCATGCCTGGCCTCCACCCTGGGCAGCCAGGTCTGGGAGGCCTCTGGGGACCCCGGTGTGGCCAGCAGGGCCAGCGATGGGCCAGCCTGAAGAGGCGGGGGTCGGGGGGGGGGAAGCCAAGCCTCCAAACCAGTGTCCAAAGGGGCGTGGCTGCCTCGGGCCCACACAGGGCCCCAGATGGGAGGGGGGCTGGCCCTCACCCTGGCAGAGCCCGGGCGTCTGGTGGGTGGTGCTGCCCTGGGACCAGGCGGTCTGCCGGCCAGAGCTGCCCCAGGAGCCCGGGCGAGCTGGCATCGCGGGGGTGCGAGGACTGAGTGGCCCAGCCCCCTGGGCAGGGCGTCAGGGCCGGAGCCCAGAGCACTGAGGTTCAGGCTCCAGTCCCATCCCACGAACAAGAGCAGAACAGGGCGGCGAGCAAGCAGCAACGCGGGTGCACTGGGCACCTGGGGGCTCGCCCCCCCGTGCCCCTGCCAGAGCCGCGAGAGGACACCCCATGGCCCCTGGGCCCCGAGGGTTGGCTGGAGTGGGCAGGGCTCCCAGGAACACCTCATCGAGCTTGGAGTGGCTCAGCACAGGTTGGTGGCCCGGGGCCAACCCACACAGGTGTCCGGGGGCAGGTGGGAGCTGGGTGGGGGGAAGCCTCGGCGGCCCCTGGGGGCAGGGAGAGTGTGGGATCAGGCCGTGGGCTGCCCCAAAAGGTGAGAACGTGGCTAGGAGGGGTGCTGCCCACCTGGGAAGGGAAAGGTCCTGAGTGGGCTTGAGGTGAGGTGGGCGGCAGGGGGTCGTGTGCCCAGCAGGCTGTAAGGCTCTCCCAAAATGTGTCCTAACAGGTATGGGGGGAGGAGATAAAAAGAGAGAAAGGAAGTGAGAGAGAGTGAAGGAGGGTAAAGAGGAGGGGGCAAGGAGCGGGAGTCCCTATGAAGGCATAAAGAAGGTGTGCAAGGATAGGGAAGGGATGGGGATGGGGACGGGGACAGGACGGGGACAGGATGGGGTCAGGGAGAGGATGGGGACAATGGCAGGATGGGGACAGGGCAGGATGGGATAGGGATAGGACAGAGGGACAGGATGGGGACAGGGGCAGGATGGGGACAGGGCAGGGACAGGACAGGATGGAATGGGGATAGGACAAGGACAGGACTGAGACAGGGCAAGATGGAATGGGGATAAGACAGGGACAGGGCAGGATGGGATAGGGATAGGACAGAGGGACAGGATGGGGACAGGGGCAGGATGGGGACAGGGCAGGGACAGGAAAGGATGGAATGGGGATAGGACAAGGACAGGACTGAGACAGGGCAAGATGGAATGGGGATAAGACAGGGACAGGGCAGGATGGGGACAGGGCAGGATAGGGACAGGGACGGGGACAGGATGGAGACAGGGCAGGATGGGGACAGGGCAGGGACAGGACAGGATGGAATGGGGATAGGACAGGGATAGGGCAGAGTGGGATGGGATGGGGATGGGACAAGGATGGGGACAGGATGGGGACAGGGCAGGTTGGGGACAGGGGCAGCATGGGGACAGGATGGGGACAGGACAGGGAAGGATGGGATGGGGATAGGACAGGGATGGAGACAGGACAGGGACAGGGACAGGATGGGGACAGGAGCAGGATAGGGGCAGGGAAGGGACAGGACAGGGTAGGATGGGGTTGGGACAAGACAAGGGCAGGGCAGGATGGGACAGGGCTGGGGACAGGCAGGGACAGGGACAGGATGGGATTGGGGTAGGACAGGGACAGTGATGGGGACAAAATAGGGACAGGATGGATAGGATGAGGATAGGACAGGGACAGGAATGGGGACAGGACAAGACAGGAGGGGACAGGACAGAGACAAGACAGGAACAGGACAGGACAGGGAGGGAATTGGACAGAAACAAGACAAGGACAGGGATGGGGACTGGGCAGGGATAGGACAAGATGGGATGGGACAGGGACAAGGATAAGACAAGATGGGACAGTACAGGACAGGGATGGGAACTGGACAGGGACAGGGATAAGGGTAAAATGGGGATGGCATGGGACAGGATAGGGGACAGGACAGGGACAGGACAAGACAGGAGGGGACAGGACAGGGACAAGACGGGGACAGGACAGGGAGGGAATTGGACAGAAACAGGACAAGACAGAGATGGGAACTGGACAGGGACAGGATAGGGACAGGGACAAGGATAGAATGGGGATGGAATGGGACAGGATGGTGATAGGACAGGGACAGAACAGGGATGGGGACTGGACAGGGATAGGACCAGACAGGACAGGATGGGGACTGGATGGGGGCAGGAAGGGGACAGGAGGGGGACGGGGACAAGATTAGGATGAGGATGGAATGGAACAGGGATGGGACGAGGGCAGGGACAAGAGGGGACAGAGACAGGACCGGATGGGACAAGGGGATGGGATGGGACAGGATGGTGGCCAAGAGGAGGGAGAGGTCGAGTGAAAACAACAAAGAGAAGGGATGGATGAGGCAGGGCATGGGGATGCTCCAGGGGTAATGGGTGCTGTGGAGGTTTGTCAGCTCCTCCCACATTGTCCCTCCCACATGCCCATCTCACAGTGTCCGTTCCCACGTGTCCCCTCCCATGCTGTCCCCTCCCACACTGTCCCTCCCATGCTGTCCCTCCCATATGTCTCCTCCCACTTTCTCCCTCCCGTGCTCTCCCCTCCCACATGTCCCCTCCCACGCTGTCCCCTCCCACACTGTGCCTCCCTTGCTGTCCCTCCCATATGTCCCCTCCCACTCTC
>NW_023270418.1:36746724-36757341 GCF_011800145.1 Mirounga leonina | reverse complement strand
CACTGTGCCTCCCTTGCTGTCCCTCCCATATGTCCCCTCCCACTCTCTCCCTCCTGTGCTGTCCCCTCCCATGCTGTCCCCTCCCACACTGTCCCTCCCACGCGGTCCATCCCATGCTGTCCCTTCTCACACCTTCCATCCTATGCTCTGCCCTCCCACATTATCCCCTCCCACGCTGTCCGCCCCACACTGTCCACGCTGTCCCCTCCCATGCTGTCCCCTCCCACCCTGCTCCTCCCATGCCGTTGGCTCCACACCATCGGGCCCGCGCTGTCCCCAGCAGCGCAGGGAAGGAGGCCCCGAGGGCCAGGTGGTGCGGGTGCTGAGAGCCGGAGGTGCGGCGGCCCCGTCTACTGCCCACTCCTGGCCCACCAGGGAGATGGGAGGGGGAATGCAGAGGAGCCGCAAGAAAGGAGGGAGGGAAGCCAGTGAGGCCAAGAGAAGGTGGAGAGGAGGAGCGAAAACCCCCATAGGGAGGAAGGACAGGAAAGGGGACTGAGGGTGGGATGTGTGCATCTGGACCGGGGCCCCCGAGCGGGGGCCCAGGCTGTCCCGCCCCTGACCCCCCTGCTGTCATGCACCAGCCTGTGGGAGCTGTGGGGCGGGAACGCCAGCATGCCTTCCTTGGGGGCGGGGGGAGCCCCAGGTCAGAACCCTCACTGCTAAGTTCAGCTTCCTCTCCTGTAAGGTGGTGACGAGCCGCATGCTGGCCGGGAGGGGTCACTTAGCTCCCAGCTCCTGGCAGGGTCCTCAGGGACAGAGACCGGGGCGGGTCCCTCCTGACCTCAGCCGGCAGACCATCCCAAGGCTGGCCCCGCGTACCCATTTGTGTGCATAAGGAAGCTGAGGCTCGGGGAGGTTCGAGGCCCGGCGGGCAGGCAGCGGGGGTCTGCAGAATTAGAGGACGCACGGCCAGGGGGTGGCCCGGCCCTGACTCCTTCTATCCTGCCAAGCCCCTGTGCCCCCGGATGCTCCGCACAGAGGGGCCGGGGATCAAGGAGCAGCTCAGAGGAGGGGCCGGGCCGGGCCGGGGGTAGGCAGGGTACCCAGGGCTCCGGCGGCAGAAACAGTGTGGCGGGTGTCAGGCAGAGGGTCAGGCTGCTCCGTGCACCTGGGGCCAGGTTTGGAGACCCCATGATCGGCCCGAGGAGGAGAGCCGTGTGCGGGACCCTGGGCTGTCAGGAAAACCCGCGCCCCCCTCCACCGGGGCAGGACGAAAGGGGAGAGCCACGGCAGAGGCTGCGGCCAGTGGCAGCCACCCGTCGCGTGTCACGGGATGTGCCAAAGCCTGGCCTCGTGAGCGCGTCGAGAGCCGTGCCAGGCAGCCCCAGCCCGTCTCGGGAGGGACGGGCTCCCCTGGAGGGCCGCCCAGCGCCAAGAGGAGCCTGGGCCGGGCCTGGAGGTGAGGCCCCATGGTCAGCCCCTCGTGCGGTCCCGGAGGTGGGCCCGAGGGCTGCGCAGGCGTGGCGGGGGGCGGGGTGCCCGGGCAGTCTCCTGGGCGGCCGCGACACTTGGCCCAGACCCCTGCGGCGCTGTGGTCAGGGACTCAGAGAAGGGATTGCGCATCGAGCACGGTGTGCAGGGCAGAGGCGGGAACGGCAAGTGCAGGGCCGGGGCCGGTCACAGCCACACCAGCAGCGCCCCACAGGCAGGCCGAACCTGGAGAGGGCGGGCCTTGACCTCTGACCCCAGGCCCAGAGGGGCGAGGGCAAGGAGGCTGACCTGGGAGCACATCACAGGAGGTAGGACCCCCCGGCAACAGGGAGGTGATGGGCCAGCCAGCAGGACGTCGGGCTTTGCTCTGGACCCCACTCTGGGGCAGAAGTGGACGGTCCCCGACCCAGCCTGTGTGCACCAGGGGGAAGCCTGGGAAAGAGGGGCTTGGGTGGCCCAAAGCTCTTCATGGGCCCACGGGTTGGGGCTCTGTGGAGCCAGGCTGTAGAGGGGACCCCTGAACGGGCAAGGCCCCACTAGGAGGGTTTTGGGGGCAGAGACTCCCTCTCCCTCAGGCCCTGCCGGCGAGTGGGCACCCAGGCAGCAGGGACTCCCCGCACAGCACCCTTCCCATTGGGCCGTTTGAGCAGACGAGGAGGGTCCCGCCTGCCCGGGGAAGTGGAAGGCAGTTGGAGGGGACATGAGGTGGGGGGAAGTCCTGCTTCCTCTTGGCTGGTGCTATTGGCAGACCTGGGCCCCCAAAAGGATGCTGAAGCACCACGGGGCAGGCCTGGCCCACACCCCACACCACAGCCCTCCTGGCCCTGCTGGGCAGGTCTCATCTGAGAAGCCTCCCCGGAGGAGGGGACATCTGCCTGCCGAGCTGGCTTCCCCAATACCACGGAAAGGCTGGCTCCCCGAAAGGCACAGGCTGGGGGCACAAGCTGGCCCTGAGGTGTGGGGAGGGAGCGAGGCCCCGAGGGGTCGGCGGCATGATGGGCCAGCCTCGGCTGGGGTTGCCCTGACCGGCGTTTGGAGGCTGGTCCCCCCAGAGCCTTCATGGGTCTGGGAAGCCAGGACGCTGCAGGCCTGGGGGGACAGTAGTGGCAGGAAACTGGGGGCCAGGGGCTGCACGGGGGCTATCAAGGGAGGGACCCATCTGGCCCACGTGGACGGCGGGCGGGCCGAGCCAGCCACCAGCAGAGCAGCTCAGCGTGGGGCGTGGGGCAGGATGGGGGGGAAGGGAGCCCATGGGCACAGATGCCCCCCACATAACTCTGTCCCCGAGGGGCGCCTGTGTGGGAGGTGCTGGGACCGTGGGTCCCCCTGAAGGGATGATGGGGCAGAGAGGAGGGGTGGGGACACCTGCAGGCTGATTAGCTGCCCCATCTTCTCTGACGGGCGTCCGCCCACCACGTCCCCTTTCGCTGTCCTTCCAGGCTGGGCACAGGCACAAACGCCCCTCCCCTGAGGGGACTTCCTGCGGGCTCCCCCCCGCCCCCGGATCCAAATAGGGGCCCTCTTCCGGGGTCCCTGAGCCTCGCCTCGAGGTCAGCCCTGGCTTTCCGGGCAGCCCCTAAGGTCCCTAGGGGCAGGGACCTCACTGTGGGCCCCTAGCACCCGGCTGGATAGAGAGCCGGCTCAGGGAGGGGGAGGAGCCTGAGGCTGAGGCAGACAGGCCAGCCCAGGCCCGCAAGAAGAGGGCTGGACCACAAGCCTGGCTGCCTGGGAGGTCATGGAGCAGGCAGCAGATATGGGGGTGTCAGCGGGGTGGGTGGGAGCCCAGCCCAGCGCGGGAGCCTGGGACGGTGGCACACTGTGGTCTCCTGCCTCCCCTTCCCAGGGGGAGACCTCCCAACCCTACTCTTCAGCAGCGCACTGGGGTGACAGTCCCCCTTGAATGGGGTGAGAACGAGGTGGCATTTCGAGCCAGTGGTGGGGCCATCTCCGGCTGAGCAGGGCCTGGCGTCTGTGCCCCGGAGGCGTCCCTGTGGCCTGAGGCCTGAGGCAGGGGCCACCCTTCCCAGTCTGGCTCTGGGGCCAGCCAGGAAAGAAGGGCAGAAGGGGGATTCCTTGGCTTTGGGGGCTGTGTGGGGCAGCTAGGGGGCTTCCCCAGCAAGAGGCCCCAAAGGGCTGCCCCACTGTGGGAGGACGAGGGGGTGCTGAACAAAGAGGCCGGCGAGGGCCCTACGGAGATGACACTGTGATTAAGGAGGCGCCGGCCTCGGCCGTGAGAGGGGCTGCCCCGGCAGAAGGTAGTCCTGGCTGGGGGCTCGGGGCTCACGTGGGTGGAAAGATGCCAATAGGCAGGCCGCTTGGCCTTTCCCACCGAGGCCGGGCTCAGAGAGCCCAGAGCCCCTGCCCAGGCCACATGGCCCTGTTCCCCTGCCAGGGGCTGAGCGGATCTGGAGTCGTGCGTGGGGCCACCTTTGGATGGCCTGGCCTGGGGCACGCGGCTCACAGGGCGCACGGTCCAGCCAGCCGTGGGGCTCCCGGAGGCTGCGACTGTGCCCCATCTCCCCCAGCACCAGCCCAGCAGTGCTGGCCCCTCGGGGCCTCGCTCCCTCCCCACACCTCAGGGCCAGCTTGTGCCCCCAGCCTGTGCCTTTCGGGGAGCCAGCCTTTCCGTGGTATTGGGGAAGCCAGCTCGGCAGGCAGATGTCCCCTCCTCCGGGGAGGCTTCTCAGATGAGACCTGCCCAGCAGGGCCAGGAGGGCTGTGGTGTGGGGTGTGGGCCAGACCTGCCCCGTGGTGCTTCAGCTTCCTTTTGGGGGCCCAGGTCTGCCAATAGCACCAGCCAAGAGGAAGCAGGACCTAGGGTGGCCTGGGGAGAGGTCTTGGTTTGCACCCTGCTGAGCAAGCTCTGCGCCCCTTTTTACAGCTGGGGAGCTGAGGCCGGGCCCGGGGTCTCACCCTGGGAAGGGGATCAGAGAGACCAAAGCCACAGCCCTGCCCTGGCCCCAGCGCCTCCTCCTGGGGTGACCTCCTGTGGTTCCCTCCATTCAGCCCCCCATCCTCCTCACCCCAGGGAGGGCAACATGTCCCCCCGCCTCGTGTCCCCTCCAACTGCCTTCCATTGAGCTTCTCCCTGCTCAGAACTTTCCAGAGCCCCCAGGGTCCCCAGCTGCTCTGCCCTGGGTCTTCCAGAGACCTAACACCACCCCCAGGCCGCCGGGTCCTGCCCCTTCTGGGAGTGACCACAAAGGGGAGGGTTAGGAAGGGCTGCACTCCTGCATAGCAGGGGCGGAGCTGAGCACTCAGCGGGGACACTTAGGCCCCGGGGCTGGGGTGAAGGCCCAGCTGTCCCCGACCCTGCAGCTCTAACCCCTATGAGGCGCCCAGCATGGAGGAGGAGGGAGGGAGACAGGAAGGGGGCCTAGGGGCTTGGCGCTCCAGGCGTTTCCCTGCGCCCCCCGCCACTCTCTGCTCCCTGGTAACCCCAGAACCCTGGTGCTCCCCCGCTGCCCCTCAGCTCCCTCAGGGGTGACTCATCCCCAGGGCTCTCCCCGGGTTGGCCTGGGTCCCTCCTGACCACGTCTCCGGGAGTCCCCATGCACCCCACGCTCTGCTCACCCAAGCTCACCTTGTGGTCTCCCCCCAACCCGCCCCCCTTCCCTCCTGGGATGCAGGGAGTTCTGGAGGTTGCTGTCCCTTGGCCCACACCACCTTCCTGGCTGGTAGCCCCCTTCCCGGTCCTCTTGTGCCCCATGGGGGGCTCGTAGACCCTCCTGTCCATCTCCCCACAGCTGCCCCTCCCTGGCCACGGCCGCACTGAGCCTCTGGCCACTGGCCTTCTTGGCTGTCTTCTTGCTGTACCCTCTCTCTGGCCCAGGAACCCTGGCTCATCTTTCAGACCCAAGTTCAAGGTCGCTGGAGCCCTGGGCTCCCCGGGCCAGTAGGGTTGGGCTTGCCCAGGGGGCTGTCTACCTGGCCCACTGACTGGCTGGGCCTTCGAGGAAAGGGGTCGTCTCTCCCCATGCGCTCCAGGGCCCAGGCACAGCCAGAAAGGTGCTGCTGGAGGAGGGGCGGCCGGGAGGGCAGGCGGCCGGGGCGTGGGGGAGCCAGGTTCCCGGCAGCTGCAGCTCCCTGCCCACACCCCTGGCCTGGGGCAGCAGTGTGCGCCTCCCGCCGCCCCACCCACCCCCCGCCTGCTGCTCTGGGGCTGCCTTCGCGCTCTGGGCTCCCCCCAGCTGCCTCTCGGCAAGGATGGGCGACAGCACCCTGGCCGTGCCACACCCGCGGAACCCTCCCCACACGGCCTGGGGCGGGACCCTGCCTTGCATAAACAGCGGGGGGCACCCTCCGAGTTGCCCAGACACTGCCGCTCTCCCCTGAACTCCCTGCCAGGGCCGCTGACCTCTGCCCTCGGGGGCTTGCTCTCTGGTAGTTGGGGACCCCCAGAAGCCAACGCTAAGAAGGCCTCTCCGTGGGCTCATCCCCCCCACCCCGTGCCTTCACTCGTGAGCTCTATGGTCACTTGAGGGACCAGTCGCTCAGCAAGTGCCCACTGGTGGACAGTGTTGGAGACCCTGGGGAGGCAGGGCATGGAGGGGACGGAGACCGTGCTGGTCCTCAGGGAGACCTGTGCTCTCTGCTCCCGGCAGGGAGGCCAGTCCCACTCCCCAGCCTCTCGGGCAGCTCCCACGCGCTGTGTCCGGGACCCCTGTAGCCAAGAGCATCCCCTGCAAGCCTAAAGGAAGAATTCTCCTCTGGCAGGCCTGGCCCTACCTGGGCCCCAAGCCCAGCCCCCAAGCTCTCCCCATGACTCTGAGCTGACCTTTGGGCACAAGAGACAGGTGGGGTGGCCCACAAGCCGCCTGCAGGGGGCAGAGTCAAGCTGGGACCAACCCACGCAGGCTGGGGCGGGGGGCGGGGGGCAGCTGGAGGGGCCAGCCGGCTCAGGACCCTATCCTCTAATCCTCTATCCTCGGACCCTAGTGGTTGGGGGGGCCACAAGGGGGGTGCTGCAGAGGGAGGAGAGAGGGGGGCTGGTGCCTCGAGTCAGGGCCGGTAAGCAGTGGACATGACCAGCAAGGGCAGTCCCTGGACTGGGGGACCCCCACCCAGAATGGGGAGCTGTGATCCTTCCTGGGGCCTGCTGGGGTCTGCCCACACTGTGCACCCGGCTGGAGCGAGGCCCCACGGCAGAGCCTGATGCTGGGGTGCAGAGCCCCACTCCGCGGCCCCTGGGGCTGAACCCTTGGCTGCGCAGAGCGAGAACAGACACAGGAAACAGCCTAATTGCATTTGCTAAGGAACACCAAATCCCTTACAGCTGCACTAGGGCTGAGCCAGGGGCCACGGGGCGGGGGTGGGGGGGAGGGGGGGGTGGGAGGGTGGGGGGCGGCCATCGCCCGTGTCCTGACAGTTCCATGGAGCCTGCCAAGGGGTCTGGGCTGCTGGCCGGGGAAGGGGGGCGCCTTTCCCAGGCCAGAGGCCCCCACCCCACCCCAGGAGAGCCGCCCCCTCTCAGTTCCCAGAACGGAGCCCAGCTGTGGAACAGTGAGGGGTGAGGTCACGGGAGGGGCCAAGAGGGGCTGCATTACTCACATCCTGGGGCTAGCGGGAGGGAGGAGGCGAGGGGGGGAGGGCTCCTTGTCCTTAGGCCGCTGGGTCTCCCAGCATGGGGTTTGGGGGACAGCAGGAGACCCCTACCCTGCAGCCCTGCTCTGCTCCCTGCAAGCTCCTGCCGGTGGGGCCTCGGGGCCACATGCAGATGGCAGGTCATGAAGGGTGACCCTCGGAGGGGTCGGCTCCTCGGGGATGCTGCTCTCAGAAAACATGCCTCGGTCTCCCTCCTGGGCCACTGTCGAGGCCATGGGGAGGGTGCCGGGGTGGGGGCACTGGGCCTGCCACTTCGCCCCTCCCCTTGTTCCCACTTCTGAGTCTGCGTGTATAGATGGACACCCGCGTGTGGGCACGTGTGTGCATGCCGGGGGGCGTTTGGGACGGTGGATAGAGCCCATGGAGGAAGTGCGTGGGTGTGCAAGAGAGGTCCGGCCACGCATTGTGTGTCCGTGTGTGGGGCCCTGCCGAGTGTGGGCCCGCACGGGGCTCTTGTGGCCCGGACCTATCGCTGTACGGGCAGACCCCAGAGGCTTAGCCCAAGTCTGTGTCTGGGGTTACCAGACACACGGTGGGTTCTGCGCTCAGACCTCGGCAGAAGGGCCTGGGAAGCAGGAGCAATGTTGGAGAGAGGCCCCCACGGGGGTTCCCAAGAGCAGGCCCGAGGGGGACCTGAGGCTCAGCTCAGGCCTCGGACGCAAGCACACCTTCCCTGGCCACCCACACCCCTCCTGGGCCTACGCACTCACACCCACGCACCACCCATTGGCCAAAACACTGCCAACGCAAACTCGCCGATAGGCATGTGCAGCTGGGACATGGGAGCAAGTGGAACAAGGTGGCCAGTCCCGTCAGGAATGGCCAGGAATCCCTCCTGGGGTGCCCCCAGGGGCCGCCCCACAAGAAGGCTGGTGGGTCCACACTCCACCCCACAGCCAGGGACACAGCATCGAGCTCCCACTGCACCCACCTGCTCCCACCCTCCATTAAGAGGGTCTGCAGGGGTGAATGGCGGGAAAGGACCTCAGACCCCAGGTCCCCACAGCCCGAGAGCACCCTAGGCTCTACCTCCCCAGAAAACACAGCCCTGCAGCTTCCGAGCCGAGGGCCTGGGGCAGGATGGGAGCCGGGTGTGGGGCAGGAGGGGCTCCCTGGGGCCCTGGGGGTGGGAGCCAAAGGCCCTGCTGAGGAGTGAGGGTGGGCGGACTGGGGGTGCTGAGGTCTGAGCACAGCTGAGGTCCCAGGGGGCCACAGCGGCAGGGAGGGGGCCCCGAGCGGGGGCTGCGGAGGGGCCTGGCTTTTGTCTGGGAGGCTCTGGGAGGACTGAGGAGAGATTAGATCATGGCTGGCAGGGCTGCTGAGACCATGGAGCCGGCCATCCTGGCCAAGGGATGGAGGCCCAGAAGGAGCGGGCTGTGGGGTCAGGCAGCGGACACCAGCAGGAAGGGACTGAGACCCCAGCTTGGGGCAGTGGGAACCCCTGCAGAAGCAGAGACCAGGGCTCCCCTCCCGGGGTCCAGGGGAGCTGGGGGAGGCAGGGCCATGTCAGTGACCAAGGCCTGGGGGCCCCCCGGACACCAATAGTCTGAGATCTGCTGGGCCAGGGCCAGGGGGACCAGGCTGTGGACCCCTGGTTCCAGGCCCACCTTGCATAGCCCCGACTGAGGGACCCCGAGAAGCTGTGGGGTCAGCATGCACTGACAGAGGAAGCTCTCCGATGCTGGCTCTGCAGTGGGCCTCAGTTTCCTCATCTGTGAAACAGCCCAGAGAGGGGTCAGGTTCCGGCTGGACACAGCCTCTTCTGTGGACCTTGGGCCCTTCCGGGGGCCACCTCCTTTCAACATGCCAGACCCTTGGGGAGCAGGAGGGAGCACCCCAGCTGGGCCCGTCGGCTAAGAAGGTGGCTGCCTAGCCAGGTCTGCCCCTGGCGGGACCCCAGCCCAGCCCGGCAGTGCCTGATTGGCTGAGGCTGATCCACCTGATGCAGGTAGGACGCGTGGCACCTCCAGCAGCCTCTTCCCACGCCCTCTGCGGCCCAGCTCTGCTTAGGCCAAGGGAACCTGGCTGGTGGAGGGGACACAGGGGTCTTACTCAGTACTGGGGTTGCTCCAGCCTGCCTATCACCGGAGACCCTCCATCCCCAGGCCTACAGAGCCCTGGGAGCTCCCCCCCAGGCCCCGAGGGCACCTCTGTGACCGGCTCCCACGACCTCTGCTCTATAGACGAGGGAACTGAGGCCTGAACAGGAGGCCTGCTCGGACCGGAGTGGCCCGGCGTGGGCTGTGGTGTGACCGTCTCTCGGTGTCCCCCAGGCTCACCACTCAGTGGAGCGTGGAAGATGAGGAGGAGGCAGCCCGGGAGCGGCGCCGCCGGGAGAGGGACCGGCAGCTGCGGGCCCAGGACGAGGATGGAGGCAGCCAGTCTCCCGAGCTGCCCGAGCAGGAGACCCTGTAAGCTGCCCCCTCCCACCAGCTTGCCCAGCCCCGTCACCCCTGGGCAGAGAGGGGGGTGCTGGTGGTCGGGCCCTGGGCTAGAGGTCCCAGAGCAGCTGAGACCACGGAGGAGCTCAGCCCAAGAGCAGGAGTGGGGAGAGTTCTCAGGGTGAGGGTCCCCGAAGCCCCCGATGCCAACGGAGCTTACTGGCCGGCTGGCCGGATGGACTCCCGTGCGGCCACCCCTCCCAGCCAGCCTCCCAGAGCGCTGACTCAGGCTCTGGCCGCCCTGCACAGTCCTGGCCCCTGCTTGGACCGACACTGACCCCAGCTGCGTGGCCCTGGCCCCGGAGCCCCCCGCCCAAGCTCCCCGCTGCCGGTGACTCATGGAGGCCACGTCCAACTTGGCGGGCCGCAGGCCGGCTCGTTTCCTCCCTGGGCCCAGGAGGCCTCCGCGGCCGGGCTGGGCTGTTTTTACAATAATGCCCCCCTTCCTCCTGCTGCTGTTTTGTTCCATTTTCTCCGAGTCAGCAGCTCCGGGCGGGGTGGGGCGCCGCAGCGGTCACGGCCCCTCAGGCCGGGTCCTCGGTCTAGATTGCAGGGGCTGGGGGCAGAGGAGGAGCCCACCGGCACCAGATCCCAGGCCTGCCGTGGGGGGACAGGGTACAGGGGCTTTCTGGGGAAGGAGCATGTCACCAGAGCCCTGGGGGCTCAGCTGAGGGGGCAGAGAGGGGCATAACCCCACAGACGGGGACCCCAGGTGACAGAGGAGGCACGGCCCAGCAATCAGGGGGCCCTAGACTGAGGGGGGAGTACAGCCCCACTCTCAGGGACCCTAGACTGATGGAGGGGGGCACAGCCCAGCTCTTGTGGAGCCTTAGACTGATGAGGGAGGCATAGCTCAGCTCTTCAGAGGCCCTAGACTGAAGGGGGAGACATCGTCCAGCTCTCAGGAGGCCCTAGACTGATGGAGGAGGCACAGCCTAGCTCTCAAGAGACCCTAGACTGATGGAGGAGGTATAGCCCGGTTCTCAGAAGGCCCTAGACTAATGGGGGAGGACAGCCCAGCTCTTGGGGAGCCCTGAACAGATGGGGAAGCATAGCCCAGGTCTCAGGGAAACCTGGACTGATGGGGGAGACATAGCCCAGCTCGAAAGAAACCCTAGATGGATGGGGGAGGCATAGC